>NC_041226.1:19375801-19412795 GCF_002837175.3 Physeter macrocephalus | reverse complement strand
CTCAGTCATAAAAAGGAATGAAATTGGGTCATTTGTAGAGATGTGGATGGATCTAGAGACTGTCATACAGAGTGAAGTAAGTCAGAAAGAGAAAAACACATATCGTATATTAAAGCATGTATGTGGAACCTAGAAAAATGGTACAGATGAACTGGTTTGCAGGGCAGAAATTGAGACACAGATGTAGAGAACAAACGTATGGACACCGATGGGGGGAAAGCGGTGAGAGGGTGGGAGGATGGTGGGGTGAATTGGCAGATTGGGATTGACATGTATACACTGATGTGTATAAAATTGATGACTAATAAGGACCTGCTGTATAAATAAATAAATAAAATTAAATTAAAAAATTAAAAAAAAATCTAGTAGGGGGTTACTATTATTATCCTTTCATTATTTTTTTTAAATATTAAAACTAGATTCACATACTTAGATAAAAAAAAGAAAGGAAACGATGTTAGATAGATCCTTTAAGAAACAGTTTCAGGAAAAAAAAAAGTAGGAGAGACAGGTTGTGAAATAGAAGGTTTATCAATGGAGTATTTTCAGTCACACTAAAGCAATGGAAAAATAAAAATGGAATTTAGAGTTCAGAGTGAGTGGGTTGAAGCAGAAGCACAAATATACGGCAGTGTCAGTGTAGGTGGCAGAATGGCTGCAGGGGAAAGAAATGGTGTGTGGAGCTGTTTCCAGAGGTGTTTCCCTTGTGCAGTTGTGCCAATGAAGAAAAAAGTCAGATGTTTTTATTGATTGGACCAACACTGGGTAGAAGGTTGTGATTGTATGACCAATAGGTCAATTAAATCTTTAATAATTTTATGACTCTACAGCATTCAAATTAATTGGAAAATCCCTAGTATTTTTGCTTTTATTAATACTGTGTCGATCTAGCTGAGGTCAGTGCTTCCTTGTGTTGTGTGGCAGAAATCTAATGCCATGAGACCATCTTCTACCAGAGGGTTCTGGGATCAATGTATTTTGAACACCTTGCATACTATAGACTAGGCATGGGCAAACTTCCTAGAAAGGGCCAGATAGCAAATATTTTCAGCTTCGTGGGCTACATATGATCTCTGTTACATACTCTCATCCTCCCCCTCCCCCTTCTCTCCTCCCCCCTCCTCCTCTTCTTCTTCTTCTTCTTCTCAACCCTTTAAAAATGAAATAAATATTGCTTGAGGGCTGTGCAAAAATAGACCACGGGCCACTTTTGGCCCCTGAACTGGTAGTTTGCCTACCCTTGTTATGGACCCTTCCTGAATATTCAAAATGTATACCAGTGCATTAAAGACTTTAAGAAGATATGTAGGGTAAAACTGTGCTTGCTATTGTTTAACGAGATTTATCTCAAATTTATTTAACCATGGAACTCTTGTTTTCTGCTACCCACTTAACATCTTACATAATTAGTCTCCTATGGGAAATACTTTGGGAAATTCTGGCCTTTTTCACATAATGAGAATAATAAAGTTTATTGCTACCTCACTCACCCCATATGCAAAGAAACAGTCCAGATTGCTTAAAAATATAAATAGAAAAGTGTCAGGTACTACCTCTGTCACACTGGAGTACAGATAGATTCCCAGGAGAGACTTCAAAAGTACTAAGCACAAGGCAAAAATAATGGAATTGACTACATCAAAATTAAGGATTTCTGTTCAACAAACAGTAGAAAACCCTAACTGAGCATAAGATTGGGGAAAGATATTTGCAATGTCAAAAATCATAAAAGATTAGCATTTCAAGGAGCTCTTTTTAATTAATAAGAAAAAAACTGGGATCCCAATATTTAAAAATGGGCAAACCATATGAATGAACAATGTATTGGAGGGAAAATCAGAATGGTTAACTTGTATATGAATAAGATGTTCAACCTCATCAATAATGAGAGGACTGCAAAATGAAAGGACAAAATACTCCTTTACACTAAACCTAGGTTGGATAATAGTCAATGCTGGCAAGGATGTGGGAAAACATTTTTTTTTCATGCACTGCTAGTGGAGACATAAGACCACAGCAACCATTCTGGAGAAAAAATAAAATGGCAGAACTCAGTGAAATTCAGTATGTGCATACTCACTCTTGGGTGCAAACCCAGAGAAAAGTATCCATAGATCCAAGGGTAGCAAAAGCAAAGCTCATCACAGAATTTTATTTTGTGGTAAGAGGATGGGAGACAAACTAGCTGCCCATCACTAGGGAAAAGGATAAATAAAACATGGTAGAAACTCATTTTGGAATACTATACAGCAGTCAGAACCAATAAACTGGAGGTACAAAAAGCAACATGAATAGAGCTTTCAAAATCAGTGTTAAGTGAAAAAAGTAAACAGAGCAAGATCTATAGCATAATGTAAATTGTATAAACTTAAAACATAAACATATTAAAAATATATAAATATATATTCATATATTTATAATGTATATAAAACATATCCTCTTCTTGGCCCTTAAGCACATGAAAAGATGCTCAGCATCACTAATCATGGGGCTCCCCTGGTGGTCCAGTGGTTAAGAGTCCGCCTTCCAGTGCAGGGGACGCGGGTTTGATCCCTGGTCGGGGAACTGGGATCCCACATGCTGCAGGGGAACTAAGCCTGAGCGCCACAACTAGAGAGAAGCCTGTGCTCCACAATGGAGAGCCCACACGCCACAGTGAAAGATCCCACATGCTGCAACTAATATCCCACATGACACAACTGGGGCCCCACAAAGCCAAATAAATAAAATGACTAAATAAATAAATATTTTAAAAAATGTTAATCGTTAGGGGAATGCAAATCAAAACCACAATGAGATACCACTTCATACCCATTAGGATGGTTCTTATTAAAAAACAAAACAAAACACAAAATAAGAAATGGTGAGGATGTGAAGAAATTGGAACACTTGTGCCTTGCTGGTGATGAGAATGTATAATAGTATAGCCATTGTAGATAGCAGTATGTAGAGTCCTCAAAAAATTAAACATAGATTTACCATATCATCCATCAATTCCACTTCTGGGCATACACTCAAAAGAATTGAAAGCTGAGACTCAAACTGATATTTGTACACCAATGTTCACAGCAGCCTTATTCACCATAGCCAAAAGGTGGAAACACCCAAGTGTCCATCATGGATGAATGAATAAACAGAATGTATATGCATGCAATGGAAAATATTCAGCCTTTAAAAGGAAGGAAAATTTGACACATGGTACAACATGGATGAACCTTGAAGACATTATGCTAAGTAAAATAAGCCAGACACAAACTCAAACAGGTATTTGCACACCCGTGTTCATAGCAGCAGGTGAAAACAACTCTTACGTCTATCAGTGGATGGATGGGTAAATGAAGTGTGTTATATACACCATGGTATATGCCATATATGAATGGGTTATTATTCATCCTTAAAAAGGAGTGAAATTCCTGATACATGCTATAACATGGATGAACCTTGAAGACATTATGCTAAGTAAAATAAGCCAGACACAAAAGGACAGATATTGTATGATTCTACTTACATGAGGTACCTAACTTAGTGAAATTCATAGAGACAGGAAGCAGCATGGTGGTTGCCAGAGGCTGGGAGGAGAAGCAATGGGAAGTTATTGTTTAACAGGTATGGAGTTTCAGTCTGTGAAGATGAAAAGAATTCTGGATGGTGGTGATGGTTACAAAATGTGAATGTACTTAACACCACTGAACTGTATACTTAAAAACGGTTGAAACGGTAAATTTTATATTATGTATATTTACCACATAAAAAAGGTTTCTTCTCAATATGCCCGAACCAAGTTGTTTTCTACTGAATACTGATCAATAGATCAGCGTGGGGAAAAAGAACGTAAGATCAACTCAATTTTTCTCTTTGACAGAGGATGAATCTTGGGGAAAGTAGAAGAGTAAGCGGCATTCAATCGATATACCTAAGGCTTTAACATCAATTGCCAAGAGTTGAATTGATTGCACTTTTCTGTTCATGATACAGTAATAACATCATGCCAAGTCATCTCTAATTTTATCTTATTATTCTTTTTTCCCCTTCATCCCTGATACCCCACCTCTGTTTTGTTTTGTTTTTTATAATAACCATCCCAACGGGTGTGACGTGGTATCTTGCTGTGGTTTTGATTTGCATCTCCCTGATGGTTAGTGATGTTGAGCAACTTTTTATGGGTTTATTGGCCAAGAAGGGAACATTTTTAATTACACAGTAAGTTAAGAAACTCATTGTATATGTATCTCTGGATAGCTTCTTCCATGAAGCCTTGAACACTGACACATTGACTTGTAGTCTTTGTTACAGGATAAAACAAAAGAAAGAGAAAAAAAAAAAACAACCCTGAAACCTTTAAGGATGCCTGGAATTGTCAGCCAGTTAATCAGTATTCACAATCATTCTTCTGAGCAGGTACTAATGCTTATCCAATGTCTTAATCAAGGCAGATTAACTGCAGTAATGACCTCAAAATCTTAGTGGCTTAACACAATAGATGTTTTTACTGTTCATATCACACTCCAATAAGTGCCAGCAGGGAGCTCTGTTCCACACAATCATTCATGGACCCAGGCTCCTTTGAGTTAGTGGTTCTGCCATCTTAGGAGAGCTTTGAAGTTCATCACTGGATCCTCTGCAATTAGCCTGCTGTTAAAGAAAAGACTGCGCAGCAGAAGTACCCCAACTCTTAACTGCCTGGTCAGGGGGTGACACCGTCACTTCCTTCAAATGCCACTAGTCATACAGCCCCATGTAGATGCAAAGGGGCTAAGAAATCTAGCCAAGGAAGAAGAGAATGTGAATTTTAGTGAAAAGTTACCCAGGTTTTGCCACAGTTAACAAGAGATTAGAGGAAATTTTTAGGTTTGAGAAGTTGTTTTTTTTTTTTTTTGGCAGCTTGTGGGATCTTAGTTCCCCAACCAGGGATCGGAACCCGGGGCCCTCGACAGTGAGAGCACAGAGTCCTAACCACTGGACCACCAGGGAATTCCCAAGAAGAATTTTTAAAAATACAGATTTCCTTTACCATCTGCAAGTTATTTTTAAAATTGTAAATCATTTACGGGTTATAATTTAAAAATTCTGAACCAAAATATATGGTTTTCCCAAAGAATACATTCCTCTAAGTACCTGGAGTGATAATTTTGTTAGCATGGTTCCTGAACTGTTTATGTTCCATATGTAAACACGAGCTCCCTGTGAAAAAGCAGTTCATTTGGGGGTGTCCTATAACACGTGGGAGAGTATCTTGAGTGTGGAAATAATGTGGATCGATTTTCCCAGATGGAGAAGTAGGATGAAGCTAATGCACCTAAGACTTCATCATTCATTCCATATTTGCATATTCTGTATCAATTTCAAGTGAGATCGCAAACTATAACCTGCCTATGACAGGACTGTAAAGTCAGAATAAATTCCCTATTGCAAAATAATCAAGGCAAAAAAATAAAGAAGACAAATGCACACGTGTGGAACTCAGCAAAATGGGCTGAATTCAAGCTTTTCAGCACACACTCTGAAAAACATAAACACAAAGCAACCACAGGCAGGCTATAAGCTATCCTGAGTTACACGATGGAGTGATAAGACAGATGACCTGGAAAATGTGAGCTGGCAGGGTTGTCTGAGATTGATTAGTTCTCTGCCCTAATGCTCAGGTAATAGGATGCCTTTCAGCTCCATTCTGCCTATTTCAGTCCAGATTTGTTTTCCCTGCTGCCTTAGAAATTAGAAGAGCTCCTGTCACTTTCACCCTGCAATCATACAGAAGCTATCTTTCCTTGTATTACTTCAAGCTACGCAAATGCAATTCTTTTTCCTCCACAACACAAAATGCAGTTCATGTTAATCTAATGGCATCAACACACGATCTCACAAAGTTCTTCCTGAGAGATTGATTCCAAAACAAAGCAGAATGTCAAGAACTGGACAGGAGGATGAGGGAAAAAAGACAACAATCTAATAGATGCAAAGCAGGAAACCATAAGCAAGCTGCAAAATTGGAGAGATAGATGTGAAACTGAATCAATCTCTATACTACAGACTTCATAGGAAAACTGAAAAGCAAACAGTCATTCCAAACCCACAAAGTGGAAGCATGATGAGGTACGTCAATGGGAAAGAAGAGAACCAAGTTCGGGGAGTGGCTGGAAAGCCAACCAAACAATCAATTCAGAAGAGGTAGCTATGCAAGGTCTTGACACAGAGGTGACAATGGATGAAGGTCATGCTTGGGAGTAGATATATGATTTGCAGCATGTTAAAAATCTCCAACATGAAAAGTTATGTGTTAGCCTTCTCTAAACCTCCATCTGTATAATACAGTTAAATTGCTTTCTGCTGGGGAGAACTCCAAGCTAATTCAGCCCCGAGCTTTCCCATATAGTTTTGTGAGCTGTCACTATGAGTGTTCTGATATTGGAGTGGGAGTGGTACACAGAAAATATTACTTATAGTTATCAAGTTTAAAATTAAACTAGTTGATTAAATAGCAAATTTAAAATGTGGTTTACTTTTAAGGCTTGAGGTTTAACTGAAAAATCTTATCATGCTATTTATAAATCTGGTAAATTTTGTAAAATAAAAACAAGAAGACTTTTGATTCGCACCTGATCCACTCACACTGAAGATTCTAAGCACTTGTCACAATGAATTCCATTTACAAACTTAATCAGGTCCTTTTTAACATTCATTAATAAAAATATTGTATTCAATTTCTTTTTAAGCCCTTCAAATGCCTAAAGGGTAGGCTTACAACCAGAGGAAGTAATATTTCCTTCAAATACTTAGAAACTTTTGTCAATCTAATGAATTAAAAATTTTAAGTTCTCTTAAACAGTATAATACTGCTTGCAGGCTAAGTCCATTTTTCTTATGCATTTTTGCTTAAGTGACGAGCCTAAAACCAGTTATACATTTTAAATCAAACGCACAAGACTAATCTGTCAGTTTCTCTAATACACTAAATTCTCTAAGATACCATATATACTTTTACTATCAAGCATTGATGAAATATTCCCATACTTAATACACATGTATTAATATATGGGTTTGTCCTCTCTATATTCAGTTCTTCTTATCTTATAGTTTCATATAGTGAATTGAGGTTATTGCCTTGACCGTGACCATGACAGGATCATCATCTCAGGCAGCCTGAGATTGCTTATTGATCAGAGATCTGAAGCCAGTAGGCAGGCCTGGGGGATGAATAAGTCCAAAGGGATTTTAAAAAAAAAAATAAATTTATTTACTTTGGCTGAGTTGGGTCTTCGTCGCTGCACCCGGGCTTTCTCTAGTTGCAGCGAGCAGGGGCTAATCTTCCTTGCAGTGCGTGGGCTTCCCATTGTGGTGGCTTCTCCTGTTGTGGAGAATGGGCTCTAGGCACGCGGGCTTCAGCAGATGTGGCGCACGGGCTCAGTAGCTCCGCGGCATGTGGGATCTTCCCGGATCAGGACTTGAACCCGTGTACCCTGCATTGGCAGGTGGATTCTTAACCACTGCACCACCAGGGAAGCCCCAAAGGGATTCTTTCTGAGTCACTGAAAGACATGTTGAGCCTTTTGGGGGTAGCCTTTATGACAATAAAAGATGTCAAATCTTATACCCTTCAGATGTCAAATCTTATATCCTTCAGATGAGTTGAGTTGCTCCGGGTTTAAAATTATGCTTTACATAATTCTTTCATGTGACGATCTCAAATTTTCAAACCCTTACCAGGCTAAGCTATTTTCTTTTGTGTTGAATTTTAGATTCTTATCTTATTATTCATGTCTGTAGACCACAACACTAACGAGATCCAATTGGATTCTGTATTCCTCTCACACCTTCTTCATGCTGTATGGTTACAACTTTACAGCTGATTTGAGACATGAGGAAATGCAGCAAAGTAGATGGGCTTGCAGGTGGATTCTGTCCCTGATGCTGCACTGGGTGACTCAGCCTAGAGGGATCAAAGGGAATGTTTAATCCAAAAAACCTCCCCCTGAGAGTCCCATTCAAATTTCCTTCTCTTCTGTGATGCCAATTTCACAGCAGTACAGCACATGTGAAAAGTGCAACGTGTCCTATTTTACTGTGATGAGCAGGGTCTCAGGACTCAAGCTGTAAAACAGTTGCCTATTCCCAGTCCCAAGCAAGACCATGCAGTTTGACTCAGCTCCGAGTATTCACATGTGGTAGGCTGAAAAATGGTCCCCAAAGATGTTCATGTCCTAATCCTGGAAACTGTGAATATGTTTCCTTATATGGCAGCAAGGACTTTGCAGATGTGGCTATATTAAGGATCTGGAGATGGAGAGATGATCCTGAGTTATCCAGGTGGGCTCAACGGGATTACAAAGGGTCCTTATAAGAGGCAGGCAGAAGCTGTGTGTCAAAGAAGGAGATGTGATGATGGAAGCAAGAGACTGAAGTGATTTGAGGAAGAGGCCACAAGCCAAGGAATGCAGGCAGCCTCTAGAAATGAGAAAGGCAATGAAACAGATTCTCCTCTGAAGCCTCTAGAACAAACCAGCCCTGATGACACTCTGACGTTAGCCCAAACTGATTTTAGACTTCTGACTTGCAAAACTATAACAGAATAAATCTGTGTTGTTTTCAGCCAATACACTTGTGATAATTTGTTACAGAAGCATTAGGAAATTAATAGGACCAGTCTCTTCCAGACACCTATGGCTGACCCCTCTCCAGATCTTGCTTTTGAATATCATGGTGCCCTTCCTGGCTAGACTGCCCCTGTCTCCACTCAGTGGGGTCATTGCTTATCTGCTCTCGTCTGCATTCCCCTGCAGGCTGAATTTTCCAGACTCCCATCACCTGGTTTCCAGCAGGGTTCAGCCAATGCAAGGCATTTTAAGAGACTGGAGGGCAGGATGGGAGAGAAGCCAGTGCATTTTCTCCCCTCTCTCTGGGCCATGGAAATGGTACCTCTGGGAGTCACTGCATCTCCACAATTCCTGCTCCCACCAGTCAGGATGTCTCTCCAAAGTCCTGGCCTCCACCATGCGAACCCCTGCCTCAACATGTCCCACCCATCTACCACCATAGTTCTACCACCTCCTTCCTTTGTCCTTCTAGCCAGGGGTGGGAGGTAGCTGCTTCCTGTTTGCTTATCTCTGTGTTGTCTCACCTTCCCCTGTTCACTTTTTGAATCATTCTAAACACGATGTATTTTATTTTCCATATTTATTCCACTATGAAAAAACTTCGGTCTTTTCTGTGTTGCTGCCACAGGAATGCTGTTTTTTTCTGTGTCCTTGATCACTCAGTGCGGGGAGGTAAGGCAGCTCTTTTCTGACTCTGAAGTCTACCTCGGAACCTGAGAAGTTTCATACCTCTCATTTCTCTCAGCCTCATGGAATCCTGACCCAGAAACATCCTCTGACTCTGGCCCCGAATTTCCCCAGCCCTGCTGTTTCCTACGTGTACACCCTTGAATAGTTTTTTAATGTCATACCATCTCCACAGCCTTCTTCATACTAATTTACCATTTGTATATTAGTCACCAACTCTGACGATCTTAAGCCAAAGGCATTTGTTGGAAGGACATAAGGGCTCAGAGAACCAGCAGGAGGCTGGAGGCATTGAACCATTAAAATTGGCAGGAACCGAGGGAACCCAGAGGACCAGGTGCAAGAAGAGCCACAGCCATGCAGCGTGGTGGGGTGACTGGCCACTGCCCAGGTCCTGGTGATGACAGCCCGTTTCTCATGTCCTTTCAACACTTGTTCAAGATTCCAGTTCCTGAGACAGTGAGTCTGATTGGTTGAGCCCATATTATGTGCCATCCCCCAGGGAAAGGGAGGATGGGTTCCTTTCAGGTTCCTTAGAGGAAGGGATGTGTTCTCTATGCCATCAGAATGACATCCGCGAGGGAAGGACAATTCCCTCAAATGAAATCAGGATGCTATGGAAGGGCATTAATGTTGGACAGTCAAAAGCAACAAATGACCGTTTTCTACACATCTTCTTGTGTCTCAAAATCCACGACTGACTGACAGTGAGGGAGGCTATGCATGTGTGAGCTACATGGGAAACCTCTGTAGCTTCTGCTCAATATTGCTGTGAACCTGAGCTACTCTACAAAATAAAATCTATTAAAGAAAATTTTTAAACCCATGACTGATCCTTTTGATATTAAAATTCTCACAACTCCACATTTCCATGGTACCTCACAAACTCCCACTTACCTTGCTTCACCCCTTAATCCCCATCTTTTGAAAGGGTATTAATCTTGGGCTGAATCATCAATGATTTGAGATTTTTTTAAACTATTTTAAAAATGAATTTCATACTCTGCAAAATACTTAATGAATGTGAAGTGTGAAGATACAGTCTATTACCATCCCTGTAAATCAAGTCCAAGTGAGACATTACCTTTCCAGGCATTAAATAGGCTCCACAGTTTAGTACATTGGGTTTCCAGTAGACATCTGGGATAAATAAGAGTGTGTGTGTGTGTGTGTGTGTGTGTGTGTGTGTGCGTGTGTGTGTGTTTTCTTAAGCTGCTGGTTTAAGAGTCAACAAAACAGCATGTTCGCCACAAAAATGCTGTCAAGATGCACCTATTTCTCCAGTAAAACACACATGCCATTCAACAGGCATCAGATATTTACCAAGTGAGTCCCTGCTTCACTATTGCTCCACTGCCCATTAGGGAAGGCTTCGGGCTCAGCCTTCATTTCTGGCTCTTCTGTACCAGCCAAGCCTCCTTCCCAGAAACTCCTACCACCTCCCACCACCCCCGAAGAGGTTCATCTGCACAGTGCCTGCTGCGGCTAACAAAATCGTGGTGTCACACATATGGCACACCAAGTCACTTGGTGCTTGGACCAAAGTTAACATCTGGTAAACAAGCCAGCTGCCTTAAATTCCCCTTGAATCACTTTTCCTGTTACACAACCATTCCGTAAAGGAAATGCAGTCCACGCAGATGAGTGGTGAAAAGAGGGCATGTCTCTGAACCAGCCGCAGCCTGCAGAAGGGGAATGAGACTCCTGCTCCCTTTGTTCTGGGCCACAGGCCTGCAGATGCAGACCCTCTCCAGGGCCCTGCTGTAGAATGGCTTCTCTCTCTCTCTCTCTCCTGGAGACAGAAACTTTTAGCAGCTTACACTAGCTGTCCGGGATGTATTATGTAATTAATGTTCACTCCATACTACCTGCAGTGAGTCCCCAGGTCACGTTGCACTTGTCTAGAACACAGAAATTCTTAACAAAGACGCACAGAGTGGCTGAAAGAAGAGGAAGCAGTTGATAACTTTCCTTCCATCACTCTGAGCTCCATCACTAACTCGTCTTCTGTGTTATTTTTGGAAGTGACTTCATCCCTTGCTTGTTGGTCTCTGGTTACTTACCTTACTCTAGCGTATTTCATAAAGAAGATGAAGAAGATCAGCCTCTTTTTTATACCTTATTTGTCTTCCTTAGAATCACAGCACAGTATTCACATACCATGTACCATGGGACTAATAAAAAAATATAACAACAAACAATACTCTCTGCCTCTTACAAGCTCAATAAATACTTGCTGAAAAACAGCCAAACCCCATCCAAAAAGAAAAGAAGATGTCAGTTACGCAACGACTCCTGTTTATGACCAATACAAGGGCATTCATTCATTCACTCATTACATTTACTGAGCGCCTCCCATGGCCAAGCACCAGGCCAGGCACAGGGGAAATGATAGTAAGCAAAACAAGCCATTGTCCTTGCTTTCATGGAGCAACAGATATTGATCAAATAATTACACAGATATGCAAACTGCAATGGTGACCAATGTTAGGAAAAGACACAAAGTGCTATAAAAATCTACACTGATGCGATTTGATTAGCTAGACAGGTCAGGAATGTCTTCTCTGAAGAAATGATGCTTGAGCTGAGATCAGAAAGATGAGTGGAAGTTATGTAGCTGGGGAGAGCAGAAAAGAGCATCCCAGGCTAAGAGAAGAGCTTTGGGGTAGGAGGGGCGGTGAATACAAAGAGCTGGAAAGTCATTGTGTCTGTACAGAGGGAGTGAGGGGAAGCAGGGCAGGACAGGAGCCTGAAAACCCAGCCAAGGACCACACTTGAGGAGTCTTCCTTATCAAAAGAACGATGAGAAATCACTGAAAGGTTTCTTTGGCCCTGGAACGAGCAGACGAGGGCTGGGCTTGCAGATGGGGACCATGAAACCCGTGGGTACCAATCAATCAGTTCCCCTCACAAGCTCTTTGAAGCATCATGGCTCATATGAGAACAACATGGACAAAGGACACCTCCGGGGTCCCCCCCCACCGCTTCTCAAGCATCTTAGGGTGTCAGCTGTGGCCAGCAGCCTATCAGAGAGGCCAATCTTTTAAGCGTGAAAGGCCCTGAACTATGGGGTTTCCGGTATTTATCTGCACCCCCCCCCCCACCATGTAAGGCAACAATTCTGCCCTCTCAGAAGTCCACAGTACCCAGCCTAAAGTCCCAGGCTTGAATGATGAAATTCTTGCTGGACTATATTTCAAACTTTTCTGCATCTTTGTTGCAGAACCTGGGAATTCTCTGTGTCCATTTAGGGGCTTTCCATTGGCAAGGCCTTGCTGTTGTTTGGCCACAAGGGTTTCGAAAGATGGTTAGTAACGCAGAGGTTTTTGTTCTGGAAGTATAGCTCTGGCTCCAGTGTGTGGATCAGTTACAGGAAGTCCACAGAGAGGGTGGTGAGAGCAGTGGCGCTGGTGCCTTGCACCGGCGTGGAGACGACAAAGGAGGAAAGTGAACAGAGTAAAGGGATATTTAGAAGATAAGTGTCAACAGGCTCAGTGGGTGATGTGGGGATGGATTCTAGTTTATGAATCACACAACTAGATGAAATCCCAAATTCATTAAAAACTCATAATAGGAGGACTCTGTATTTACAGTTCTGCATGTAAGGAGCTTGGGAGTTCCCACTCTGTCCTAACCAAAAATAACAAGCTGAACAGACTGAACAATTAACAACTCTTCTTGGATCCTTGTGAGAGAGGGGGACACAGGGCGAACTACTGCTCCAAGATAAGAGAGACAGACAGGAGAATACAAGGAGTTCAGCTTCTGGGACCAGAAACTCATGAACGGAAACCGATGGAAGCCAGTGGTGGGGTAGGAAAATCTGAACTGTAACGGGTGAGTTGCTGGAGGCTTAGCGTGAACAACTCCAAGAGTTAAAAACTCCAGGCTGAGCCCCAAATATTGTGAGATTTACCTCCAGGAGCTTGATCAGGTTCCCACAATAAATATCAGAGAAAAAAACAATCCCCTTGTGCTTCCAGCAGAAGGAGGAGGAAAGGAACCACTGTGAAATATGCCAGAGCACTCTGTTCTCAACAAAATCTGCCCGCAGGGGTAGCTAGTTAACCAAACCTAACCTGCTGGGGTATTATCAGAACCTAACTGACCTGGGGGAAGGGAAATACCCAACTTCAGACCGCTCTAGCCATCCCGTCCCACCAAAGGGGGAAGAAGAAAACTGAGAAACACTTGTGAAATTCACAGTTCAGAGATACAGGCACTAAACTCTGAGACCTAATCAGAGGGCTGTAGAGCATCCCACACCACCTCTCCCACACACACACACACACACCCATCACCACCTCATCACTAAAGGCTTATTTAGAGCAGTTTCTTTTAGCCGGTACATCACGTCCACCCATCAAGGAAAAATGACAAGGAAAACACAGTTTGAACAGACTGAGAAAGCACCAGTACCAGACAGGGCAGGGATGTTGGAATTATCAGACGGGAAATTTAAAACAACTATGATTAATATGCTGAGGGCTCTGATGGATAAAGTAGACAGTACGCAAGAACAGGTGGGCAATGTAAGCAGAGAAATGGAAATCCTATGAAAGAAACAAAAAGAAATGCTAGAGATAAAAAACACTGTAACAGAAATGAAGAATGCCTTTGATGGGCTTATTGGTAGACTGGACATGGCTAAGGACTTCACCTCTGCGCTAAAAACTCATAATAGTGCCATTTACTAAGATAGAGAACATAGGAGGAAGCCCAGATTATGTCTTGATGTGTACATCATCCAATGGAAAAACTTTTAAAGATGAAATGTTTTTCTTCGGGCTGGGAAGGAACTGTGGTGCTTTTGCCTTGTCTACAGAGACGTGTGTAGCAACCGGGTGGGAAAACAAGACAGAGAAAAGGTGGACTAATGAGAAAAGACAAGGCTTCAATGGAAACCACAGGTAGTTACTATTTTCCATGCAATTTTATTCAGACTACACAATAAAGCACATAAAGAAGCTATGCAGATAAATGTGGGAGAGGCCCTAAGACGGAAAGATCTTCCCAAGTATTTATCATGCATAAACTTTTCAATGTTTTTCTCTGAGGCCAAGTAAGGCAGAGAAGCTAGAAGACTCTAACAGATGACAGCTGATGTCAGAGGTCAGGCTCTATGGACCATCAATGCTGCTCCAGGCATGGTTGATAAGGTTCTCAGTTTGTGGGAACACGCCAAATCCCTCCAGGATCTCTGGAGTTCATTCTACTCCTAAAATTTGTGTGATGCTGAGTTCACTCCAAACAGGACTCAAAACACAGGTTACCATGTCCTTGATAGCTTGGTATGTTTTTGATCCTGTAAATATGTATCACATCTGCCTTCTAAAGGCCACTAGCTTAAGTTGGCATAGAATTGGAGTACTGGGCACATCCAGCTGGAAATTTCCTAATAAGCCTGGGAATTCAAGAGGGGATGGTAGAGCTCAAGAGAAGGCAGGGATTCTGCAGAAGCACAGAACACAGCAGGGGCCTCTGAACAAGTCCTAGTACAAGACTCCGCCCTCCCACCCAATGTTCAGGCAGCACTGGCATTATGTTTGGCAACAGAAACATACAGAAATGTAAGGTAATTTGAAATGCTAATTTCAGCTATATCTAGCAAGTATTATCAGCCCCCTCATTTCTACTAAATTAATCAGAATCAAACTATTTTTATTCAGTAACTAGACTCTAATCTTCAACAGTTACTAGAAGCTAAAACTTGGTTTTAGCTGTGTCGTTATTTTTAATTAGTCTGCTACATTAGTGTGTCCATCTACAGATGACAGATCATTAAAACGGTAACACATTTTTAATATGTTTTTCTCTACAGATGTATGTCTACAAATGAGAAGGAACAAAGGGAACTCATTTGCCAAGAAGCAGAAGAGCTGGACCTCTTTTCCGTTTAGAGACAAGCACTACACTCCCGTGGGTGGATATGGTTTTGACACCTGCTGCCGAAGAGGGAAGAGAGGCTCTGGGCTGAGCACATTCCCAGCATCGTGACGCTCACTGACATTTTTGCACTGTTTCTTGCAATGCACCAATATCAGGGGCAACCCTGTAAATATTACTTGCACTATAGGGGATGATAATCATACTGTGAAGCTGCAGACAGAAGCCTCTAGGTCCATTTTAGCAGAAAAAAGATATATAAGGTATTTTATTCCTTAATGCAAGCATCAAAAGATGAAATTAAGCTAAACAAAGGCTATAGCTGACATGATGCTCAAAAATATGGATCACTGGAAGTTGAGAGGAGCAACCAAGACAGTGGATGACAAACCAGAAAACAATAGGATCTTGGCAAACTAGAATGATGGATTCTATCTGTCAAGTTGAGGTTTAATAAGGATGATAAATATAAGGACTTTCCTTTGCATTCAAAAACCAATTCCACAAGTATAGGTTGGAGGATATGTGGTTTAGCAACAACACAGGAAAAAAAAGTTCTAACGTTTTAGCTTATTTTACAGCCAATATGATGTGACTACACAAGAATAATTAGTCAGATTCCGTTTATAAAATATGATAGTATCTGGCAAAAGAGAGATAAGTGTTCTGCTCTAGTGAAACCACATCACCACCTGATTATTGCACCCATTTCTCAGGAGCACTTGAAGAGGACCCATTTTAGTTAGGGTATGTCTAGGCTGCTGATACAGTGAGATCTATTGATTCGGTGGCTTAAAGAACGAGGAAGCTCGTTTCTCTCCTATGTAACAGTCCCAGGTAAGTGTTCTAAGATGGTAAGTGGCTCTGTTCCATGTGGTCATTCAGGGAACCAAGTTCCTTTCACCATCATTGCTTCGTCATCCACCAGGGTATTATCATCTACTACAGCGTTGAAACAGGGTCACTGCTATGACCAGGTTACAGTTGAAGGAGAAGAGGAAGGACATGCAGAAGAAGTATCCGCTGTCTTAAGGTGCTGGCCAAGAATCGGCACTCATGTTTTCTGCTCACATTCACCGTCACCCAGTGTGCCCATACCTCACTGCATGGCAGGCTGGGAAAGGTAGCTCAGCTGGACACCCCATCTACCCAACTATAATTCTATAGTAACAAAGGGAAGGGAGAATGGATTTTGGTGGCTAGATCACAGTTTTCTGCTACAAACTCTTGGAGAAACTGCGATCATAATGATGGGAGAAAGTTGCATATCGTGTTAGGAACATATCGCATCAGAGGAAAATAAGTATCATGTATCCTGTGAAAGTGATTAGACTAGTTTATTCTCTGTGGTCCTAGGGGCTCAAACTAAGATATATAGGTAAAGGACTTTCTAAAATAATTATCAAAAGATAAGAGAACTTCCTTCTAGAGGTGGAAATTCCCTCTTACTAGAGGTGTTTGAGCAGAAACTTTGGACTTCTTTTAGGGGCTTTAGAATTTCTTCAAGCATTCCAAGTGGCCAAACGCCACTTTCTAGCCCTGGGTTTCTATGATTTTAACTGAACTTGTGTTTATAACTCATAGGGGAAGGGAAGGGAAAACCGAAATTTCTTAGGAGCTTGCTATGTGTAAGTCCTCACAAATAACCTGTGACATAGGCATCGTTCCCATATTACCTGATGCTCAGAAAAGTTAAGGACCCAGACCCATGAGGTGTCATTCCTGAGATGGCAGTCATCACTGGTCTGATTGCTAAACCCATGATGTTTCCATCAAGCTGCTGCCTCCCAGGATGAAAGTCAAATCTAAACTGTGTTCCCTCTCCACAACCCCAAATCCTTTATCTGAACTATCAGGGTTGACTGCCTGAGTGGGACTGGCTGTTCTGTAGGATTTAGCACAAGTTAGGAGCATTTTAACATCGGGTCCTTTTTCCGGCTCTTTCTACTGAGCCCAATGACTGATTTGTCACCCACGCTTTTCCTCAGCCCCGAGGCAGAGCCACCTATTCATCCAGAAGCTTCTGCCTCTCTCACTCCTTCCCTAAGAAGAGCACAGGGAATTCTCCTGAAACCCCAGGCCAGACCACAGTGAATCATTTGCTGCTTTCACCTGCCAGTGTTGTGGAAAAAAGGTTTCATTTGAAATTAATTCTTCAGCCCTTGTGCATTGAAATGGATGTCAAAAGTGAATTAATCACCACTGAAGCTTCCACCATAGAAAATTTACCCAGATTCCCTCCAAAGAGGATGACTCATGCAAAGCACCTGTTTTGTCTCCTTAGTAACTGCTCTTAGATGTCCCTCTTGTATTTGCATGCAGGCGAGCACAGCAAATTGACTGGGGGAAGGGAAAAGGTTCGCAGCATACAGAGTGTGCTCTAGGCAGAATGTCACCTGTAACGCTGTTTGCAGACCATCTCGTGCTTTATGGGCTCACTCTGCGTCTCTGTTATAACCCCAGCATTGATTCAGCCGCAGACTCAGTGTGGGACAGAAGTCTGGAAAATTACTAATGGCCTCAGGGAAGGTTTGGTGACACACAATAAAATTGGTTCTGGTTTAATCTCTGTATTGGGAAGATGGATTCATCTCTGTATTAGAAATGTGCTTTTCTTGCCCTTGACCTTTGCTGCAGTTAGAGTTAGGCATACAACTCTATCAAGAAGGAGGTGGGAGGGGTCGATGGGGGAGGTTCAATCAAACGACTTTTCCTGCTTAACCACAGGAGATAATATTCTAAGAATTGTTTGGTTTTTTTTTCACTGTTCTATGTGGTTTTTGTCTATCTCGTTCACAAAGCCCTCCCTCACTGGCATTGGGGTAAAATAAAAAGAGTATTTGGATCAAGAGCTGGATACTCGTGTCGCAGTGTGTTCTCAGCCACTAAGGATCGTGTACCTGTAAACAAATCATTCGGCTTCTCTGGTTTTCCTCTGTTTTTTTTTTTTTTTTTGGCTGCTCTGCGCGGCATGCGGGATCCTAGTTCCCCAACCAGGGATAGAACCCACATCCCCTGAATTGGAAGCTCAGAGTCTCAATCACTGGACCGCCAGGGAAGTCCCTCTGGGTTTCCTCTTTGGAACTGAGGGATGTAACTACTTGACACCATTAGCCCTTCCAATTCTAAAATTTGACATCATTTCCTGGGATCTTATGAGCTTTAAAGTTAAACGAAGCAGCTTAACACTTAAATTTATTGGGTCGGAGATCATCCAGAATGGAAGGTTACTTATCCCTTTATTTTACAAATCATGTCCAGAGAAGTTACTTGTCCAAGATCACAGAAAATTCAAGTTTTTCATAGTTTTCTTTTTTGTTGTTGTTTCCATTTTTATCATAATTTAACATGCATGTCATTGCAGTCAAATTGCTCCATAAGACTTGTTATGAAAAACAGTCGTTCTCACCGGCCCTCCTTTTCCTACTGCCTAAAGGCAGCTACTTTAAACAATGTTTTTAACTTATTTACTTCAATATCTCTAAATATTTTATTGTTTCAGCTTCAGGTATAGCCTAAAACACACATTTTTCAACCCTCTCTTCTCCCTGTGTAGTTGTATCATAATTTTGTTTAGATCGGTAATCAGTATTAATTTGATGACATAAATATTATTTACAATATGAAGCATATTATGATTACTTTTCCTTCCTGTTTTCTTTTCCCTGAAGTTAATAATTATTGTGTTTTATTTTGCTTAATTTTCTATGAATAATCACAAATCCAACCCAAACTCCCTAGAGTTGTATCTATCTTATATATATATTTAAGATATTTATTTATTTGTTTATTTATTTTGGCTGCATTGCGTCTTTGTTGCTGCACATGGGCCTTCTCTAGTTGCAGCCAGCGGGGGCTACCCTTCATTGCGGTGCACAGGCTTCTCATTGCGGTGGCTTCTCTTGTTGTGGAGCACAGGCTCTAGGCACACGGCCTTCCGTATTTGTGGCACGCGGGCTCAGTAGTTGTGGTTCCCGGGCTCAGTAGTTGTGGCTCACAGGCTCTAGAGCGCAGGCTCATTAGTCGTGGTGTACAGGCTTAGTTGCTCCGCAGCATGTGGGATCTTCCCAGACCAGGGCTCGAACCCGTGTCCCCTTCATTGGCAGGTGGATTCTTAACCACTGTGCCACCCGGGAAGTCCCTATCTTATATTTTAAAACTCCTGTAGGTGTGGAACAAATTTCATCTTCTTGAAGACAGATCTCCCAGAACCTTCTGATCTGCTTCAGTCTGGACCAGCTGTTCTCAAGACCTACGCTGGTCTCCACTATGCTCTCCATTGACCATTCTCCGGGAAACCCCCTGCACCCGCCTCCTGTGTTGGATCTTCGGTTTTCTGGACCCTACATCTTCCTCTTTCTTGGTTTAATCTCCAACTTCAGCAGAACGTTTCCTCTAGTAAATTCCTAAGAAAAGGTACATGGGAGGTGCTTTCTTACCATGACTTTAATGTGCATTTACCTCATAACTGATGATGTTTAGCACATTTTCATATGTCTATTGACCATTTGGACATCCTCTTTGGTGAAATGCCTAGTGAAAATTTTTGTCCATTGTTGGGGAAGGAAGAGTGAGTAATGTCTTTTCTTACTGATTTATACGAGTTATTACATATGCATATATATCTGATATCTGGATATATCAGATATATGTATTATAAATATGCCTTTTTGAGGCTTGTTGTTTCACTCTCATCTTTTTTGATACAGTTCTTAACTTTAATAAGTCCAATTCTTTATACTTAATGCTTTTGGTATCCCATGAAAGATATCTTTGCACATTCCAATGTTACATTCCTATGTTATCTTCACATTTAAGTCCACAGTCAACTTGGAATTGGTGTAATGAATGGTGCAAAGTAGAAATCAATATTTATTTTTTCCAATTAGATATCCAATTGACTTAGTATTATTTATTGAAAAGACTATACTTTTTCACTGCTTTTCAGTAGTAATCTTTGTCATGAATCAAATGACATAATAGGTGTTTTACTATTTCTGAACTCTATTTTTTTACCCTAATCTTTATCTCTCCTTGCATTATACCACACTGTCATAATTACTGTAGCGTTGTATCAGTCTTTTTTTAAAAATACATTTATTTTATTTACTTATTTTTGGCTGCATTGAGTCTTCATTGCTGCGCACGGGCTTTCGCTAGTTGGGGTGAGCGGGGGCTACTCTTCGTTGCAGTGCATGTGCTTCTCATTGTGGTGGCTTCTTCTCTTGTTGCAGAGCACGGGCTCTAGGCACGTGGGCTTCAGTAGTCGTGACATGAGGGCTCCCTAGTTGTGGTGCACTGGCTTAGTTGCTCTGCAGTATGTGGGCTCTTCCTGGACCAGGGATCAAACCCACGTCCCCTGCATTGGCAGGCGGATTCGTAACGACTGCGCTACCAGGGAAGTCCTGCGTTGTGTAAGTCTTGATATCCATTAGGGTAAGTTTCCAGCTTGATTCTTCAAGATTGTCTTGCTTATTTTTGGTCCTTAGTTGTTCCATGTAAAATTTAGAAGCAACCTGTCAATTTACGTACATATGCACACACACATGCCCACACACAAACCCTGTGGAGTTCTGACTGAAATTGCATTAAGTTTATAGATCAATTTGGGGAGAATTGACAACTTTTCAATATTGAGTCTTCCAATCCATGAGTATGGTATATTCCTCCATTATTTAAGTCTTCTTTGATTCCTCTCCCTACTGTTTTGTGGTTTCAGGTGTAGAGGTGTTACACATATTTTAATAAGTAAGTATTTAATGTTTTATGCTAATATAAATATCATTAAAAATTTTTATTTCTAGTTGTTTGTTTCTAGTGTTTAGATATACAGTTGAATTTTGTATATTGACCTTGTATCTAGAGACCTTGTTAAATTCACCTTTTAATTTTAATAGTTTATTTTTATGGTTTTTCGATGCACTCAATTATATTGTCTGCAAATTATGATGGTTTATGTTTTCCTTTCAAGTCTTTGAAATGGAGCAGGACCCTATGGTCCTTGCCCAACCCCACGCCCACACCATGTCCTCAGCCTGCCTTTCGTCTGTAGAAAAACTTCAGCCAAAGAATAAGTTTGATCAGAGAAGTGAGAAAATGCAGAAACAAAGGAAAACAGTCAAAGGAGACCAAATAATAATAGTTTAGTTATTAAACATGGTCAAGGACCTTTAGTTCCTCCTCAAGGGCTATAGATAATACTCTGAGCCGTATCCTGTGAGCTGTTGTAGATACTGAAACCCCCATCATGTGGAAGAAGTTAACTACACGATGACCAGACTATAGCCATGACATAAGCTGCCACGATTCCGAGATTTGGCCTCAAGGAAATGGGAACAAACGGACCCTGGAACTGAAGATTAACTGTACCTAGAACAATGAAGATGATGGTCAGAACACCGATGACCAATTTCAAGATGACTGTCAGAGCTGACGGTGCTGTTTCTGCATGTAGCCCCCTCCCTCAGTCTATAAAAGCTCTTGCCCCGTGATTGTCAGAAGGGAGGATTCGGCCTTTGGACAAGAGTCTGCCTTCCTTTCCCCGCTCCCCCTCCCCCCAACAGGTGCCAGCCTCCAAAGTAAAGCAAACTTTCCTTTCCACCAACCTTGCCTCTTTATTGGCTTTTGAGCAGCGAGCAGCTGGACCCCACTTTCAGTTACATCTTTGATATTTCTTTATTTTTTGCCTTATTTCATTGCCCGGAACCTCTAACAGAATGTTGATTAGAACTGATGCAGACATCTCTGTCTTATTACTGATCTCAGGAGAAAAGCTTTTAATATTTCCCCATTAAGTACAAAGTTTGATGTAGGTTTTTGCAGAAACATATTTAATTTTAAATTAAAGAACTACCTTTCTATTTCTAGTTTTCTGCAAGTCCTTTGGGAGCTGAAATTTACCAAATAATTACCCTGCATCTATTGAGATGATCATATAATTTTTCCCCTTTATTCTGTTAAGGCAGAGAATTGCATTGATTGATTTTTCTAATGTTAAACAACCATGCATTCCTAGAATAAACGCAACTTGGTCATGATGTTTTATTCATTTTATATGTATTTTGAATTCTGTTTGTAAATATTTTATCATTTCTGCACCTATGCTCATGAATGTGAGAGGCCTGTAACATTCCTTTCTTGTTCCATTTTTTATCAGATTTTAATGTCAAGGGATATCTCTGGAATTTCAGCCCTTGAAGTCCTGGCTGCCTTGGTCATTCTCTGAGATCTTCAAATAGCTGGGTTTAAAAAAAAAATGCTATTAAGCTCTTATAATTGTGCTCAGGGGAGGGTTTGTCTGACACAAGCTATTCAATGATAGCCACAAACAAAACTTTTGCCTTTTACAAATGTGACAAACCAACAAAACTTCAAACAAATTCCTAACCATTAGTTACCCTTTTGACCTGTTTCAGTTCCTGAAAAATTCTTTGGTTACTAAAAGTGTAGTTTTGACTTTCAGTGTCACTTAGTGCCCTCATCTGTTAAAACAGAGTTGAAGGGGAATAAATGAAAATTAATTATGGACATAATATTCTGTCCCCATAAAGAAGGGAAAAAAAAACAATTTAGTTGGAAAATGTTAATATATCCATCTTTGATATTTTTCAAATATTAATCAATTATTATAGTAAAAAGGCACCACAGCACCCTCATTTATGGGACTCAAAAGTTTCATTAGACAAAAGAAGATGGACTGACTATTCATATCCTATAACAACTATCATGATGAGAAAGACATTATCTGGGCAGCAAGATGGACAAATTATATTCATTAGTTTTAAATGGATGTTAAACAAATTTCTTGGATTTGGCTAAGGAATATGGGATGCATCCTATAGTAATGAAATGTATGGTAAGGTCAATCTGAAACCGACAGAAACATCTAAAAAGGGGAGGGTGAGGTGAGAGTAAAGAAGTAGAGATAACTACATTTTTTGAACTCCCACTATGTGCTAAGTGCTTTGCTTGGGGCTTTGCTGGCATTATCTCACTTAATCCCTGCAAACATAATGAGGTATTTTTGCTCCCACTTTATAAAAAAGGAAATTAAGGCTCAGTTAGAATAAATAACTTTTTCCAAAATCACAAAGACAGTAAGTGAGATTCAAATCTCGGTCTGTTTGACTCTAGAACCTATACTCTTCCTACTAAACCAGGCTGAGATTAAACAGAAGAGAAACCAGGTTTTCTTAGCAGTAAAGACTAGATTCTGTATTAGCAAGCCCTGCAAAAGGGAGTTATGGGAAGGAAGAGTTTAGTTATGTGTTCATGGTTTGTTGCGTAAGGATTTTATTTGGGGTGTGTATTTCCTTTGTCTCTGGAGTTCTTGGTATATTCTCAAATAAAAACATTTCCTGTTTACTACTGACTGGGCTAACATCCAATAACCAAGCCAGATAAACAAATTCCAACATTTTTCCATCCAGTGTAGAGTTAGATTCTGTGTATCTGTGGCTGATCT
Source organism: Physeter macrocephalus (assembly GCF_002837175.3). NCBI lineage: Eukaryota > Metazoa > Chordata > Mammalia > Artiodactyla > Physeteridae > Physeter > Physeter macrocephalus. The sequence continues at coordinate 19,389,170 of NC_041226.1, read as the reverse complement.
GCTCAGTGGTCTAGGAAACAGTGTCAGTTAAGGTCAGGTCATGGGTTAGATCTGCATTTCCTACATGTGTTTTATAGAACACACTAGTTTTACATGATAGTGACAGATAATATTCAGGAAAAAATTACGGGTGGTTTATGGCCAAATATGTTTATTAAACTCTGGATTAAACCAAGTTAAACAAATTTACTTCAGACTTTTCTACACCTTAAAGTATTAATATATACTGTGACTATTCAGGGGGAGGTATAGTATAAGTATTTTCAAAATTTATTTGGCTCCAAAATGCTTCATTTGAGGAATATCTTCTAGAATCATCATTACATAGAACATATTGGGAGAGGGAGGGGTTTAGATGATTCATAGGCCAATTAGTTTTGTAGCAACACACTACATCATTGGTCATGGGGGGAAGATATAAAAGTACTGTGTACTGAAAAAATTGCACAATCTAAAAGTTGAGAATTATGTGTCATTCAGTGGACTTACTGAGGACTTAAGCCCAGGAGACAGCCTCTCAGATAGTTCTGAGGGACCATTTTGAAGAGGTAAGGAAGGACCCAGGATATACAGGAATTTTTGCAAAAAACCAGACAAAAGAACAGGTAGTGGAAACATCAAAAGATTACTGCTAATTAAAGAAAACCAGATCTCAAGTTAACGAATTTAGCACTTTTCTACGCATGGGAAGATGCAAGAGTCTGGGCTTATTGAAATTATTCCTTTGATATGCACCTTAACTATCTAGGGCCAGTATCCTGCTTTTCTCCATCCTGAATGCTGTCACGGTGCACCCTTGGGGGTGGCTGCAAAGGTTGATGGCTTGATGGCTACAACATCCTTTGTTTACTGACATGGTAGGCGACCTTCTTCATCCACAGTATAAACAAAGCAGCCCCGTGGTCTGGCCCACCTAGTGAAGTGGTGTAGATCCCATCACAAAAGGGTTGGCACAGAGCCTGAGGGACCTCCTGAGGGGATACTGTAGAGGGGGCTCCAGCATGGGAGGGAAGTTGGACAAGATGACCTTTAATTTATTCTACATTCTAAGGTTCTTTGTTTCTGTGAAAACCGTAATTCCTTTTAGAAAAATAAAAAGTGGCAACTTATAATTATGTATATTAATTAGGTAACGTCTCTGCAGTCATAACAAAGAGACCCACAATACAATGGTTTAAATAAAATAGCAGTTTCTTTCTCATGTGGAAGTCCCAAGGGGAGTACTTTGGGTTGGCAGGTTGACTCGACTCTGGGAGATGCCTCAGGGTCCCAGGTTCCTTCCATCTCGTTGCTCTGCTCCCATGGGGCATTAGCCTCTTCTCCATGGCTGCAACTGGCTCCCTGGTACGTGTGCTTTCCACTTAATAAAAGAGAGTCCTGGGCAAGCAATTTCCTCTCAATTAGCTTAGGCTGAAGTGACCTACGTCAGATTGTCCCCAAATTTATTTATTGGGGGACCATCTAATCACACAGCCATGCCTAGCTGCAAAGTTGGCTGGGAAATCCAGTCTCTAACTAGGCAGTTACCAGGAAGAAGAGATTTTAGAAGTGTGGCTCTGGCACACTGTAGTTGAGATAAACACTAGTTGGTAATCACTACCTGGGCATTACTCCATTTAGTAGTGGACAGCCAGTTCAGACTGACCAAATCCTTCCAAGAAAAATATTGAGTTCCTGTCAGTGTGATACTCAAGTACTCCAACTTATGAAGCAAGGAATTTCTCAGAACAGCTCTGATTATCTGTCCAGGCTGGAGGATCAGTGCAGCAAGTCTGAGGGAGCTTTAAGGGTCAGTAAACAATTCATAGCCTATTTCCTTGCAGGCTCATTTCTTATTGTCCTTTCGTTTCCTTAGCTAATTTTTAAAAATGTCTCAAGAGGGGAGGAAAACTGTCAAATCTTCTAGATTTTTAAACAACTTCGGCAACGTACAATACTATGGGAGCAAGCCCATGGGATGTGGTAAAAAAGTAAAAATAATAGTAATAAAGTCCCTTAGATAGGAAACCAACTGTATTGTAAATATCTTTAATTTTCTGTTTATTATGATGTTTTGACATCTTTAGAAAATCTTTCTGGCTGGGGAGAGACTACCTCTCTCCGCCCAGGCTAGCAAATTCGTAGAGATATAAAAAAGGACCCAGCATGGAACATGCCTTTGATATGCACACTAACCAGTCCAGAGCCTTACTTCCTCTATTGGGCCCATATGCCCCAAGGGACAATATTCCTCTGCTTTAGTCATCCCAGGGCCAGGTGCCAGGCAACTAGGAACCACCCCTAGAGCCCAAAGCCTGCAGAAATTATTCAAAGTAGCCAGTCCTAAACTGTTGACCCTGCTCTGCCTTGCTCTTCCCAAGGAAACTCCAATAAAGGCTCTGGGCTAAAGCTTCCCTTCCCTCCTGTCTTCTGCCTTCTGACCACCCTGGTAAGACTTTCCCATGTGGCCCTGCGTGGTGTGCCCCCGTGGACCTATGAGTATAACAAAGTTAATTTTTTTCCTGAGCCTCTCCTCTGTCTTCTCTTGTGGCAAATACAAGACATGAGTTGAGAGTGGTTTATACAGTCAATGGGGAGCCCTGAAAGCAGTCTGCTGGTCTGCCTGCCTCACGCTTCACTTCATCCTTCCCTAAGGATGCTGCCACATGTCCTAGGATTTGACATTCTGCTCCTTTCTTTAGAGTTACTCCCATGCAACGGCAACACTGCCCTTTGCAAAGCCAAGGTCACTACCAAGTCTGCAGAGTAGATGGAGTCCATATGGAACAATTCAGGGGATGAAATCCCCAAAATTACTTCTCTGAGCACCTGCATCAGAAATTTCACCGTCTCAGAATTACTGGAGATTTGAAAATTTTCAGAGGTCTTCCAGAGATCCCTGTTAAAGTGAAAATGCCTCCAGGAGAGGAAAAATATCTCAACTTAATTGTCCTCAAATTATCCTGGTCATTGGGACCACCTGGAGAGGTTTTTTTTTTCTGCCTACTGAGTCAGAATCTCTGGAGTGGGACCTGGACTTTCCTATTTTATTTTCAACTTTCTGGATGATTCTATGCCCAGGTTTTGGAACCAAGGACCCATGCCATCCTCCGTTAATAATTCAGAGATTCATCAACAAACAACTGAGAGATGTTTTGAAGAATGGTAATCCAGGAGAGGGAGAAGGGGAGAATGGGAATGGGAAGGCTTGGAAATTCCATGGAAAGGCTCGAGAAACAAGCATGGCTCCTTCCCAGTCTCTTGTTTAGCCTTGACCCCAAAATGACCCCAAAATGGCTACCTGCAAAACAAGATCCTTCATTAGCTCTTTCAGATCAGACACCTTATGGAAATACCTGATCCCATTCTATTTATAATTGCCAGGAAATATTATGTAGCATTTTATTTTTATCTTTCTGTTTTCCCCTAATTTATAAGAGCAAATAGAACAGGGGTGTTAGGGTTGGAATAATCTTCCAGATCTGGGAAAAATCCTTAAAAGGCTTAAAAGACTCCCTCCTCACTTCCAGGCAGGTCTACAGAACTTCTAGGAAAGGTATTGGTTCCCAGATATAAACACTGAGAAAGGCAAGACACAGCATCCAACACCTTCCTTTCTCTGTGTGTATTAGACCTTCAGATCAGGGGCCTGTTCCTTACATCTAACTTCATCTTTTCTGCTTGATAGTCAAGTCTATTTTCTCTGGTTTTCTGCCTTCTGGAGAAATGGAGAACAGCTGTTTGGGGACCTCCTGATCCCTGAAGGCTAAAGAATTCCCCCATTAACATTCTTTTTTCAGACTAAATAACTCTGATTTCCATAACCTTTCTTAGGGTCTCATTTCTTATTCCTTTATTTTTATAGCTCTCTTTTGGATGTAGTTTCTTATAACAAGAAATGAATCAATGCCAAATATAACCAGAGAGTTCTTTCCTGTCTTTTCTAAGACGTTCTCCAATGAATATGGTCATCCTCATTTCTAAAAAAACAGCTTTGCTGGCTATTGTTAATTTAGATTCAATTTGTGGTCCACATATTCTTGGGTTACTGGGGAAAGCTACTTGATATAGAGAAAATAGCTCCAGGCTAGGAATTCAGAGACTTTTGTTTTAGACCAATTTTGTCACAATTAAACTGTTTACCTTGTTTTTTACTTTTTAAACCATATTTGGCTCTGTTTGTTACATCTATAAAGTGAATCAGATGAACTAGTTGACCTTTACATTCACTCCCACTATTAATTCTTATTCCTACTTTTTAAAACTTTGATTCATTTCTGATTTCTCAGTAATCTGAACACCCACAGCAGTTTATTTGTACATTTCTTATAGCTGTATCACTTTCTGCCTGTAATAATCTTTACATCATATAATGTATGCCACAGCTTTCCTACTAGACCAAAAACTCCTTAAAGGCAGAACCCGAGTAACTCCATGACTGGCTTTAAGACAGTGCTTTACCAATAAACATTTGTTGAATGAATCTGCGCGTGAATATTTAACCTTCCTCTGTCAAGTCAAAAGTAACAATTTGGGGAGTAGGGAAATTATGCTGGCAATGTCCTCTGTGCCCCTGTAGCTCTGTTTCTCCTGTAGCTCTATTTCTAGCCCCCTCATCCTCCACTAATTGTACTGGCCTCTTGTATATAGTCTATTGTATGTAGATGTGTCAACGACAGGACAGAGAACTGTGGATAGACAACGTTGTTTTCCCCAGGAGAAATTCGGAGACTTTAAAAGATCATCAGTGCAAAAAGAACAAAGACTCCACACTGCTGGTTACAAAGAAGGAAAGGCTAGGAAAGCAGAGAAAAGTTTGAGTTAAAAAAGAAGTATCTGGGTAGAAGGAGAACAGATCCCCTGAGCAGCCCAAAACCAGGAGATTAAACTCTGCCAGGAAGGTTAGAGGCAGAAGCGCAATATTTGGGCTCAGGGAAACTGGGGAGAATGGTCTCAAAAGCCGGACCCTTGTTAGCTCTGGGTACCCGTGATTTCCTCACTTGTAAATACTTTGAACTTCTATTGACTCACCGACTGGAGACAGCCTTTATTACGGCAGCCAGAGACCCAAAGGGCATGGTGTATTGCCATGATGACAACTTACAAATTGGAGTGGGGGCTTGGGGTGAGAGATTGGAGGGCTTCTAGGCTGGAAGCGCATCATGGCGGCCCGAAGCTCTGGGGAACACACTGATGACGAGCTGACTGCTGGTTCTACCTCCATCGCAGAAGGTCAGCGTTAGGCACAGTTAATCTGCTGTTGACCATTCTTAGGCTCTTTTCTTGGAAGAAGTCGGGTAGGCCTAATAAAAGACAGTTTGCAATTTATTTTTCATCTTTCTCAGGTCTTTGACTCAGTGGAATAGAATTTGTTGTGGGCAAGAGTACCAGAATTCAATAGAGACACCACAGACATTTACGTTCACACAGAGACTGCTCCCCAGTGCCTTCCATGACTCAGAGATTTCAGGGGTGACCTGGCCAATCCAATAAAATTTTGTGTGTAGAATGAAGATATGTTCTGAGCACCAGAGTCACACTCTACTCCCCATCCCCCTTGTTTTCAGCTCATATTGAAACAATTCGATGCTGCTTCTGATGAGTTGGAGGCCAAGGACTCTAAAGAAGAGTACAAGAAGCACCCTCTTATCTGAAGATGATACAATTTTATTATTACAGGCTAGAAATGGCCTTCCAAGAAAATTGTCCTTGTGATCTGGCTACTTCCAGAAAGAATGGTCACAAATAAACTGTTCTAAGATCAAGGGCACCATTTCTGGCAACCATCTCCCAACTTCTTCTAGGCTTATAGCTAGGTATGGAGTCAGTGGAAGCATCTTGCTGTAAGTATGGTCTCTGGGGTCTCTCTGCAGGAGTTTCAAGCTTGGTTCTCCCTCATAGTCATTGGATGACATTTATTTAAATAGCTCTTGGCCTCAGTTTGTTCATTTGTAAATTGGGAATATAAAAGTAATGATTCTTATGAGGTTGTTGTGAAGATTAAAGGTATTTACACATAAAATGCTTAAAACAGTGCTCAATAAATTTAACTATTTATATATGGCCACTTCCTGTCTACCAGATGATGTCGTCAAGTACCACACAGTTGTTCATCTTTCAAGAAATTCAAAACAGCTCAATTACTCAAAGCTAAAGATTCTGTAGGCATTATTACTGTGTAGCTTTTGTTTGGAGTTTTTGGTTGTTGTTGTTGAATGGTCCAAATGTTTAATGGTCCACTTGGTTATGCCTACTTTAAAATGCTCTTGGATTAGAATTATTGTGGCAGTGCTCAGTGGTGTAAAACTTGGGCATCTCTCTCCTCTATTTGTCTGCGAGTTAGTGAACATCCAAAATAACATCTCGATGACACTCTCGGCCCTGCCCTCCCTTGGCTCAACTCAGAGGGACAGCGGGGGTGGTTTCTAGTCAGGCATGGTCCTTGTCTTGTTCCTAAATTTTTATTGCAGTATATCAATGCTACCTTCAGACTGACTGATTTTTAAAACGTATGGTTTTGTATTAAACTTGTAATATTGGAGAGCTGCGTTCCAGATATTTGTCAGAGGGTATGATTTCTAGCATATTGCTGCAAGTTATAAAGACATCAAAAGCCCTGCTGAGAAAAATAATATTCATGGAGGATTGTGTGTCTTTCCATTCTCTTAGGTCAGTGGTTTCCCAGATTTTTATGTTTCACAGCCTAGTTAAAAAAAATGTATGATGGTTACTGACATAGGTTGCTAACTTACTTTACCAAGTAAGGATATAACAAAAGGACCGTCTCTTAAATTGAAGTTTTATGGAAAGTTAGTGTTATGGAAAATTCGCTACTGACTGCACTGTTTTTTTAATTTTCCTCATGAACCCATGGAACTCTCATCACTGAATGCCAGACTGGCACTTGAGAACAACTAGATAATTTATAACTTATCCCTGGATGAAACCAGATCACCAGTGATTTTACACCTGGGATGCATCATTGCAGGTACCTGCAGAAGTGCTTCTACTGAATTGCACTTCGATATAATCCTCTTGGCTAAATGAAGAGTATCATCAAAAGGGGCCCGTGAAGCGAGTCATTTCATTTAGTCCAAAGATGTTGCAGACATTATTATTTACATTACCCAGAGTTCTCTCTTGGAAGATCTACTGAAGAAATCTCACTCTGGTCTTAATGACAGAAGGACTTGGACTTGTCTAAGCAATGGATTAATTCTTTATCTTTTATGTTATGTGACTCCCTTTAGCCCTCTTCACACATTCTCCTAGAAGTTTTTAACCCAACTGCATAACTCACCTCTGCAAGCACACAGAATTTCAAGAAATGTAATTTGCATATTTGCCTTGCTCCTGGCTCCAGCCTCTTCTACCATCATTTCCCTTTGCCTCACTTTTTTTTTATCCATCTGACCTTGCTGCACTACATATTTCTTTGAACACCATCTTAAATCCTTTCCAGAGCTAGTCAGGATGTACTTAAGTACGTAAATTAGTCAACGGAGGCCCACCTGTGACCTAGATAGACCTTCATGAGGACTTCTAGGTGCCAGGGGACCCAAAAACATATCTAGAACTTGTCTGCACAGATTTCTCAGGGGTGACTGGACAGAAAATCTGTGTGCGTAGCCCATTAAGATGCTGACAGCTGATACTGGCCTGATTGTTTCCTGCTCCATATTTTAACAGGAGCCATCAAGGCCTTACCTTATGTAAGTGAGGTAGGAATTTCAAGTGCTGTAGAAAAGCCAGTAGGAAGTCGCTTGGAGGAGAAGGGCCCTTAAATTAGGTTTGTCCAAATGCAGATCTCAGTCTATTGGGGGTTATAAAAATAGAGCTATAACTAACTTTTTTTATTTAAAAAAATTTTTAAGTTCTACGGAAAACTAGTTTTATGGAAAATAAACAGAACCAACAGAGTGTATATGTATGTATATGTGTATGCATATGGAGAGAGAGAGAGAAAGAAAGATGAGGGGGCAGAAGAAGCGGGAAAGAAAGAGAGAAAGAGAGAGAGAAAGTTTATTTTAAGGAACTGGCTCACGTGATTGTGGAGGCTTGGTAAGTCCAAACTTTGCAGGACAGGTCAGCAGGCTGGAGACACAGAGAAGAACTGGTATTGCAGATTGAGTCCAAAGGCAGACTGCAGGCAGAATTTTCTCTTCCTCAGGGAAAGTCATTCTTCATTTTGTTAAGCCCTTCAACTGATTAGATGAGGCTCGCCCACATTGTAGAGGGCAATCTTCTTTACTCAAAGTCCACTGATTTAAATGTTAATCTCATCCAGAAAACATCTTCACAGAAACATCTAAAATAATGTTTGACCAAATAGCTGGACATGTGGCCCAGCCAAGCTGACAAGTAAAATTAACTATCACATGAACCTTAGCTTAGATTCACAAAGCTGAAGGAAAATAGTGGGTTTTGCCTAAACTACCCAAGTTATTGTGGCCATTAAGACCAGATGCTAAAAGGCTGTGCCAGTGGTGTGACGGAGCCAGCTCCTACTGGCTCTTGATTTCTGACTGTGCCTGTGTCTTCCCAAGTCAGTGACATCACACTGGTAGCCTGAAATCAACGACAGGCGAGTGTTTACACCAAAGAGACTCTATAAATTGGGAGTGGGGCAGGGGGATGGAAGCGGGGAGCCAAAGAGCTGGCCTCCCACCATGCCACTGGATGTGTCAGCTTTTGGATAGTGTGTTAATAAGCCTGTAGTTTGGCTTAGTAGTCATACTACCAAGTCCAAAAATGGAATATTTCTAATTCTAATAACAAAGTTCAAATAGCTTCAAAACATACATTGGTTTCTCTTAGTCACACTTTCAAACTGACAGAACAGACAGTAACTAATACTGTCAACTGATAGCAGCTCATCATGCTGACTGTTTAATATCTATGTGAATTGATCCATGTGGACTGAGCATATGTACTATTATTCAGTTTGCTTAAGAAAGAATTGTTAAATTACCATAGAAACACAATCAGCAAGATCCAACCCATGGAGAAGTATATAGGACATATGATCAGTTTCTTCAACAGATAAACTGAGAGGTAGAGAGAGAGAGAGAAACCTAAAGATTAGAACGGCGCTTTTCAAACTTTAGTTTATATCAGAATCACCTGGAGGGCAGCTTGTGGCATCCCACCTCCAGTGTTTCTAATTCAGTAGGTCTCGGCTAATGCCAGGGAAACTGCATTTCTAAGTAGATCCTAGGTGGTACTGATGCTGCTTATCTGGGGGGACCACACATTGAGAACCACTGGATTAGAGACTTATGAGACAAAATTACAAATTGCAACATAGGGACCTTATTTGGACCCTAAACCAACTGTGAGAAAAGGTATATAATTGGGAAAATAGGACTACTGCCTACTTGCTGATATTAATCAACCGTTGTTCTCTTTTTTTTAGGCATGATACTTATATTCTGATTGTGTGTTTATTAAAAAGTACTTACGTTTTAGAGATATATACTAAAGCATTAAAGATGAAATGATATGATGTCTGGGATTTATTGCAGAATAAACCACGGGGTGGTGGTGACTGGTGACAACACTGCCGATGAAACAAGATTGGCCAGAGTGATAACTGTTGAATATGGGTGATGGCTGATTGTTATTATATGCTGTTCTCTCTGGTTTGGGGTATTCCATAGTAAGAAGATTTTAAAAGAAAGAATTGCACTTGAATCCTTTTCAAAGTCCCTTTCACTTCTGTAGACACAAGTCATCTCTATGTTTTAATTACTTCTCATTATAAAAGGAAAGGCAGAGATGTCATTCATAAAAAGGGCAAAACTTTCCTTAATTCTTTTTTGAACCAGAAAAGGCTCTAAATTCAGTCAAATCCTGTTATAATCTGGAGTCAAGGATCAAGAATGATTATAGCACTTCCGTCTGCCAGGATACACATGGGGGCATCATCTGCCCAGTGCAGACCCTGCTCTCTGTGCTCCTCACCCCTTCTCCCTTTTTCACAGCAAACGTGCCCTGCTTACTCCACGATGACACCCAGGGGCCACATTGAACCAGGAGGTTGCTTCCCATCAATTTTCAAAGACTAGGAGAGGGAAGGACCCAAACGTTGATGCTCCTTCCTACTATGAGGTCACAGCTGTGATTTGTTCAGTTACAATTCCCACCAATTTTATTGCAAATAGAAAAAAAAAAAAAAGGAGTAGAAAGACGTGGTAAGAAGAAGTCCTATTTAAAAAGACAACGGCTTTTCTTTGTATAAGTGTGTCTCCTTTTTCCCCAGTGGTAAGCAATGACCACAGCATTTTAGAACTGGAAGAAACCCTTAGATGAACCCTTAGTCCATCCTCTCCATTTAATAAACGAGGAAACTGATACCCAGAGAAGTTAAATGACTTGGCCAGAGTGAAAAAACTAGCGATTGGCAGAGCCCTTCCTGCATTTTAAAAGCTTTTTGGTTAAATGAAAGGAAAAATAGGAAGGAAAAAACGAAGGACAGACTCGTGGAGAAGCCATGTTCCAGCAAAGTTGTCCAGGGAGGGAATTTTTAAAATGAAATTCTATGTACCTGTTAATTTTTTGTTCTAAAATTGGAAATAGAGTTGGGGGTATAGTCTATCAATGTACTCAGTTGAAAACATGTGGTAATGAGGGAGCCAGCCACCCCTGGAGTGCTGTTGCTCCTGGGATACAGTGCTGAAAATAATAGCACCTGTGATACTTTGTTAAAAAATAAATTTATTTATTTTATTTTTGGCTGAGTTGGGTCTTCACTGCTGCACACAGGCTTTCTCTAGTTGCAGCGGGCGGGGGCAACTCTTTGTTGCGGTGCGCGGGCTTCTCATTGCGGTGGCTTCTCTTGTTGCCGAGCACGGGCTCTAGACGCACAGGCTCAGTAGTTGTGGTGCACGGGCTTAGCTGCTCTGCAGCATGTGGGATCTTCCTGGACCGGGGCTCGAACCCGTGTTCCCTGCATTGGCAGGTGGATTCTTAACCACTGCGCCACCAGGGAAACCCTAGCACCAGTGATCCTTTTCAGCCAATAAAAACAACTGCTAATGGTTTGCAGCACTGTGCACACTTAGGAGTCTTTAAATGCGTTATGCCTCATGCCACGCTGTCCCCTGACAACTCTGCAAGGTAAATTCTACTGTCTTTACTGTGTAGATGTGGAAATAGAGGCTCAGAGACGTTAATACGTTGCCCACATTTGTATAGAGGAGGGTCTACGCTGTCCTTCCCCACTCTTGATACCAGTACTTTTCCTAAGACCACTGGGTTATACCTCCAGGTTGTATCCGGCAAAGGAGCCCCAGGCGTGAGTGGAGGTGGTGGGCGAAGTGGAGGTGAAAATGTAGCCCAGGCTCTGCTCTCCAAGCCATGGAACTGCCTCTGTCTGAAGAAGGCACACTTTTTAAATCCACCCAAAGGCAATTTCATAGGCCAGTGGTGGCCCAAGTCCTTCCCAACCAATTCCCACGCCTTGGGAATCCTTACAGGAGCCAATGTTTCTGGAATTTTGTCCTTGTGTCTGAATTGCTAGTTGCCTAATAGACCCAGAACTGCCACAGCATATTTTGTCCAAGGAGTTGCTGCATAAATATGTCATGACGGGCAGTGGTGCCGGGGCTGGGGTGGGGATGGGACGGACTGCAGTGGGCACAAGGTAACTTTGGGGGGTCATGGCAGTGTTCTAAAAGCGGATTGAGGTGATGGGTGCACAACTGGCTAAATCTGCTAAAAATAATCAAACTGTTCATTTGCAGTGAGTGAATTATATGTATGTAAAGTTATGTAAAATATACTTTAATAGGTTGATCTTCCTTAATGTTATGACCAGATCATCAATTCCTTAAGTTGGAGTCGCTCTAAAAAGTCACTCTACAGAGATAAAACATGTCCAGGAATGAATAAGGTCATGATGGCAATTAGATGATGATATGGGATCTAGAGATTTAGAGATCAGGGCAGGCTTCAGGGGCCTGTGAGGCCTGTGGAGTCACACAGAGCCCTGCACTCAGAAGGACCCCTCCCTCTGTTTTATGGCGTGTGATTACCATCCATCTTGAAATTCTTAATTATTTCATCTTTGAACCTGTGCTTTGTAAGTGAAAGCCGATGGGATAATGGGGCATGTGTGGGAGCAGAGGAGGCAGGTGCAGTACGTGTGTCCAGAGTTCTTGGTCGCCCCCTTCACATATAGCAGATAGCGCTCCTGATGTCCTAAAAGCACAGAATTCTGGTGACCCACGACGCATGGGGGTTCCACAAGGCTCAGAGGGAACACGAGGTAACCGTGTTCCTTCTACAACTAAGTAGGTGGGGGAAGGGGAATGACAGCCCCCAAGTTACCGCACTTTTTGTTTGAAAAAGAACTTGCTTCCAACACAGAAAGATGGCAAAGGAATTCTAAGAAGTAGAAACAGCCAAGAAACACTATCCCATCCCTTCTGACTTGTGCTACTTCCCTGTATCAGCCAACCACTTCCGCTGAAAATGATGACCTAGAAGAAAGGGCCATCCCTGGTTCCCTTTCCTTTCCATCCCTCCTTGCCCAACAGTAAACTGAAAGTAGAGGATGTTGATGGAATGTGATTAATATTGCATATTAATAAGTGAAATGAAAGCAGCTGAGTTAGTTCTGTGCGCTGTTTCCACTATTCTAAGAATGAAAGATATATGCATGTAACAGCTATGAAATACTAATTGTATATCAGTGACTCCACAGGAGTTAAACGCTCTCACATTTGTATTGAAAAACTGCATAATATACAGATGAATGATAAAATTCATATTAATAATTTAAAATTCTAATTTTTCTTTACTTAAAATGACATTAAATAGCAAATTAAAAAACGCCATGACTGGGACTTCCCTGGCAGTCCAGTGGTTAGGACTCCGTGCTTCCATTGCAGGGGGCACGGGTTCAGTCCCTGGTCAGGGAGCTGAGGTCCCACAAGCCATGTGGTGCAACCAAAAAACAAAACAAAAAACCCACCATGACAAGTTGAGAGACCATGGAAGAAAGGAAAATGTGTTATTTTATATACCTTTAATAACACTTTTTTTCTGCTTTTTGAACAAGGGGTCCCATATTTTGGTTTTACACTGGGCCTCACATACTCTAAAGCCAGCCTTGTTAAAGACAACTGTTCAACCTCCCATTTCACGTATGACAAAACTGAGGCTGGAAGACACTGTGCCCAAGATCACAGTTAGCAGACCAGGTTCTACAGCCCAGGTCCAACTCTGGGCCAGTGCTTTTTCTGCCATTCTTGCAGCAGTCAAAAAAAAAAAAAATCCCCAAACAAACAAAAAACCAAATTAGCTTAAAACTAGGGACTCCTGGGCTTCCCTGGTGGCGCAGTGGTTGGGGGTCCGCCTGCCGATGCAGGGGACGCGGGTTCATGCC
>NC_041226.1:19294628-19375754 GCF_002837175.3 Physeter macrocephalus | reverse complement strand
GTCAGGAGCCTGTGCTCCGCAACGGGAGAGGCCACAACAGTGAGAGGCCCGCGTACCGCCAAAAAAAAAAAAAAAAAAACTAGGGACTCCTATATAGTATTTCAATTCAGCAAGTTCAAAGAATGACCAAATTAGATACATTTGCATCAGATGGCTCTCAGAGGCTTTGAAGATGGCATTGTGGCATTTTGTTTAGAGCAAGTAAGCATGTTTTCTGAGCCTTGAATTTCCCCATCACTAGAGAGCTTAAATAGATTATAAATACAGCATAGAGAGTATTCATGGGAAACTATTATGGCTGAATATCTAGCTGTAAAGCCAGCTGGTTTCCAGTTAAGTTTTGAAAAGAGATAAATACATGTGCTATATTAAAATGTGGACAGAGCAGGGCCTTGGCCCTGCTCCCTTGAGTATTTGAAGGTCGGTGCACAAAGTGGATACTGAGATCAGATGACCTCACTGGACAGCAAGAGACAGGAGACTTGCTCCTCCTTTGATGCAAGTGATAGTCTTGATAGTCAGAGACAGAGAAGTAAATACGACTTGCCCTCTACTTTTCGAATTCACAAGCAGTAATTATCAGAAGCAAGCTCTTCACCACCTTCAGAGAAATCTGTATTTTGAATCACAAGGTGTGACATCCAAAAATAATTTTTAAAAAAACCTTAGTCAATCTAGTTTGAGTTTTAAAGATTCTTCTTGGTTAAATGTGTTGCTGATTAAATCTCCTTGCAGCCCTAAGTGCTTCGAGTCCCATCCCAATGTAGTTTATTCATTACCCACAGTCTAGTTTCCCTTCCTCCTCTTCTCCCTTTACCCCATGAGGCGTCACAGACTCATTAACAGTTCCTACAAAGCGGCAAATAAAGACTAAGAATTATATTCAGGGGTTGGGAGAGGGGAGTGACAATCCTAAAAGCATTTATTGAGCACTTACAATTTGCTGAGCACTGCGCTCAGAGCTTTATGTTCATTATCTCAAGGAAGCCTCACGACAGTTCTCTAAGCTAGGATTATCCCCACTGAAGATGAGGAATCAAAATCACAGAGATGGAAGTAATACAAAGAGGCCCCCTAGGTCATACCAAATCTGGAATGCAATCTGATATCAGTAATCTAACAGTCTGAGGTTAAGCTACTCAGATGTCTGTGCATTTATTTTTCCTTTTACTTCCACCTTATATCTTCTCATTCTTTCTCCCTGCTCATCATTATAGCATCCTGATGATGAGACACTGTTCATTCGGGTGGTCGAGTATGGACAGAGATGTACCGAAACCACTTCACCCAAGGCCACCATAGGCAGGGTCTTTTTGGGAATTAGAAAAAGGCACCTTCCCCCCCTAAGCTGACACTGAACAGACTGGATTTACTCTCACTCTCTGCTACCACCCTTAGTCAGGGCACAACCCCTGCAGTGTACATGGAGGCCCTGAGCTTATCCCAGTCATTCTGAATAAATGTCGTTTGAATGTCCAGTCATTTCGAATGACAGCGATATGATTACACTTCATGTAATCACACACGGACTATCACATGTTCCAGGGAGAACAAGCTTGTCCTTAAAAGGAAATATAAGGTTTTCACCAAATAAGTGGGCTTTTTTTCCACAGTCCTTTCTCTGAGCTCCAACTCCCAGGAGATTGTCTGAATAAAGACTGGAGAGTCGGGTGTCGTTGAATAGACTCATTACACTCAATAACACTCAATTGGCAGACAAGCAGAGGAGAGCTCTATGTGTTTTGTACATTAAAGATCCTGAGAGAGAGCAGAAAGCAACCATTAGGGAAATAAATCAAATCAGTAACAGTTTGCTTGAACAGAATCCAAGCCAGTGGGTAATGGTAAGAACTAGGTCTGCTTTCAAAAGAGTGACCTGTTTCTGATGATAACTTCCCTCCCATCCAACCAAGAACTATACAGCATTTGACCTGTCTGAATCTCCATGAAGCCATTAATGTAGAAAACAAAAACAAAAAAACAGAGTCATTGCCTTTTATTGTAGGAGAAACCTTCATTACTATGGAAGTCTGGAAGTCTCCAGAATTTACAGCAGGAAATCAAATCTTTCTTCTCACTGATAGGAGAAAGAAAGAAAGAAAGGGGGGGGGGAAGGGAGGGAGGGAGGAAGAAAAAAAAAAGGAAGGAAGGAAAGAAGGGAGGAATAAATCAGTCTTTGGGGATGGCTCAAAGTTCTAACATTTCCAGGTAGGTACAATACACATTCTCATTTCAAAGGCAGATGGTCAAGATTCATATATTAAATTATATTGGAGTCTTGATTTTTCAAGAAATATTAGGTCAAACTATTGATATCTGTTCACACTGTCAAAATTTGAGTGTAAAATCAGTGCTCCGTATCCACCGTGGACTTTAGGAAGTGTCCTACCAGAATTATCCTTATGAAACCAGCCCTGTGATGCTGAGTTTTAGGGACTCGCCTAATAACAACGGCTGCCATTTTGGATGATATGGGCTTGAACTGTGTGAGTCTTAAATCAGAAAAACCCCTGTGAACCATCACAGTCTTGCTAGTCTTCAATAACTGGATAATAGAGCTACGATTTAGTTTGAAGTGTGTACGCGGGAATCCAAGCCCCAGAGAATGCAAAGTCAAGCCTGCTACTAATAGGAAGTCACACCGGTGGCAGCAAATCCTCTGAAGTAGCAAGTTTCTTTTCAGGAAACACTGTGCTAAGATGAAAGAAAAAAAGTTTGTAAGAAACGGAAGCAAATGTCAAAGAGATAGCAGATTTATTTTCAGGATTATGTAAAGCACAAAAATGAAAGGACTTCCACTGTGCAGTGTTGTCATGGTTACCTGATCTCTTATCAAAAAGGAGAATCAAACAGAGAAGGGAAACCTAGAAGAGGCAGTAACCAGAGAGGCCTGCCCCTCCACAAATGCTTTTCATCCAACTGAGGTTGTTTTTGAGGGTATAAAATAGGGGATGACATTTTGCTGCTCCAGATAATTTTTAAAGGATCTTATTTTGCTATGCAGAATAAGGACTGCATTCTGCTACGATTTCTAAAACGTGAAAACACGGTGGTTAAAACATCATTGTTTGCAAGGATTTCTAAATGAACAGGCGGAAAAAAGTCTACCTTTAAAATTTCCTCTCAATTCACTAAAAAATAATCTTTTCCTGAACTGCAAACTTAGACTATACCTGAATTGTTTTCTTAAGAGAGCTACATGTTTCACCTCCAAGATATTTGAGAGGATTTTACTTGGAGGCTAATAGTTTAGAAAAGAAACTGGCAAATTCTTTCTAGAGATTAAAAAGAAAAACTCCTTGATTTCTGCTTTAAGGTCAGCATAGGATGCGAATAGCATGAATAGCAGAGAATGGAGGAACAATTTACCACTGTCCTTTTCCACCAGCTTCCACCTGCCCCTACAAATGGCTCACCCTCATAAACCATTATCCTAGAGAAGCAGAGACTTGGGACTGCTTTCCAAATCACAATCCAGTCCTCAACCACCTAACAACAGCTTGCAAAGTGCCCTTACCTCCAATGACAGGTAGTTGGAATCTGCATAAGGTCCCTAGCATGAAAAGACTGGGCTGCAGAGAAGAAAGGGCAGTTTGACCCATATTTATTTCATCTACTTGGAGAAGGGGCGGGAGCGGGGGCGGGGAGGGGAGCAGTAAAAGTCAGTGTTTCTTTAACAGCTCAGTCTTTGAATTACTCCAACTTCTCATTTCCCCCAGTAGAAAAACACTAAGCCCTACTGGATAAACCTTGCAAAGAGGGCAAATAACCCTCGGACTCTGCAGTAACTTTGACTCCTCCGGGAAAGAAATGATGAGAATCAATATTCACTGAGATCCTGTTGGGGGCTAGATGTGGTCCTAGGTGCTTCATATGTAATGTTTAGGTAATACAAACAACATTCCTGTGAATTAAACAGTGTCCTCATTTAAATATGAGGACACTCAGGCTCAGAGAAAAAAGGTAACCTGCTCTAAGTCACAAAGAACTTATTTCTCAACTCATTCATCGCACCATCCAACAGCAGTGAGGACAGAACACTAAGTGGTCTCACCCAGATTAGTTCTACTCCCCGTGAAGTGTTTTGGAAATTTGTGGAATTTATCTTCCAGTTTAGCCCTTTACATATTGACATATATATTGTTTCAAGTTATATTCTTTATATTTCTCTTTCATGTTACAATGGGTATTTCATATTTATTTTTTATTATGCATATAGTTAGATTGCATTACCTGAGAATTTCATTTCAGAACGGGAAAGGGGCATCTCAAAATACGTTATATAAAGGGAGGCCCTGAGCCTAAGGAGCCCGAAAGCCACTGCACTAACTCGTTACTCCCAAGTCCATGGAGAGTTGACTCAAAATTTTCTCTAAAAGTTGGGACACAGAAGCATTTCTCAAGTCTAAACTGAGAAGTCATTGCTACTGACATACAAGTGTAAAATTTCTTAAAATAAACGAAACATATTTCTAAACAGAGACAGGGGAGAGGAAAGGAAAATCCAAATTCATTTGAAAGGATAAGTTTCCTTTTCACTGGAAAATCCATTTCTTTGTTATATCAACCACTCCATCTCAAATGCTTATTTAGGGTCAGGAACCAAGCCTAAGGCCCTGCCCTGAGGGTGTGAGAGGGCAAACTGCTAAGAGAAGCAACAGCTACAGTGTGGGTGTTATACAAGGAGCTAGAAATAAGAGATAATTAAGGCTTCATTTAGCCCTGGGAAAATGAAACAAGAGGGCTTCTCCTTTGTTTTGTTTTGTTTTGTTTCGAAGTCCCATGTGGCCAGAGCCATGAAAAGGGGATCCCCAGGTTATTCTACTTGAAAAGCCTCTAGAATCCTAGCATATTCTCTGGGATATGCATTCACTTGGGCATTTCTCCAGGGAAACCTGGGCTTTGGGCTGCTTCAAAGTAGTATGTCCAACTAACTCACCTATTTGGTTTTATGTGTGATGCAGAGACACTGCCCCTCCTTCCTACTCTCAGAAAGAAGAGTAAAGAGAATACCAAAAATAATAAATTCACTTCCATTCGTCTTTTGTTATTTTGGATCCAATACCTTTCAACAAGTACCTCATTCAACATGTATACAATATAAGAAGAAACCACAGGATTTCTCTAGAACCAAATTAACTTCTCAAAGTTTATTTCTTTTGATAAGAAACCATGTTTTAATGGAGGGAGGGAACTTAGTGGTAGGAAGCTGAGGTTTCAACTTTTATTCGGGCTGTATTTTTACAAGAAACAATATTGTTTTTTCTTTATAGAATACTGAAAGATTAAATTTCATATTTCAAATCCTGTGGAGGCTCCAAGATCCAAATACAACATTAAATGTGTGTGTTTGACCCCATATCCTCTTTACATTAATAATACGGCTTATATATGAGTATGAAGTGACCAAAAACAGTAACACACAGCCACCCATCACCAGTGGGAACAGCCTGTGGGACCGACCAGCTATATGCTGTAGAATGAACTCTAGTATTTGGACCACCTCTAAACAGGAAGGAATATTAGAAATAAAACATGGGCCACAATAAGTAATGGGAATGAGATTAATCTTTAATATGCCTCCATTTTATACAATTATGGATTTAAGACCTTTGTTCTGGGTTCTATCCTTACAGAATAGAATCTAAGTATTTAAAATTGAAATATAAAACCTTTATAGCCCTTTATACTTAGGAGTTTTTAAAATAAACTTCTCATTTTCCATAAAAGAGGCAGCCGAGAGTAATAAATTGTGGGTTACATAAAACCCTGATCTGGTATATTCTTAAGGGATTTGACTAGGATGGTCACATCGTACTGTCAATAGAAAAATTTTCTTAGGTCTACTAGGCAAACTTTAGATAAGCAGGTAGCAATCACAGGGTGTTCCTGTGACATTACTGGAATCCAGAGAAAGGTCTGTGTAGCTTGAGTTGTCTAAATGACCCTTAAGAGAATACCTCTTCTAAGAATTTTCTCTCTGAAACTGAGAGACCTAAAGGTCAAAATCTATTTGGCATCAAAAGCTACTAGAGTGGACCCCAAGCCAGGTACATTAAAGAGTCCTTTAACATAGGTCCCTATGGTGCATCAACAAAACACAATCATTTCAGTTCTCTCCAACCTCAACCCGGGTACCTATGTATCTCTTGTTTTATTTTACCACCATTACTTCTCACATTCATATTACCCTTATTTGTTACTCCTATGTTCAAACAAACAAAAGCATGAAGTAGTCAAAATGGTCTACCTTCAGTAACAAAACAAGTCATTCACAGCAGAAACCTGCTAAGTACTCGGTAATCTACTGATGAATTAAGGAGGGGTTTAAAAATCCCTGGAACTTCATGAATTCACCACACCCACAGAAGACCATGCTTGTCTTTGGTTTCCTGAAAATAATCCCTGTTTATTTTCCAGTGGCAAAACTATGCAGACTCAAGAATATGAAGGATGAGTACAAAATAATGAAACCAATATCATATGTGGCTCATAATACACTTAGTTCCTATAGAACTAAGGAACTAAGTTCCTTTATCATGGTTACACTTAGATAAAACTTAGAATAAAATTAATCTGACAAAGAGCATCATGACCAGTACACGTGCCCCAAGCACAGCCAAGCTTCCTCAGTTTCCTGAGTACTCCCTTAGGCATGCAGTTTCCTTCCTGGTCCTCTCTCCTTCCATCTTTGCTACCCCTCACTCCTGCACTTGTCCTTGAGCCGTTATGTAATTGCCCACTTGCCCTCAGATTAAGTGTTAAAGACCTGAGGCCGAGGATAATCTGTGATTTCGGGTTTGTGATTATTTGCTGGGATTATCAGCAGGATTTTCATGTTGAAGGGAAGAAAGGGACACTCAGGGAAGAAAGAGAGTTCAGCAACATTGGCTCTGAATCCTTAGGATATGATGAGCCTTGGGTCCAAGGGATGGAAGAGGAAACAAGGGGACCAGTTCTTAGAAGGTCTAGAATTCAGCCTCACAACCAGGCAAGCCAACACTACTACTGCTACTACTACTAATAATAATAATAAGAAGAAGAAGATCTGTTTTATGCTTCAGAATGACATGTCTTCAAGAATAGAGCTGGTTTACCTCAGGTGTAAGACAATTTCGAGGTCAAGAAGGCTTCCGTGTTTTCTGAGTAAGTCTCCACCAATCTCTCAATAGTGCATGCAAATCCTTTAACACAGGGACAAAGTTTTTGTCCCACCACAGTTAGAGATAAAAGCCTAGAAAATGTAAATGCATAGGAAAGGTGACTTAACTGGTATTGATCTGCTTCAGTCAATGTGCAAATAATGGTACCAGGAGTTTTCTTGGTTCCCTACTCTGCCTCGTCTCTTTAGGTAAAAATTTAGGGTTTTTTGCGTCTGTCTTTCCACATGCTCCCTTTTGAGCCTTCATCAATCAATAATCCCCCTGATCTCCAGAATTATTAATCTCATTCATTCAATATCCTAAGTGCCAAGCACTGTCCTAGGCACTGGGGCCATCACAGGGGATAAAACAGACAAAAGTGCTTTCCCCAAGGAAAAAAGACAAAGCAGGGAAGAGGAAGTCATGTGTCAAGGAGAGAATGCTGCGACTTTAAGTAGAGGGGTTGGTGTCACCCTAAGATGGTGATACTTAAAACTTGAAGGAGGCAAGGGAGTGAGAATTCCAGGCAGGAGAAGCAAGTGCAAAGGCCCTGAAATGTGACATATGTGGGCTCTAGGTATATGAAAGAACCAGTGAAACGAGTTCAGTGAGGTCTTAGAGGTCATGGCAACTGGTTTTTCTTCTGAGGGAGATGGGAAGCCACTGGGGGATTTTGGCCAGAGGAGTGATGTGATCTGAATTACACTTTAATAGGAACATCCTGGCTGCTGTCCTGAGAATAGATTGAAAAGCACAAGGGTAGAAGCAGGGAGCCCAGTGGGGAGGCTGATGCATCAAATCCAGGTAAAAGATGATGGTGGCCTGAAAAGACCCTCGTCACTAGGGAGTTAGCAGTGGAGGGGCAGGACGTGATCAGATTCTGGATATATTTTGAAGGGGCACCAACAGTACTTGCTAGTTAATAGATACAGGGTATGAGAATAAGAGAAGAGTCAAAGATAACCCTGAAGCACTGGGCTTTGACAACTGCAAGAATGGAGTTGTTAACTGCTGGGATGAGGAAGATTCTGGAAGGATCAGGTATGGGATGGACTCTCAGGAGCTCACTTTTGAACGCTAATTAGACAACCAAGTGGAGATGTTGAACATACAGTTGGATGTACAGTCTGTAGCTCTGGGGAGAGGTCCAGGCTAGTATTTAAAGTCATGAGATTAGGGTGAAATCACTATGGGAGTGAGTATAGACAAAAAAAAAAAGACAAGAGGATGAGGATAGGAGGTCAAGTGAAGAGAGTGTGTCAAGAGATAGGCGTGATTGCACGTGTCAAATGCTGCAAATAGGCCAGCAGGAAATGAGGGCCATTCATTGACCGTTGAACTTAGCCACCTAACATCTTTAATAACCTTGACGGGGAACTTTCAATAGAAAGGTGGGCACACCCTTCCATTCCACCAACACTCAGTGGAGTTAATGGAGGAGAGAATGAGGGATGAGAAGTTACAGACAACTAACACAGAAACCTCTTTCAAGGTGTTGTGTTGAGAATGGAAGGAGAAAAACAGGCAATGGCTTGAAAGGGGAAAGTGAATTCAAAAGATTTTGCTTGCTTTTAAGATGAGAGGAATCTGTTTTTTTAAAAATATTTATTTATTTGGCTGTGCCAGGTCTTAGTTGTGGCATGCATGTGGGATCTAGTTCCCTGACCAGGGATGGAACCCGGGCCTCCTGCATTGGGAGCACAGTCTTAACTGCTGGACCACCAGGGAAATCACTAAGGTGAGAGAAATCTTAGTGGATTTGTATGCGAATGGGAAAGATCCAGTAGAAAGGAGAAAACTTACTGAGGTAAGAGAAAAAGAACATTACTGCGGCAATGTCCAGAAGTGATGGGACTGAGTGGGAGTAAAGGGACTGGCCTGAGCTAGGAGTACGGACAATGGCCCGTGCTTTCCACTGGCTCCTTCTCCCTCAGCCTCCTTGAGCATCTTTTGCCTTCCCCGTTACAAAACGAAACAAACTTCAGTTGCATCTAGTTAGGCCCTGTATCTTTCCTTCCTTCCCTTAATAG
The DNA here is from genome assembly GCF_002837175.3 of Physeter macrocephalus. Lineage (NCBI taxonomy): Eukaryota > Metazoa > Chordata > Mammalia > Artiodactyla > Physeteridae > Physeter > Physeter macrocephalus. Next base: position 19,366,582 of record NC_041226.1, on the reverse strand, counting down.
TCTAGGGTCTTTAAAATATTGTCTACACTTGCTCTGCTCAATTAGCTCCCTCTCCCTTGTCAGCTGGAGATGATCTGGCTCTGCCCACCAGTGGTTCCTGAATTGCCTCTTTCAATGGACTGTTTTCCATCTTTTTCTTTCTCTTTTTTTTTCACTGAACTCCTCTGTCTATTGACTGTTTCCTTTTTAGAAACCCTCCACCCTTTACTATCTGGTATACCTCTCTTCCCAGCCTAGCCTCTTGGCCCTCTCCCCAGACCCCTGTTCCTCTGCTGGATACTTCAAATGTTAGGGTTCTGTTGCATTTTCTCAGCCATCTTCTCATTTGACAAAGGAGCATCACTTATCCAAACCCAGCAGAGACACCAGAATTTCTCTACAGGGAGAGCTAGGAGATTTGCCTTGAAGCTGAATTTACAGAGGAGTCTACCTTTATTTGCATTCTCTCTTTATTTGGGACAGCTTGTTGGGTGCCGATATAGGTTATAAGAGGGCTTAATACTCTCCTCACCTCCAGTCACCTTTTGTTCCTCTGAGGTCGAGGTTCCTCTGAGGTCAGCTGCCACTTACACATGGGCTATTTTTCCCAGTAAGTACTAAAAGTACCATATCTTTTCAAAGGTCAAGGAAATATTTGAGAAAGAAAGGAAAGGAGGGAGGAAAAGAAAGAGGAAGGGGGGAAAACTGAAATGGTAAATATTTAATCAACATCCTACAAGTCATGTGAAATAGTCATCTGCAATGTAACTCATATGATTACCTACTTAATATATTATACATAAGATATTTTGATATATTTTTGTATGATATGGAAAAGAGCGTGCAAAGCTAAGAGTGCTTCAGGTCTACCAAACAGAGTTATTTACTGAAAACCAACCCAAAACTTCTTCCCGAGCTCATACTCTCCTTTCCAATTGGGTCTCCTATCCACTGGGTCACCCCAGTGACCCCAGGAATCTCAAAGACAACACATCCCAAATAAAATCATCTTTCTTCCCAAATGTGCTTCTACAGTTTATGCAGTAGAAACAGCATGGGCTTGGGTATCAGCCAATTTTCTAGGCTCAAACTTCAACTCTTTGAGATAGTCATGTTGTGGAAAATAAGAATTTAAAATGGGACTTTGACATTTACTAAGAATTGCGTTGCAGGAAGGCAAGGAAAAGAGTGATCACCAGCCAGAGATATAAGCACCTGAGTGCAATAAACTCTGGTAAGGGCTGTGATAGAATGTTGTCAGGATCTAGTGAAGAACAAGGGAAGGAGTGGTCGAGAATGTCTTTGGAGAGGGAACAGGGGAGACTCTTCAGAGAGAGTAATATTGGAGTTGCATCTAGACAAGAAAGACCCATGCAGCCCAGGGCATGGCTAGAAGAGGGGAGGGGGAGAGGATGAGCGTGAACTAACGTGGTCGCCTAGGGCCACCAGCAGATTTCTGGGCATAACAGAGGAGGTTGGGAGAGGGGCTTGCATTGGATCAGGGATCCTTGTTTACCAGGAGCCAGAGTTGCCATTTTATGCTGAGGATAAAGGGGAGTCACAGAGGAAATCTGAGCAGGGGACAAATATGATCCGATTTGCATTCAGGAAAAGTAACTTTGGTAGCCATGAAAGGGATAAATCAGGACCAGACTGGAGTGGAGAGAATCCTAACAGATGATTGTAAACATCCACTCTCAGAGATGATGAGACTGAATGAAGACAAGAGCAGTGAAGAGGAAATCAAGGGAGAGTTAGGAAGGAGTTAAGGGGTAAAGTGATGGTCACGACGGATGCTGGGTCACAGGGGTGGAAGAACAGGGCTGGGGTGGGGCTGGTCTCTGGCTCAGAGGCTCATCTGATTCTCTAGAGGACTAAATGAAATCATGTGTGCCTGGCATGTGGTTGAAGTGCAAAAAATATTATTTCCCTTCCTTTTCCTCCCTTATTCCTGGCACCATCACCCTCCCAGGCACTGAGACCAGAAATGTGGGAGACTAATTCTAGTCTTCGCCGTCCTTGACCCTGCACAAGCAGAGTCACCCGGAGCAGATGCCACCAAGTGAGAAAAGGGGACAATAGAGACCAAAAGGGGGAAATGATCCTCAGGAAGCTGACAGTCTGCCTCTGCCCTGAGTTTATTTTTTGGAGGAGTGGGCCAACAGGAGCCTGGGTGAAGGGTGTTCTGTGACTTGCCCACCTGCAGGGCTGGAGGCCAGATGAGTGCTTCCTAAAGCAACAGCCCTGCCCCCTACATGCCCATCCTGCCTGGTTCTCTTCTCTCCTTTCCTAGCTCCCATTCACTGGCTCCCCAGTTATCAAGTGCTTGGCTAGCTAGCTGCTGAGACTGGAAATGAGTCTGAAAGTTTATCCATGCTCTCCCCAAGGGAAATGGTTAATAAGCTAGATTGTAAACAGAGCCAAATACAGTTTAAGGTCATTTTTACTTTTATTAATAATAAGGACTGGAAAAGGCAAAACTACGGGGACAGAAAACAGGTCCATTGTTGCCAGGTATTGGGAACACCCCAAAAGTGAAATGTTTTATACCTTGGTTGTAGGGTTAGTTACATGCCTGCTATGTTTTTTCAAAAGGCATGGAACTAACTGTACGTTAAAAAGTATAAATTTGACTGTATGTAAATTATACCTCAATAAACCCAACTTTAAATAAACAGACAAATGAACAAATAAATAAACAAACAAATAAGTAGGTAGTAAGGGCTCAGTAAATGTTTGTTAAAGTGATAGTGACTGATAGTGATAAGGTATTAGCTGTCAACACCGCAGACTTTACTCCTTCCTGGAATGTTTGCGTTTTAATAGAGGGTTCTTAAAGCTGGAAAAAGCCTTGAAGGCCCAAAGAAGTTAATATCCAGTAGGATGACTTCTTTCAAATGCAAGGTATTTTTTTACAATCTGGAGAGACAGTTCTAGATGAAAGGAAAGGCCAGTAGGAGAGCCAGGAGGCAGGGAGTGGGTAGACCTTGCCTGTCTCTGCAAACCACAGAAAGGCGATACCTTCTCTAAGTAAAGTCGTCCTCCTCTACCAAATATCCACCATTTCCATCAGAGGCCTGAGTTTTCCTGGATTATTATCCTGGCCCATGACATCACATTCTTATTGGAAAAACAATTCTTATTTACAGGATGTAAAACGATATTACACCTAAGTTTAGATTGGAGAATGAGAATCAGTGCCTGGCAGCTGGAACAGGGACTGTTTAAAGTCAACCCAGAGGTACAAACTAGGTATAAAATAAGCTACAAGCATATACTGTACAACACGGGAAATATAGCCAGTATTTTATAATAACTATAAATGGAGTATAACCTTTGAAGATTATGAATCCCTATATTGTACACCTGTAACTTATATAATATTGTACAACTATACTTCAGTAAAAAAATAAAATAAAAAACAAAGATAAAAAAAGTAATAAAATAAATAAATAAAGTCAACCCAGGCTGAAATCTGTCCCTGCCCCACCGCATATGGGCCAAGCCAAATGGTGGCTTTGAGCCGACCACCTTTCTCCTGTCAGCCTGAGCTGCCAGTCAGGTGGCAAAGGACTAGAACTGTCTTTAGCCTCATTCTGCCACTCAGGTCTGCCGAGAACCAGTGGGACCACCTAGACGTCCTTGAAAGGGAAATTCTGTTTCTCTAAAATTCACTCTCTGATGTTGTATTACCAAAGCACCTCACTTTTCTTTCTAATTCAAAATTTCTCATCACACAGGACAAGGATCCTCTTTTCCAGACCATTCAGGGAACTAATTTCTTCCTAAGCAATTCAAAACCCAAAATGCCAAATTCCTGATTTTTCTGTCCCCACCCCCAACCGTTCTCACCACCTCATTTCCCCTGAGTGCATGGGAGCACGTGTTTGGACCGATGAGGTAGCATCTGTCACCCTTGGCAGCAAAAAGTGGAGAGTGACACTTTCCCCTGCTTGTCCCTGACACTCCACCCTGGTGAGGGGTGTGGGAAGGGTACTGTTTGTTCCCAGGTCAAGTAGTTCATCAGTGTTGCCAGAATTACCTACTCCTTGCCTTTCCTGGGTTGCAGGTTCAGGAGAAGGAAGCATTTGACCACTGTGATGGAGAGGAGGTATCAGTGACGGGAGCAGTGGTGGCCTGCTGTCCTTGTCCATTGAGCCAAGGTGTGTGGGATACCCAGGAGCGGCAGCAGCTCCCAACACCCCAGTCAGCTGCCCCTAAAATGGTGGTTACCTAGCTCTGCCCAAGTCTGTCCCTAAACTGCCCCTCCAAAATTGAACCCTCTTTTACAGCACTTGATCTGTTGCCTCCAACTCTGCATTTCCCCACCTCTGGGAGCCCCACCTCCCTCCCCACCCCCAAAGAAAACAAAACACAAGATTCAACCTGTTAATTGCTTCCTTCCTACCAAGAAGGCAGCTAGTTGACTACACCTGCTGAGACTGTTCTAACTTATGCCTGCAGAGTTGATGAAAGGGTTCTACCTCTTTTGAAGTTCAGTCAAAGCTAACTTTTACTGAGTGCTTAATATGGGGCCAGACATCATGCTAACCTCGGTAATGCCAGTTAATCCAGGCATGGAAACTGAGTTGCAGAGAGGTAGTGGGTAGTGACAGACGCAGCTGGGACTGAAACGCATGACCTACCATAATCACAGCTACACTAAACTCTGGCACTAAAGTGGGTCACTGGTCCCTCCCCATCCACAACTCCAGTCTGTTCTATTCGGGATTGAGGATCCAATCCACAACTCCAGTCTGTCCTATTTGGGATTGAGGATCCAACACAGGGGGACATGGAAAGAGCTTTACTAGCCTGAAGGATTTATGGAACTCTTCCAGAAAATTTTGTGGTCTATCCAGTCAAGGGGACTGACAAAATCAGGAAACAAACATGTATAGGAAGGGGTCCAGGGCAGGTTAAAGGCTCTGCTGCCCAAGTCCTTTTTTGTTATTCTTTGAAATCAGTAGAAATATAAAGTTTTCAATGTTTATCATAATGTAAGAATCTGGCAGTGTAATAACTATAAATATTGTGTTAGGCATGTTTAAAGTAATACTTTTTCTGATTGTAAATTTTAAATATTCTCATTGCAGAAAATCTGGAAAATACCAAAAAAATTAAATTAATTACAATTAAAAATTTAAGTACAAAAATACAAAATGAATCTTACACGCATTTCCATCACCCACAGTTAACCTCAGTTAATATATTGGTGGGTTTCCTTTCAGTCATTTTTTTCTGCATAAATATGTATATATTTTCTAAGGGATGACTCTGACATAAAAATATATATACTTGGGTTTTCACTGAATATTATGTTAGCTAACATTTTTCCTTGTAATTAATCTTTTGGAAAATATCATTTTAATGACTGCAAATTATTTAATAAACAATAATTTATTTAACTATCTCCCTAATGTTGGGCCTTTGAGTTTTTCCCAATTTTTCACTATTACAAGAAATGCCATTTCTCTCAATATTTCCTCAAGATTGTTTACTAGAAACAGAATTACAGGGTCAGGTGACCTTTTAAAGTTTTTAAAACATTTTTTCTACATACAATTTAATGATTCTAAGTATTCGTATTGTTCTCTATATGGTTGGCCAAAAGAAAATGTTGAGTTTATACTAAATATGTCCTTGTTAGCTTTGTATAGCTAAAACCCTTTCAGAAAAACTATCACCTTGACTTGAATAAATAAATGTTTTAAAAAAAGAAGAAAAGAAAACCACTGGAAATCATATCTATCTTTACAGAGTAGTAGGTGTTTAAAGGCTTCAGAAGATCTTGAGAGAATCTGTTATGACTGAAAATGTCTACAGGAATTTAAAAAAAAGATTTTTCCCCCAAAATGAAGAACTTGATAATAAGAAAAAATAAAAGCACAAGAAGGTTGAATTTGTGGTGAATGTTAAATTTGAAGAGATTCTTTAATCTTTGATTCATTCCTTTCTAAAAGCTTTTTAACATGTCAGCTTCCTAAGGTTTTTATGTTCTCTGCTGCATTTAGCAAACCAGGTTAAATGTGGATGATAAGACTGTGAGGAAGAACATTGTGTTTCCATGAGTCACTATACTTAACCTTCAATAGCTAGGAAGCCAATTATCTGCAACCTGAGCTGTGCAGACCATTACTTTCTTTCCTCTTCCTAATAGGTACCTAGATTTATGCTCATTTAACATCTCCTTAGGACCGAGAGCAAACATAGGCAGAAGACATGAAAGAATATAAACCTCAAATCTTATCGATTTTGTTACAGTCAACTCTAAATGAAGCAGATTTTCTGTATGACATGGGCAATACTGATTAGTAGCACCTACTACCCTGAAGGAACACTGCTGGGTGCTGGGGAGACAAATGAACTTAGGAGACTGTCAACCAGCCCAGGATGCTGTGAAGCTGGGCCAGAAAAGGCACAGTGTCAGCAGCTGACATTGGAAACAACAGCGATACTCACGATATACTTCACATTTAGGTAGTGAGTTTTACAAATTTCGAAGGGTCTTCATGTACATGTGGTCTTTTAGATCCCCTAACACTACAAAGAAATAATCACCCGTATTCCAGAAACGGGGCACAGACCCTCAGAGAGGTTAAATGCCTTGCCCAGTGTCGCAAAGCCTGTAGGGAGCAGGATTAAATATCAAAGTCAGATGTTCTGATTGCACCACTCGTGAACTCCCATGCTGCCCTCTTAACAACAAAATCTTGTGTCCTACTGGATGCCAAATCCTCCATTAGATAATAGAGGATAACTGAGCTCCTTCAAGGAGCTCAAGACATATCAAAAGGGGCAGATACAAACTGAAAGTATAATACTAAATGATGGAAGCCATGACTGAGATTCATGGTTGGAAAGTACTTTGGATTTCAAGTGTGGCCAAACTGTCTCATGAGGAAGCAGCCACTAATGTAATGATAAGGAAGGACTTTAGATTTATCACATCTCTTCTCCCTTCCAGTACTTGCCCTAAATTCCATAAATCCAGACTAATTCTTCTAGCAGTACAACATGGTGGGTTAAGAACTTAGGCTTTGGATCAGACAAGCTTGGGTTTAAAACCTGGCTCTGCCACTACTAGCTCTTGAGCAAGCTGACCTTGAGCAATTGATCTTGAGCAAGTTGCCAACCATGCTAAGCTTCAGTGCCTAACTTAGTCATCTAAGGGGGCTGTAAGAGCTAAATGAGATAATGCAGTAGAAATTCTTAATACTTTGCCAGGTGTACACCAGGGTTTAATAAATACTAGGATGATAATGAGGATGATGATGAATGGGTAATCTGATTATTAGAGAGGAGGAAGGAAATTGGAAAGGAAGAATGGTGATAGGGCCTTAAGAGAATTGTTTTTACCTAACTCATGCCTTGCAGATTCCAGCTAGAAATCAAGGAATCTGCAGCAAGCTGGGCAGCCACAGGTTGGGGCGACAAGGGTGGAGCCTCAGTGTTCCTTGGAAGGCAGCAAAACTGGATTCCTGAAGTGTCGTGGTTTCCAAGACAAGTTGAAGTCTCCTCATTGGGCAGTAATGACATTCACCCTGACTCTGTCCCCCAGAACAGACCAGCACATTCTGGAGCTCCTCTCAGACCCACCAGCCTTTCTCTGACCCATTCACAGCCCCTCAGGGATTCCTGCCACAGACTGAAGTCCTCACTTGAGTCTTAAGCCATGTTTCCTTAACCAGAACGAACAGTCCCAACTCTATTTGACTTCCCAACTCTAGAACACTAATTTCCTTCCTATAATTCTGCTATGATATTATATAGTATTAAAGAGGATGCCCTAAACTCCCTGAGTTCAAATTCTGGCTCTGTCATTTGCTGGATGTTTAATCATGGCCAAGTTAATTATCCTCTGTACCTCAATTGCCCCATCTGTAAAATGGGAACAAGAATATTATCTGTGACACAGGGATTTGTGAAGATTAACTAAGAGCGTACAGTTGTGGCTGACACAGAATTAAGTGCTCAATAATGTTAACTGCTATGATTTTCCCCCTTCGAAAATGATGATTCTGGTAAATGCTAACTGGGGAAATATATAACGACTATTACATAAAATATGAGATTATTTGTATATTTTGATTATCAGTTTTAATTCCATATTCTCTCAAGCATGATAATTGAGAGTTCTGTTTTGGAATCTGTTTGTTTGGATTGCTTCCCAAAGATGATATAAATGATGCCAAAATATCTACTAATAAAGAAGGGACAAAATGCCTATTAATGAGACTTTAAATCTTATTTAAATCTTATTGTCAACTTTTCTAAAAGCTCCAGAGTTAAAAATGTCAAGAAGAGGTGTGTGTGTGTGTGTGTGTGTGTGTGTGTGCGTGTGCACGCATGCCCACCCTTTATATGTCAGAGTTCCATATGAGAGCATCTAGATGAGATAAACATAGGGATTTACTCAGGAGGAGCAGAAGTGGAATTGCTTGATATTTAAACCAAGGAAGTCCTGCTGCATATGCCCAAGCATCCCTTTAATTACTTGGTTATGTACAGGAGAAACTTGAAGCTACTGTCTGCTATTGTGTTTTCTAAAGTAAATTTCATATTTTTTATCATTATAAAAGTTACACTTGCTCACTGTAATAAATAGGAAAATATAAATAAGGTAAAAAAAGAAAATAATCATCTATAATTAGAACTCCCAGAGTAATCGAGGGTAACATATTTTTTATACGATCCAGTCTTTTTTCTATACATGAAACATATAGCAATTCTAAAGTAGAGGAATATTTCACAGTGATCAATGTGTCATTCTACTAGAAAGACATCACAATTCTAAATCTGTATGCATTCAATAACATAGCTTGAAAATACACAAAGCAGAACTCAACAGAACTAAAAGAGAGACTTTACCTCTCTCAATGGCTGAATGGTTTATTGTTTTTTAAAAAGGAAAAAGTTATTAAGAATATAGAGGACCTAAACAACTCAATTAAAAATTTTGACCTAATTGACATATATAGAACACTGCATCCAGTTTTTTGTTTTTTGTTTTTTTTTTTGCGGTACACGGGCCTCTCTCTGTTGTGGCCTCTCCTGTTGCAGAGCACAGGCTCCGGACGCGCAGGCTCAGCGGCCATGGCTCACGGGCCCAGCCGCTCTGCGGCATGTGGGATCCTCCCGGACCGGGGCATGAACCCGTGTCCCCTGCATCGGCAGGCGGACTCTCAACCACTGCGCCACCAGGGAAACCCAGAACACTGCATCCAGTAATGACAGAATACACGTTCTTTTCAGTGCATATAGAGCATGTCAAAAATTGGTCATAAAGAAACCTCAGCAAATTTCAAAGGATTGGAATAATGAAGGGGCATATTCTCTGACTAACATGAAATTAAGATAAAATTTAATAACAAAAAGAACTAGATAATCTCAACTTTTTTGGAATTATAAAAAATTGAGAACACTAAGATAATCTTGAAAAAGAAGAAAAAAGCTAGGGGACTTATACTGACAAATATTAAGACTTATTTTCAACTTCTAGTAATTGGAACAGTGTGGTATTGGTGTCAGGATAGGCAAATAGACCTCTGGAACAGAACAGAATCCAGAAACATAGAATATTACCTAATTAAAATAAAGATGACTCTGATTATAGTGCAGAAAGGATGATCCATTTTTTTTAATTGTGCTGGGTCAATTGGATATCCATATAGAAAAAAAATGAATCTTGACTACTATCTACTATGCTGTATCATACCACACAAAAATCAATTCCACATGGGTTATAGCTCTAAATGTCAATTTAGCTTTCAGAAGAAAATAATGGAAAATGTCATCATGATAGGCAAAGATATCTTAAGTAGAGCACAAGAAGCACTAGCCATAAAGGAAAGAAACTGGTTAAGTTGGATTAGTTGCAAGAACAATGGGCCACTGAGATTTCAAGTGCTGGATCAGAGTGAGAATGTTTGTGCTTCAATCAGAGGCAGCTCTACCAGGAAGCTAAGCTTTAAAACACTTCCTCTGCACAGGTCCCTTCCAAGGCCCTGGCAATCTATTCACGTGGTCATATATTTTTGTAAACTGTACACATCTTAACCTTTATCAATCCTGGAGTGTCCCAGGGCATGCTGGCTACAGTGTCTTTTCCTATCCTGTGGCATCTGTCCCACTAACCCAGACCCAGACTCTGTTCGCAGTGAGCTGGTAGGTACTGCCAATCGAGCAGAGAAGGCAGCTCTGAAATCTGTTTGCCATCCTTGTGATTCCTTTTGTCCAGATTTGGGACTGATGCAAAGACTGGAGACCATCAGCAGGTATGGGTGGGTGACTTGCAGAAAAGAGAACTGTGACAGGGGAAAGATGATGGGATATGTGGGATGACAAAGACTATCTCCGTGACCAAACTTTGCTCAGGTTCTTTGGAACCTTCTTCTCAACTAGGAGCCAACCATTGAACTTCTGTGTCCATCTTTACAACACCCAGTTTTAGCAAAAATCCTGCTATGTCAGTTTAGCAAGAATCCTCACCCTCCATATCTGATCAAATTTTTCATCCCCCACTCTTGGTATCTAATCACTGGGCCCTGCCTTCAGCAAAAATCTTACCCAGTTGATTTAGCCAGAATCCCCCCTTACCCCTGACATTTCCTCTTAGTGATTTTCCATCCACTGACCCCCACCCTGATCCTTAGCTATTAATCCCCACTTGTCCATGCTGCACTCAGAATTCAGTTCTATACTGAAGTCTCTTTTTTTCCCTCCTATTGCAATAGTTTTGGGTTTTAAAAAATATATAATTTATCTTCACTGTTTTAACTAGTGTCCAGCTCCAGTCTCTTTGACAGGAGTCAAAGGACCTGATACCTACCAGAATTCTAGAAATGCTTGACTTGACTGTGACAAAACAGACTCATATATGGAACTGAGCCCCATTTATACCTGCCATTCAGTGCAATAACAGTTCCATATATTACTATTAAACGTGTGTCCAATTAACTTTGATGACAACCCTCTTCCGAGTCTTGCTCTCTCAGTTTGGTAATCCAATTGTGACGTTAAAAACAAGAGGATGTTGCTTTCAGGCTACAGTAAGGTAGCTAGGCTACTACGGTGTCAGTTCCCACGCAGGGCTGGAAGTGACTCATTTTCTTGTTAACTTGTGCTATATATACTCCAGAAAAATGAGTTGACATTTCTAAGAATACCTGATAGAAAAGAACAGAAGTTTTTCTTTCTCTCCCTGTCATCTGAAACTCTTAACTCATACACTATGCAGTGTATGGGGAGGTAAAATACGCACTCCTCCCCAAAAGCCAGGAGTAGAGCAGGCTCCGCTACCACTACCAACCACAACCCAGTATCAGATAGTTTCTCTAACTCTGAAGACATTTTCTTTATAAAAATATAGCAGTGGCTGACATCCTTCATCATGCAAACCAACAAAGAGCTATTAAATACCTACAACAAACAGAGCTCGTTTCTTCTTTTCCCCAAAGCTTATTTTTGATCCTTTGATGGAAAACTTGGGCTAGCTAGATAAAAAGGAAGCACAGAACGACAAGTCATCATCCCCCAAATATTTTATTCTCTCACCTCACAGCTCTAGATACACCTGGGAAAGATGAAGAGGAATACATGAAAGAGTGACTATGTACTTTAAGTCATTCCTTTAAGTAATCTAAGATGAATGAAAAGAGTCACCCATGTTAAAATGCAATTTACGTCTGAAAGTGTTCCCTGTGTGGAAATTGCAATTATGGAAGAATCAATGGTAAGGCCTCTTGGGGGTGAGGTTGGTTGGCTTATGCCTTGAGTACAGCTGTGTTATTGGAGTGAAACTGGGCTTACTGGCCAGGTTAGAACAACATTATTTATTTCAACTTCTCAGGACACTTCTTTCTAGAAGAGAGGCAATTAACAGGAAGTAAGGAGGAAATGTAGGAACAACAACAGCTAAAGTAAAATGAGTTTGGTCTTTTACTTATTTTTTAAAATTTATTTATTTATTTATTTATTTATTTATTTATTTATTTATTTATTTATTTAGGGCTGCGTTGGGTCTTTGTTTGCTGCGTGCAGGCTTTCTCTAGTTGCGGCGAGAGGGGGCTACTCTTCATTGTGGTGCTCGGGCTTCTCACTGCGGTGGCTTCTCTTGTTGCGGAGCACGGGCTCTAGGCACGCGGGCTTCAGCAGTTGTAGCTCGCAGGCTCTAGAGTGCAGGCTCAGTAGTTGTGGCGCACGGGCTTAGCTGCTCCGTGGCATGTGGGATCTTCCCGGACCAGGGCTCGAACCCGTGTCCCCTGCATTGCCAGGCGGATTCTTAACCACTGCTCTACCAGGGAAGCCCCAAGTTTGGTCTTTTAAAAGGTAAATTCCAGTTAGATCCATCTCTTAGGGAGGGCAACGGACCCAGCTGTCCGTGGCCCCATGGTGGTGCTGCACCTCACTCTTCTGTTTTGGAACATTGTTAAAACTCAATTTAAAATTTTCTGTCTTGAATAAAGATAACCCAAGGGGCCTATGAAAGATGCTGGCAGAGTGTTTCCTTTCCAGTGCGACTGATTATCTTAGGAACTGAACACTGACGGGGTTGCCCAAGGCCCTTCACCCTTGGGGAAGGTCCTGACCTTATTTGCAAAACCCATCTCATTCTCTGAAAGTGCCAAATAAATGAACTTTTCGGTAGATATGCCTATTCATTTTGTATCTGTGCAAATTCCCTGATCTCTAGGAATCCTGTTTGACCAATGCTTGATTCACCTACTATGTACCAAGTGCTGGCACCTAAGAGAGGTTTTGCTCCAGAGCAGCAAGAAGCAAACACTAAATAAAACAAAACAAGAGACTTGAAAGCCACATTCCCAGGCTAATCTAGGAAGCAAGCCACATTCATCATTAGTGCTAGTCCTTATGGATAGACCTTTATCCTGCCCCATGGCTGTCTCTTTAATCACTGAATTGTAGCCTTTCTAAAGAGCGCCTAATGCTCCAGATCAGTGGTTCTCCAGCTGTGGCCCCCAAACCAGCAGCATCAACGTCACCTGGAAACTGGTTGGAAATGAAAGTTCTTAGGCCTCATCTCAAGCAGAAGTTCTGGGGGTGCGACCCAGTAACCTGTGCTTTACCAAGTCCTCCAGGTGATTCTGTCGCAAACACTAAGTTTGAGAATCACTGCTCCGTACCACCCATTCTCTCTTCCCTTCCTTGCAATGTGCTCTCTTTCCTCCAATCCAACTGGACTCTTCTCTCTGCTAAGACAACTAACCCAATGCTTATGTTCACCGATGACAACAGTTAAAACATTGGGTCTCTCTCAGTTAATACGTGTTTTGAAGGTCAGACTTTTAACACATAGGTGAGAATTTCTGCCTGGCCTGGTGTTGGAGATTCACTCTGAAGAGGGACTTTCAAGACCACCATTCTTGTCTGTTGGCTCACTTCCAACCCCAGATAAGACCTGCGCTTTTACTCCGGCCCCCTTTGCATGGGAAGGTAGAGCTGTAGCCTGATGCTTCCCCACAGTTGCAGAGGGAATCACCTGGACTTCAGGGGAGCAGCGGCCCAAGGAAGCTGGGGGTCTGGCAGGTCTGTCTCCAAATGAGACTGCTTCTCACCCATCAAAAAAGACACACTTTTTTTTTTTTAACATCTTTATTGGAGTAACACTGTTTTACAATAGTGTGTTAGTTTCTCCTTTACAACAAAGTGAATCAGTTATACATATACATATGTTCCCATATCTCTTCCCTCTTGCGTCTCCCTCCCTCCCACCCTTCCTATCCCACCCCTCTCGTGGTCACAAAGCACAGAGGTGATCTCCCTGTGCTATGCGGCAGCTTCCCACTAGCTATCTAATTTACATTTGGTAGTGCATATATGTCCCTGCCACTCTCTCACTTCGTCACAGCTTACCCTTCCCCCTCCCCATGTCCTCAAGTCCATGCTCTAGTAGGTCTGTGTTTTATTCCTGTCCTACCACTAATCTCTTCATGACATTTTTTTTTCTTAGATTCCATATATATGTGTTAGCATACGGTATTTGTTTTTCTCCTTCTGACTTACTTCACTCTGTATGACAGACTCCAGGTCTATCCACCTCATTACAAATAACTCAGTTTCATTTCTTTTTATGGCTGAGTAATATTCCATTGTATATATGTGCCACATCTTCTTTATCCATTCATCTGTTGATGGACACTTAGGTTGCTTCCATGTCCTGGCTATCGTAAATAGAGCTGCAATGAACATTTTGGTACATGACTCTTTTTGAATTATGGTTTTCTCAGGGTATATGCCCAGTAGTGGGATTACGGGGTCGTATGGTAGTTCTATTTGTAGTTTTTTAAGGAACCTCCATACTGTTCTCCATAGTGGCTGTATCAATTTACATTCCCACCAGCAGAAGACACACTTTTTAATACAATAACCACTGTTACCTGATGACCAGAAATGTTCCACTTTGAACTAAGATGATAATATTAATGATAGTAAAAATATCTAAAATATCTAGTAAAAATATCTGAACATTTGTTGAGAGCTTTCTACGCACCAAACACTGTGCTAAATGCGCTAAGTTACTCAATTTAATCCTTCCAACAACCTTATGAAAGATGTACTTTCATACTGTCCCATTTTACAAGAGAAACTGAGAACCTCACAGAACCGTTACTTGGAATCCTCCCTCCCACCCTGATATATGAAGCTTCCTTTCTGGCATAGCATTCAGCATGGGTGAGTCTGGCTGCCACAAGTAAATAGAGTAGTAGATGGGAAATAGTCACAGAGTGAAGCTTAGTGCAAACTTTTCAGACCCATGTTCTGGGGTACACCAGCCCAGGCTCTCTCCTAATTTTTGCAAGGCTTGAAGTTACATAACAGTATAAATAGAAGCCCACTTACCATATGTCTAAATATTTTAAAGTTATCAATTAGACTAGCAAACCGCTAAATAAAATATCCTCTTACCTTTGCAAAAATACGTTCATAACAGCTTGGAAGGCCAGGTTCAGATTCTGGAATCCTAGACTCCACAGCGTTCTGCATTGGAACTTGATCATGGGGAGTGAAGTTGTTCCCTGCCATTCCTTTCTCTTCTCACGCTTGTCTCCAGAGCCCACCAAGAAAGGCCTCGTGTGTTCACTGGTGGATACAGTAGTTGACGTGAGACCGGCTGGGACCTGGGACACTTTGCTGCAGTGCTGCAGTGCTTGCACCTGGACATACCTCTCCTCAAGCAACAAAATACAAAGATATTTTATGGGGCTAAAAATAACTGCGTGCATGTGCAGTCGGGGCAAATTCTGGACCCCCAAAGATACAAAGATACAAAAAAACCCAACTTCCACTTTTGAAGAGCTGGGAGCAAAAACAGGGTGTGGGAGCAAAAGAAGGGTACTGCACATGCCCCGTGCACACCTAAGGGGAGGGCAGAACACCTAAGCCACCCCTCTGGCCCGACCCCGGGACACACCTCTGCCCTCGCCCCATATAAGGAGCAAGCTTGTCCCCCCTCAGGGAGCGAGCAAGCAAGGGAAACTGTTGTTCGTTCTCACTCCCCCCTGCTGCAGCAGGGGCCCCAATAAAGCCTTGCCTGAATTTCTTGTCTGGCCTCTAGTCAATTTCTATTGATTGGGGAAGGCCAAGAACTCTGGTCAGTAACATACACATCCAAACTTTGTCCCCAGTCCCCTGCGAACAGCAGGGCCTCTTGGCCAAGGCTGGGCTGTGAGGGGAGTCCACTCTCAGAAGGACAAGCTGTACTGTTGATAGAAAGGCATGCAGGCCCAGAACATGATGTAGAGGGGTGAACTGTGCTTCTGGGTGGGGCTATCCCCATGGCCCTAGGGAAAGTACACAGGCAGAGGAGGGCCAACTCAGGGCCTCTATATCACAGATCCCAGGGTAGCGGCCTTTCTTGCCTCATCTAAGGGCAATTTTGCCCACACTGTCCTCCAGAATCTCTGAGAAAGAAGATTACTATGCAAATAAGATTGAGAAACACTGGATATTGCACACTCTTCTTGGAAATCTACAGTACAGGCGTATCTCACTTTATATTGCTTCACTTTTCTGCCCTTTGCAGATACTGTGATTTTTTTTTTTTATAGATTAAAGGTTTCCTTTGTCAAGCAAGCCTAATGGTGCCATTTTTTCCAACTGCATTTGCTCACTTCATATCTCTGTGTCACATTTTGGTAATTCTAGAAATATTTCAAACGTTTTCATTATTATATTTGTATGGTGACCTGGGATCAGTGATCTTTGACATTTTATTATAATTGTTTGGGGCGTCATGAACTGCACCCATATAAAATGGTGAACTTAAACAAGTGTTGTGCATGTTCTGACTGTTCCCCCATCTCTCTCTCTCCCCTCAGGCCTCCCTATTCCCTGAAACACAACAATACAGTAAGTCCCCTACATACGAACCTTCAAGTTGCGAACTTTCAAAGATGCAAACATGCGTTCGCATTGTCCAATCACATAAGTTAGTTCACATGTCTGGCAGACATTGTCACATGCATGCATCCTCTACAAGTGGTTGTGCTTTTGTGTACTTTACTGTACAGTACTGTATAGAGTACAGTAGTACAGTACCTTTATTTCAAGCCCAGATGTCCGGAAGCAAGCGTAAAAGCAGTAGGGATGTAGCTGGTACTCCTGTATTTTTCAAGGTACTGTCCTGTAAGATTAAAAATGCTTTCTTTATTTTTTGTGTTTGTTTTTTATGTATTATTTGTGTGAAAAGTATTATAAACCTATTGCAATACAGTACTATCAATATATAGCCGATTGTGTTAGTTGGGTACCTAGGCTAACTTTGTTGGACTTATGAACGTGGTCTCAGAACGGAACTCGTTCATATGTAGGGGACTTACTATATTGAAATTAGGCCAATTAATAACCCTACAATGGCCTCTAAGTGTCCAATTAAAAGGAAGAGTTTTACGTCTCTCACTTTAGTCGAAAGCTAGAAATGATTAAGCTTAGTGAGGAAGGCATGCTGAAAGCCGAGATAGGCTGAAAGCTAAGCCTCTTGCACCAAACAGTTAGTCAAGTTTTGAATGCAAAGGAAAAGTTCTTGAAGAATTTAAAAGTTCTACTCCAGCGAACACATGAATGATAAGAAAGCAAACCAGCCTTATTGTTGTTACGGAGAAAGCTCTAGTGGTCTGGATAGAAAATCAAACCAGCCACAACATTCCCTTAAGGCAAAGCGTAGACCAGAGCAAGGCCCTAACTCTCTTCAATTCTAGGAGGGCTGAGAGAGGTGAGGAAGCTTCAGAAGAAAGGTTTGAAACTAGCAGAAGTTGTTTCATGAGATTTGGGGAAAGAATCCATCTCCATAACATAAATGTGCAGGGTGAAGCAACAAGTACTGATGTAGAAGCTACAGCAAGTTATCCAGATCTAGCTAAGATAATTAATGAAGCTGGCTACACTAAACCACAGATTTTCATTGTAACAAAACAGCTTTCTATTGGAAGAAGATGCCATCTAGGATTTTCATAGGTAGAGAGGAGAAGTCAATGCCTGGCTGCAAAGCTTCAGAAGACAGACTGACTCTCTGGTTAGGGGCTAATGCAGGTGGTGACTTTAAGTTGAAAGCAATGTTCATTTACCATTCTGAAAATCCTAGGGCCCCTAGGAATTATGCTAAATCTACTCTGCCTGTGCTATATAAATGGTAAAATAAAGTCTGCATGACAGCATGTCTGTTTAAAACATGGTTTACTGAATTTTAAGCCTATTGTTGAGAACTACTGCTCTGAAGAAAAACATTCCTTTCAAAATATTACTGCTCATTGACAATGCACCTGGTCACCCGGGAACTCTGTTGGAGATATACAAAGATATGAATGTTGTTTCCAGGCCTGCTAATAAAACATCCATTCTGCAGCCCATGGATCAAGGAATAATTTTGATTTTCAAGTCCTGTTATTTAAGAAGTAAGTTTCATAAGGCTATAGCTGCCATAGATTGTGATTCCTCTGATGGATCTGGGGAAAGTAAGTAGGAAACCTTGTGGAAAGGATTCACCATTCTAGATGCTATTAAGAACATTCATGATTCACGGGACGAGGTCAAAATAGCAACATTAGCGGGAGTTTGGAAGAAGTTGATTCCAGCCCTCATGGATGACTTTAAGTGGTTTAGGACTTCATGGAGGAAATAACTGCACATGTGGTAGAAACAGCAAGAGAACTAGAACTGGATGTGGAACATGAAGATGTGACTGAATTGCTGCAATCTCATGGTAAAACTTTAATGGATGAGGAGCTGCTTCTTATGGATGAGAAAGAAAAGGGTTCCTTGAGATGGAATCTACTCCTGGTGAAGATGCTGTGAAGATTACTGAAATGATGGCAAAGGATTTAGAATATTACATAAATTTAGTTGGTAAAGCAGTGGCAAGTTTGAGAGGACTGACTCCAATTTGGGAAGAAGTTTACTGTGGGTAAAATGCTATCAAACAGCACTGCATGATACAGAGAAATCGTTCATGAAAGGAAGAGTCGAATGACGTGACAAACTTCACTGTTGTCTTATTTTAAGAAAATGCCACAGTCCCCCCAACCTTCAGAAACCACCATCCTGATCAGTCAGCATCCTTCAACATCAAGGCAAGACCCTTCACCAACAAAAAATTATGACTTGCTGAAGGCTCTAATGATGGTTAGCATTTTTTAGCAATGAGGTGTTTTTAAATTAAGGTATGTACAATTATTTTTTTAGAAATAATGCTATTGCACACTTAATAGACTATAGTGTAAACATAGCTTTTATAAGCACTGGGAAACCAAAAAAATTCATGTGAATTGCTTTATTGTGAAATTTGCTTTATGCAGTGGTCTGGAACCAATCCCACAATATCTCCAAAGTAAGCCTGTAAACATTAGTACAGTATTACAGTAAACATTAGTGTCTTAGCTCAGGCTGCCAAAACAAAATATCAAAGACTGGATGGCTTAAACAACAGGAAATTATTTTTCACAGTTCTGGAGGCTGGGAAGTCCAAGATCAAGGTGCCAGACAATTCGGTTCCCTTGTGAGGGCTCTCTTTCTGGCTTACAGACAGCTGCCTTCTCACTGTGTCCTTACAGGGCAGAAAGAGAAAGAGAAAGCTCTGGTCTCTCTTCCTTTTCTCATAAGGATACTAATTCCATCATGAGGTCCCCATCTTTATGACCTGTGCTAAACCTAATTACCTCCTAAAGGTCCCACCTCCAAATACCATCATATTGGAAGCGAAAGCTTCGACATATGGACTGGGGGAGGACACAAACATTCAGTTCATAACATGTAGTGAAGACGCTGAGAAGGTCAGATGCAAAGAAATCTGTGACTTTAACTCAGCATTACCCACACATATTTATGAAAACGTTTTTCCAGTTTGGTGGGTCAGTTATTTGCTCCAAATCACAAGTGCCTTAAATCAGTCACCACCTTTGGCTTTACCCTGTTGGCCACAGTCTATTTCACCAAGATGGCACCTCACTTCAGTCTATGAATTTATATCCTCATGTGATAAACACCATCAATAAACCCTGTGTCTGGATGTCCTTGCCTTTCATTCTCAGACCTGTCCTCCTTTAAGTTGTTTTAACAATTTGAATGATTCCTACAGTACCAGTTAAGCATATTTTATTCACATTTATTAAAGTAATACCTGCAACATCACCCCGCCCTAACAACCAAGCGGGTGATGTTGTGACTGATTTCTAAATGCAATCAGTAAGCAAGTGGTTAACACACTGACTTCATTTCCGGAAATCTGATGTACAACATGGTGACTATAGTTAATAATACACTATTGTATACTTGAAATTTGCTAAGAGAGTAGATCTTAAGTGTTCCCACCACGCAAACAAAAAATGGTGACTATATGAAATGATGACTATGTTAATCAGCTTGATTGTGGTAATCATTTCACAATGTATACATATATCAAAATATCACATTGCACACCTAAAATATATGCAGTTTTTATTTGCCAATTTTACCTCAACAAAGCTGGGGGAAAAAACAAAGTTATTTTCTATTTTCTAGATCCCAATCATAATTATGTTTAGAGCTGCATAAAATAACATAACTGCCCAACATAATATATTTTTCAGCGACAATTTTACTTCATATGTATTTGCAAACACTAATCTACTGAAAAAAATGTTTCTTCTTATTATATAATTCTGCAGTCACCACTCTCAGGCCACTTCACATACCTATCTTATTTATCTTCCCTTTTTTTCCCAATAATAGGCTATTACGGAAAATTTTGAGTACATGTCTGAATTGTGTGATAAAGCTTTCCTGATTTTTTTTTTTTTTTTTTTTTTTTGGCTGCGTTGGGTCTTCGTTGCTGCGTGCGGGCTTTCTCTAGTTGCAGTGAGCGGGGGCTACTCTTCGTTGCGGTGCATGAGCTTCTTCTTGCGGTGGCTTCTCTTGTTGTGGCGCACGGGCTTAGTTGCTCCACTGCATGTGGGATCTTCCCAGACCAGGGATTGAACCTGTGTCCCCTGCATTGGCAGGCAGATTCTTAACCACTGCGCCACCAGGAAAATCCCTTGATATTTTTTCCCCAGTCTTTGGTTCCTGATGTGAATTTTAGCTTTATCAATTTGATTTTAGCATTGGTATGTCCATAGTGTGAAAAAAACTTTTTAAAAAGACTCTGGGGCTTTCCTGGTGGAGTAGTGGTTAAGAATCCACCTGCCAATGCAGGGGACACAGGTTCGAGCCCTGGTCCGGGAAGATCCCACATGCCGCGGAGCAACTAAGCCCGTGCACCACAACTACTGAGCCTGTGCTCTAGAGCCCGCGACCCACAACTACTGAAGCCTGTGCACCTAGAGCCTGTGCTCCGCAACAAGAGAAGCCACCACAAAGAGAAGCCCGTGCACTGCAACGAAGAGTAGCCTCCGCTCGCCGCAACTAGAGAAAGCCGCACGCAGCAACTAAGACTCAATGCAGCCAAAAATAAATAATAAATAAATAAATACTTAAAAAAAAAAAGTCTCTGACTTCATAGAATAGATTCTAAACAACTCCTCAAGTTCACTATCCTACTCCCCTTAGCGTCTTATTTTGCCTTTCTTTCAATTTGGAAATAAGTGCAGCCTGGTAGGTAGATAACAAAGGAAAAATTCAGGAATGCAGAGTTGAAAATTAGATAAAACCTATGTTTTTCTGTAGCCTCAAACAAATTCTTCACTTTTCTCCCATCCTTTAAATTGGAGCCTATTATGAGGATTTACTTAGCATTTATAAAATCCAGAAAAAGAAAAAGAGTAGTAGTATTGCGTGAAAGTCAAGAGAAGTGTTTCATGTTGAAGAACAATACAGTGTGTATTTATGTTTACCAGAAAAAACATAAAGGATTCCCAGGAGGCTAATCTTAAAAGTTAGTCACTGTTAATTCCAGTTGAAGCCATGCTCACAAATGCCCTTATTCCTCAGTTGAAAATTCCAGCCACACCGTTGCTGTGGTGACTGCTGCAACCACTTGCTTGTTTCAGCTGAAAAACATATTCAGGTTGTCAGACTGTGCCACTGGATGATTTTGGCTCAGAACATTAAGGTCACTGACATTGCCTTCTCAAACCATGTTATCAATCCAACATGTGGCAGTAAAAGAAAGTTGAGACAGAGCTCTTGTCTAGGCTGGGAGCCAGTCAGGGTCTCAGGGGATGACAGTGTCCTTGGTCATCTCATTTAGAGTCCAGTCCTTAACTTTATGGCTGGAGGTTCACTTCTATTGGTGTACCTAGAGACAGACTCTAGGGTGCCAATTAACATTAATCAAATTCACAAAAAAATAATATATAAACTGGAACATCTATTATTTTCATTGAGAAATATAATCATTAAGAACACTGGAATTCCCACGCCCATTGGTCTCTGTGTGGTACTTAGAAAGTCAAATTCAAGTGGGAAGATTGCTCTGTTATTTGGGAACCAAAGCCAGGGGGATAAGTGAAATGATTTTGGTGGCTGTTATTATTAAACTCAACAACTCCCTTTCAACCATTTTCTGAGTTCTTTGCAATGCATTTCCTTGTGTAAACCATCTTCCTTTACACAGTGCAAATACCAACTAACTTGCCAATATCTTTAAACAGGCTAATATGGGCATACTCTGCTGAGTTTGAATGACTTAATTTAGCATTGGGTATTTCCCAAAATTTTCAGGTTCACATTTACAAATCATTGCTTAGGATGTGTTAGCTCTACAGATGGCTGATGTGAGGCTGACTTTTCAGAATCTAATCTTATGTACAGTTTTCTGGAAGCTTATACCAAATACTGAAAACAGGTCAATGTTTCCAATTGTAGAAGGAGAAACAGGAAGACACTATAGAATAAAGACATGGTACCAGATTAATATTTGATTCCTGGCATGAGACTTTTTTTAAAATTCCCATATCAGACAGTCACTGTTTGTGGAGGATCTCAGAAATGTAAACCCTTAAGAATCATGAGATACAAATGGCTCATACAGGGGCTTCCCTGGTGGCGCAGTGGTTGAGAGTCTGCCTGCCGATACAGGGGACACGGGTTCGTGCCCCAGTCCGGGAAGATCCCACATGCCGTGGAGCGGCCAGGCCCGTGAGCCATGGTCACTGAGCCTGTGCGTCCGGAGCCTGTGCTCCGCAACTGGAGAGGCCACAACAGTGAGAGGCCCGCATACCGCAAAAAAAAAAAAAAAAAAGTCTGCAAATAACAAATGCTGGAGAGGGTGTGGAGAAAAGGGAACCCTCCTACACTGCTGGTGGGAATATAAGTTGGTGCAGCCACTATGGAAAACAGTATGGAGGTTCCTCAAAAAACCAAAAATAGAATTACCATCTGATCCAGCAATTCCACTCCTGGGCATATATCCAGACAAAACTATAATTGAAAAAGATACATGCACTATTGTGAATAGTGCTGCATGTTCACACCAGCACTATTCACAATAGCCAAGACATGGAAACAACCTAAATGTCCATCGACAAATGAATGGATAAAGAAGATGTGGTACATAGATACAATGGAATACTACTCACCATAGAAAGGAATGAAATAATGCCATTTACAGCAACATGGATAGACCTAGAGATTATCATACTAACTGAAGTAAGTCAGAAAGAGAAAGACAAATACCATATGATATCACTTATATGTGGAATCTAAAATATGGCACAAATAAACCTATCTATGAAACAGAAACAGAATCACAGACATAGAAGACAAATTTACTGTTACCAAAAGGGGAGGGGGGAAATGGGGGGAGGGATGGATTGGGAGTTTGGGGTTAGCAGATGCAAACTATGATATATAGAATTGGTAAACAAGGTCCTACTGTATAGCACAGGGAACTGTATTCAATATCCTGAGATAAACCATAATGGAAAAGAACATAAAAAAGGATGTATATATATGTAAGGCTGAACTACTTACTTTGCCGTTCAGTAGAAATTAATAGGGGCTTCCCTGGTGGCGCAGTGGTTGCGCGTCCGCCTGCCGATGCAGGGGGGCCGGGTTCGCGCCCCGGTCTGGGAGGATCCCGCGTGCCGCGGAGCGGCTGGGCCCGTGGGCCGTGGCCGCTGGGCCTGCGCGTCCGGAGCCTGTGCTCCGCAACGGGAGAGGCCCCAGCGGGGGGAGGCCCGCATACCACAAAAAAAAATAATAATAAAATAAAATAAAATAAAAACTATAATGGGGCACCCGCCACCATGTTGGTGGCCTTCACATTCGCCTGGCAGAGAGGCAAAGGGGAAGTCATGCAGCAAACCACGCAGAAGATGCTAGATGAGAACCACCGCCTGATCCAGTTCATCCTGGACTACCAGAGCAAGGGCAAGGCGG
This sequence comes from Physeter macrocephalus, assembly GCF_002837175.3. Taxonomy (NCBI): domain Eukaryota; kingdom Metazoa; phylum Chordata; class Mammalia; order Artiodactyla; family Physeteridae; genus Physeter; species Physeter macrocephalus. The sequence continues at coordinate 19,342,792 of NC_041226.1, read as the reverse complement.
TGAGTGCACCCAGTACCAGCAGGCCCTGCACCGGAACCTGGTCTACCGGGCCATCATCTCAGACTCCAATCAGAATATGCAGTCCCTGCTGCACGCCCGCCAGCCCCGAGCCGGACGCCGGGCCCCTCAGGGCTGTTCCAGAGCTGCTCCCGCCAGGGGTCGCACTCCCAGGGCAGTCTCATTGATGCCGCAGCCGCCGTCCTCCCTCACGCAGGCGCAAAGACATCTGTCCGAACCACGTGTCCATGGGGCAGACGGCGCAGAGCGCGCTGCCTAGCGCCTCCACGAGCGCGTACGGCAGCAGCCAGGGGTCGAGGCCCGGCTCCAGCCACTCGGGACCGGCCTCACAGAGCGTACCACTTGCAGGGCCAAGGCGCCATTAGCAACGACGTGTCTTGGGCCAGCATCAACATGCAGCCCAACCCAGGCGGCTTCGTCCCGCTACAGCTGGGTGCGGGGCGGGAGCCCGCACTACGCAGGCCAGTCCATGGCCATGATGGCCGGAGCGGGCAGGCGAGCAGCGCAATGGGGCAGCGGCCCACAGGGCGCTACCGGTCCTCCCAGAGTACCTGTGCCAGGGGGAGAACAGCTGTGGCGAGCTGTACGGCCACCGCCAGGCCACCTCGGAGCCCATGAGCCGGACAGACCCCCGGACCACACGGCGATTACGCCCACCAGCTGGCATCCTACGCCCAGCAGAGCTACTACCGGTCGTCCGAGGAGTCCACGCAGCACTACCACGACGGCGGTAAGGCCGGCCGGGCCGCGTGCTGCGGGGTCTGATGTGCACGGGCTTTATGGCAGTGGAGGCCGGGCCCTGTATCCCCTCTTGCCTGTGTGTTCATGAACCAGGAGAAGGGTCTCGCGGGGTAGACCCACCATGTGGCCCAGCTGACCATCTTGGGCCTGTGAGCTGCTCTCGGAGCCTCCTCAGTCAAGACAGTCCTTTGTTCCAAAGGCGGGAGGGTGAGCGGCGGGGACCTGGGCACCCCATCTCCCTCCTGAGCCGGGCGGGCGGCACACGTGGGGTGTGTTGGGCATGGCCTGGTCATTCCTTCCACCACCTGCTGCCAAATAAGGCGCACCTCTGGCTGAGGGACGTGTCAGACCGAGGGGGAGGCGGCGATGCGCTGGAAGCAGCTCCTCAGACAGAAAGCCCTGGTCTGTGGCGCCTCGCCCATTTCCCTGGTGTGGACGCTCCCACTCCCAATGACTTAAAACTGCCAAGGTGACATCACCGAAAACGGATTTGGGAAGAAGCAGGCATATTCTGTTCTCTAGCGGGTGCCAGCTGGCCCCGGGCCTGTCGGGTGAAGGGACTTCCCACCGACCCTTGGAGGCCCAGAGAGGAGAGGAAATGATGAGCTCCACAGGGTGACGTGGTCCAGGCTTTCTTGTTTGGATGTCAGGCAGTGGGGAAAATGTAAGGGCTGCCAGGCCCCAAAGAGGAAAAGACAAACGGTACATACGGAACGGGTGACTTGAAAATGTGACTTTTGGGGTGACCTTTTTTAAAATTGTAAAAACACAACAAAATTTACCATTTTAACCATTTTAAGTGCACAGTTCAGTGGCATTAAGTACATTCAAGTTGTCGGGCTGCCACCACCGTCACCACCATCTCCAGAACATCTCAACATTCCGAACTGAAACTCTGTCCCCTATCTCCTAACTCCCTGTCCCCCTCCCCGGCCTTTGGCAGCCACTTGGTGTCTCTGATTTTGGCTACACTGGGTACCTCATATAAGTGGAATGATACAATAGTTGTCTTTTTGTGACTGGCTTATTTCACTCAGCATAATGTCCTCAAGGTTCATCCATGTTGTAGCAGGTGTCAGAATTGCCTTCCTATTTAGGGCTGAGTGATATTCCATTGTACGTTTACACCACATTTTGCTTTTCCATTTATCTGTCAATGGACACTTGGGTTGCTTCCACCTTTTAGCTATTGTGAATAGTGCTTCTGTGAACATGGGTTTACAAATATCTCTTCGAGACCCCGCTTTCAGTTCTTTTAGGTACAGGCAGACAGACCTCTGAGATATTGCAGGTTCAGTTCCAGACCACAATAAAGTGAATGTTGCAATTAAAAATTAAAAAATAAAAATTATAATGGAACAAATTAGCCAATAACACTGAAAGACTTGGGATACCCCAGACAGTTGACATTTGCTCAAAGGACCCACTGTGTGATGCTGCAGCTGTCTCTCCACCTCCCTAATCTCAGCACCTGTGGCGGCTTTTCCCCTGCATGAGCAACACGCACAATGGCAAGAGAAGGAGCATTTCAAATTTCCTACAGTAGGAAGAACCACTGCTTTGTAAGATGTGACCTATAAACAAAATCTTGGTGGAAGACCAGTGATGCCACTACACTGCCTACACACCACTACTGGTTGTGCCCTTGACCACAGAAGAACAGGAGCAGCTTGTGTAGTCAGAATCCATTGTTCAATTGCCGCAGCCCCATCATCCAAGTGGGACATCAGCAGATTGGTACAAAGCCCTTCTGGGGGCAGTGGAGAGGAGGAGCCATTAACTTTGACCCAAAAATCCATGCAAGATATGTTAAAACTCTCCCCACACTCTCATCTCAGGTAACAAGCAATGCCCATGTGATTCCGTTGCTCCCATCTGAGCTGGAGCAGTCAAGCCCTGTTTTAACAAGACCTGTTTTAACAACACCCCATACAACATCAGACTCCTCTCCCATAAGTCTCTCACGATTGTATTTCTTGAGAGTGATCCTACATGATCCCACAAAAATATTTTTTAAAAACCCCTCAGATCCAGATAATAAGATAATAGAACCTCTCTCTGAATCATCTCAAACATGCACACAGCATCCTCAACAGTAAACTTCATAAGGGCAAAAACTTTGGGTACGTCTGGTTCACCATTATCTCCCAGGATCTAGCTCAGTGACTGCAAATAGCATGCCCTCAATGACTGCCTCTCTTTACTGTCCCTAAAGGTCAGGCTTCACTTGGGTGGTCTGGTCTCCAGTCTTCAAGCCATCCAGGCAGCTGGCTGCCTCCGTCTCTCTGAAGACTTTCAGGACAAGAGGCTACATCACCTCCCTAGGCGGCTGAGTCATCTTCCTATCAGGAAATTGTTCCTGCCTTGGCTAAATAGGTAAGCAATTAATGTCTATTTTAGACAGAAAACCTAAGTTTGAAAAAGATTAAGTGAATAGCTCAAGGTTATACACCAACTCTGACCCAGTTAGGAATAGAACCCAAGTGGTTCCTAACATTCAATCCTATAGTTTCAATACTGCTTATTTTGCAGAGGAACCTATCTTTATAATTTACAGATATTGTTTCCAAATCCCTCGCTAGAAATTCTGCCTAAATATTGAAGGTAGAACAGCTTCATGTATCCAATAGAAAGAGAATATATATAAAAAGAAATTTTTTCCCACATGAGTAATGAATCACTGTAAAAAACATTTGTTCGGTTGTTTCATTATAAAATAAAAGCATTCCTCTCAGCTGCCACCAAATCCAAATGCTCCATTTTTGTTACTAAACAATCCTTTTAACACCAAGCCAAAAATAAGTCACAATGTTAATGCAAACATCTTGCAAGCCAAATAAAAGGACTTGTGCCAAATTTATCAGAGTTAGAGGGAAATTGTGTCAGATCTGCCTGTCTCTGAGAAACTTTCTATTAGATCACCAGTCAGTAGGGTACCAGCATCTGCTGACGCTCACTGAAAGACGTGAGTAATAAGAAACAGCTTTAGAAAATACATTTTTCTTCCATAGTTAGCAATGCATGACTCACTAGAACTCTCCAGACACTACACTGCATGAATGACTCAAAATTCTATCAAGGATAGAGCACAATCACTTCTCTCTTCCTGCACCAGGATTTCTCATTTCAATTATCACTGATCTGTTAGCTTACCTCAAAGGGAGAAAATCTTCATCCATTCTCCTTCCTCTTTTAAAAACAGTGGTACATGTTTTGATATAAAAGTAAATATTGAAGGTGCTACAGGAAAACAGAGACTAAACATTATAGTGAATGCTGAGAACAATTTTCAGCCGGCCCAACTCCCACCATTTGGGAGGTCATGTTGGACAATGACCATGGTTAACTTCTTTCTGGAATATTGACCAATGAGTAGAAATTGTTGCAATATGAGAAACAATTTATTGTTAAAGACCAATGACCTGCCCATTCAAATCTTCAATAGACAATAATAGTAATCAAAGGTACTTTGAGAAATAGTTTAGAAGTTACTCTCCATGACAGAGGTCTTGATTTCCCTCAAATAACTATTCTCTTCGATAAGCACAGTAGCCTCTCAGTCAAGGACCACACTTCCATGCTCTTTCCTTTCCATTCCATCTAGCATTCTGACTTCAGATTAATTTTACTGAAAGATTGTTCTGATTATGATGTTAGCTTAGCATGATAATGAAGAGCACAGGTCTTGAAATTAGACCGCCTGATGTCAAATCTTGGATTGCCAATTAATTTTTAAATCTCTGTGAGCCTCAGTTTTTTCCTCTGTGACATGGAGTTTGTAAGATGCTTGCATAACTTTTATTTTGTTTTTTATTTGTGTTAAAAATGAGTGTGTAAGAAAATAGAGCATTCATGGTTAAGAGCATAGGCTCTGGAGTCAGACCTGGGATAAAGTCTTGGTTCTGCCATTGAACTGTCTACAAGACTACACCAGTTACCTACGGCTGTGTAACAGATCATCCCCAAACTGTCTGGCTTACAACAGTAATAATCATTTTTTATCTTCCACAGTTTCTGTAGTTCAGAAATTTGGGAGTGGTTTGGCTAAGTGATCCTGGCACAAGGTCTCTCATGGGGTTGCAGTCATCTGAAGACTTCTCTGGGGTTGGGAAATCTGCTTCCAAGGTAGCTCACTCACGTGGCAAGATGCTGCAGGCTATTGGCAGGGAGATCAGTTTCATTCCATATGGGCTCCACAGGCCGCTTGAGTGTTCTGATGACATGGCAACTGGCTCACCCCAGAGTGAGTGATCCAAGGAAGCAAGGCAGAGGCCACAGTGCCTTTATGATCTTGCCTTGGAAATTACATACCATCATCACCTCTGCCACTTTCTACTGGTCACACTGGTCAGCCCTGATTCAGTGTAAGAGGGGACTTCACAAGGGTACTAGCGCCAGGAGGTAGGAGCATTGGCAGCTATCTTGGAAAATGACTACCGTGAAGGCCTTGGACAAGGTTTTTATTTTTAGTTCTTTAAACCTTGTTCTCTTATTTGCCTAATACAGACAATAATAATATATCTATTTCATAGGATTGTTATAAGAATTAGATGAGATGATGCATGTAAAGTACTTAGTATGTAGTAAATATTCAGAAAATATTGCTTAGTATTATTATAATCCATAAGTAGTCAAAATATCCCAGGGGCTATCATGAGGAAGAAGGTGCTATTCTGGGAAGCAGGCAGAGCTATAAATTCTCTTCTTCCTCCCCCCCCCATTCTTTCTTCTTCCAGTGGACTTCATTGTATCTCATATATATTAGGCTTCTCCATAAGATTTTCACTTGAATAAAGGATTTCTCAGCTTAAAAACAGTAAACCACTGCACTAAGTCATTATTTATTTAAAATATTAGAAATTTTAGGGTAGACAAATAGGTATTGATATCTATATGTATATAGGATGTATAAATATATGATACATATATGGACATAATTTACATATAGATAGCATTACCTAGCTAAAAGATACATAATGTGACTAGAAGGCAGAGAATATCAGATTGAAAAGTCCATAAGAGGCCACCTAGTCTGATATTAAAAACCTTAAAATTGTTAATCCACTCATTTTCCACAGTAATTCCGTGGAGGTGCTGACATTTATTGGCTGCTAGATAAATGGACTGAGTAAACTCCACCACATCCCAAAGGTTCATCCATTCACCATGGTATTTATTCAGGCATCTATTCTGTGAATGCACTGTCCTCACTGCTGGGTATATAGCACTGAACAAGACGGATAGAGTCCCATCTTGCATAAAAACCTACATTTTAGTGAATGAGAAAACATGGAATAAGCAAATAAATAAGCACTATAATTTCAGGCAGTGATAAATGCTGTGGTGCCAATGAAACAGCAATGTGGTAAAGTAACTGCAGAGTGGGAGGACTGATTTAACCAAGGTAGTCAAGGGAATTTTCTACGAGGAGATGATATTTGAGCTGAGACATGAACAGTGAGAAAGGAACAAGCCATGTCAAGAACTGAGAGAGGAGTTCGTAGACATGTACTAACATGGCACCTTGGGAAGACTGAGCCATCAGGCAGCCTCATTCCAAGGGAAGTCTCACTCTTCATTAAAGTCTTTGAAGTGTGGTTTGAAAGATACCCAGGATAGACCTGTATGTCTTTGATTATTCATCTGTGAAAGGACATTTGGCCTAAATTGCTGACCAGGGCCAATCTTTCTGGCAAAAAAAAAAATCGATGGAAATGCCAGTAGATGTTGTGGCTGAAACTAATGTCTCCAAGTTAAAAATTTGGTCTGAATCTGAGCCACTCTGAAAATATCCTAGACTACCTGGAAGATCAGATAAAGCCTATGCAAACAGAAGACAGTCGAACAAAGACCAAAGTGTAGAATGGGTAACATATATACTCTTGTCTTCTTTCCCTCAAATCTTTCAACCTCTTTTTTTTTTGCGCGGTACGTGGGCCTCTCACTGCTGTGGCCTCTCCCGTTGCGGAGCACAGGCTCCGGACGCGCAGGCTCAGCGGCCATGGCTCACAGGCCCAGCCGCTCCGCGACATGTGGGATCTTCCCGGACCGGGGCACGAACCCGTGTCCCCTGCATCGGCAGGCGGACTCTCAACCCCTGCGCCACCAGGGAAGCCCTCAGCCTTTATTTTTTACCACTAATAAACCTAGATGAGAAGGGGGAAAGAAGGAAAAATAAATAAATGGGACCCAAAAGTCTTAAGGAAGAAAGGAGTGGGTTACAAGTTAAAATTAAACCACGTTGGAGTTGGAATAGACCCTTGAGGTGATCTCGTCCAGTCCCCTCACGTTATATATAAGCAAACCAAAGCTCAAAGAAATTAAGCAACTTCCCGAAAGTACATTGTCAATGGCTGTAGGTAGCCCCCTCACACACCAGTGGAGGTATGGGGAGGGGGAGACCTTACTTCCCATATATCCTCAGCTTCATAAGGTGAGCAAGGACATCTCCATTCTGAATTCAGGGAATGCTTTACCCCCAGATCCCCTTCCACGCAGGTGAGATGCCTTAATATACAAGAATTGCCTTCTGAAACTTCTTTTCCCTGGAATAGCAATAGTGATAGATTCCTTTTACCAAGGAAGCTTTCTTATATCATTTTTAATCAGTTCTTCTCTTGCTCATTTCTTTCCTATCTTCGTTCCTTCCTTCTTTCCACAAGTAAGTATTGAAGGCTGAGGATATATTAGTAAACAAGATGGATACAGTTCCTGTTTTAAGGAGCTAAGGGTTTAGGAAGAAAATAAACAGATGAGTCTCCAAAGTACACTTTGGTAAGTACTCTAGTAGGGGTGGTAACAGGTATTATGGAACTGCTGAGCAGGGGCGCCTAGCCTGGTCCAGAGGGTGGGAATGAGGGGAGGCTCCCAAAAGAAATGGCATTTAAGCAGAAGACAGAAAAGGATGTGATATGACCAGGGCGTTACAGGCAAAGAGAACCACCATTTCAAAGGCCAGGTGGAAAGTAAGTCCGTGGCACATCTCAAGGACTAAAAGCAGCTCAGTGTGGTTGCAGTATAAGATACAGGAGGGCAAGTGGCAGGAGATGAGAGGTCCAGACAGGAAAAAAATCACTACTATGGTGAAAGTAGGGATGGAGAAATAGTTAGAGGATAACATTGATAGGACGTGGTGACGAACTGGAAATGGAGTAAGGCAGAAGATGAAGTCAAGGATGCCGCCCAAGTTTCCAGCCTGTGGAACTGGCTGGAAACCTAGGAAACCTGCAGGAAGAGCAGTGTTTTGTTTTATCGGGGGTGGGGGTAGAGATGAGTTTGGTTTTGGACAAATGAATTTGAGTTGGCCGTGAAACACCTACATAGTGTCCAAGAGGCAGTTGAACATAAGGGTAGGGAGCTTAGGAGAGAGATCTGGGCTGAAGTGTAGATTTGGGAGTCAGCACCATATTACTTCTTGCTTTTAGATGATGAATCTGAGACACAGAAATGTGAAGTAACATGCCCAGGGTCATACCAGTAGGTACAGAGCAGAGATTTAAACTGCAGTCTTCCCAAATCCCATGTCTTTGCCCTTTCCTTGGAGACTCACAGCTGTAATGATGTGCTTTTGATCAGGAGTGGAGGATGTTGCAGCAGAACCATTAATTTCCATTGCATATTTCCACTTCTAGACTATATAGAGAAATGTAAATGTGTCTTATTGTGTGGCTATACAGATTCTGCAGCTTGTGCAGCCACCAAACTGCCTGCTGACAAGCAACCAGCTACCCACCCTTGTCCTTTGGATGCATTTCCAACAAGAAATCTCTGTTCAACTGGGAGAAATCTAGTAACATCTGAAAGTTCCCTTCCTTGCTCTGTAATCTACCCCAAAGAGTGCAAGCTGTCAGATGTGCCCTCCTTTTACAGGTACCTTAGGCCCCCTGACTGTTTCCTGCACTACCCAAGGAGCCTGTGTGGGAGGAAGCAGCAGACATCAGTATGTCAATTACATCAAGACTGGGTCCCCCACCAGTCATTTGTGCAGCCATAAAATGGAAGCTGCAGCTTCTGAGGTCGCTGAGCAAATTGATTAAATATAACTTTAAAAATAACTTCAGGGCTTCCCTGGTGGCGCAGTGGTTGAGAGTCCACCTGCCGATGCAGGGGACACGGGTTCGTGCCCCGGTCCGGGAGGATCCCACATGCCGCGGAATGGCTGGGCCCGTGAGCCATGGCTGCTGGGCCTGCACGTCCGGAGCCTGTGCTCCGCAATGGGAGAGGCCACAACGGTGAGAGGCCCGCGTACCGCAAAAAAAACAAAAAAAAACTTCACATTTAATATCAAACAATGACCAGAAAAGACCTAGGGGTGAATGATGATTCCGGCTGCCTTATTTTATGTTCTTCAGAACACAGTGGAAAACAATGGAAGGTGCACAACTGTAAATTAAAACTCTAGAGGTACCACCAAGAGCTTTCCCTGGAACAGGGAGGTCGGCTCACTTTTCAGCCTTCTTTTATTTTTTTAAAATTTTTATTTATTTATTTATTTATTTATTGGCTGCATTGGGTCTTCGTTGCTGCATGCAGGCTTTCTCTAGTTGTGGCAAACAGGGGCTACTCTTTGTTGCGGTGCGCGGGCTTCTCATTGTGGTGGCTTCTCTTGTTGCGGAGCACAGGCTCTAGGCACACGGGCTTCAGTAGTTGTGGCACTCAGGCTCGGCAGTTGTGGCTTGTGGGCTCTAGAGTGCAGGCTCAGTAGCTGTGGCGCATGGGCTTATTTGCTTCACAGCATGTGGGATCTTCCCAGACCAGGGCTCGAACCCATGTCCCCTGCATTGGCAGGCAGATTCCTAACCACTGCACCACCAGAGAAGTCCCATTCAACCTTCTTCTGTTCAACAAGCATTTGCTGAGCCAGCCTGTCCCTCCCTACAGTTTTTTTTGGTCCTGTCTTTTCTGTTTCTCTGCCTCAAGCCTAATGAGCTTTTCCCCAGATCTCTCAATATTAACTTATGGCTTGAAGAGTAAGCAGTTTGACACTATGAACCCTGTTCCTCCTACAATTCTGATCCCCCTCCTACAAAGCTGATCACCTGCTTTCCCTGATGTCACACTCCTCCCACTCATTTCCTGCCTCTCTGACGGCTTCTCCTCTGCCCCTGTCGTTGACAACCCTTCTTCTTTCCGGAACTTTGAGTAATACCTTTCCTAAGGTTCTCACTCTGGGTCTGTCTTCCGAAATCCTTACTCTCAAGTCCTTGGTGATCTCATCAACTTTCCCCTTTCCCCATCCCAGCTTTAACTATTTGGAGGTGACTTCTAAATCCACATCTCCGATCCTGAACTTCAAGTCATGTATTTTCAAACGCCTGGTAAATATTTCTCCTTGGCAGTCCTCTCAGCCACTCTAACTCATGTGTTTTTTGTTGGCTTCTCTGTTCTTGGTAATAGGCCACCAGCCTCCTACCCACCCAGGCTTGAAAACGTGGAGCCGTGGCTCCATTCACTTTAATCTTCTTAATCTCCTGAGCCTACTGTCTGGAATATGGTGTTTCCTCCAGCATGCACCCACCTGTGAGAGACCAGTTGTCCTTGACGTCCAGATGCCCTCTCTCTCACTCTCCATATTTAATCCACCACCAACCCCAGAAATTCTACTCTCTCAATATCTCTTGAATCCACCCATTTTTCTTTAACTCCACTACAAAACCTTTGTCCAAGTCAGCACCATTTTTCACTTGGGCTACCAATGTGGTCTTCTAGCTGACCTCCTAGGGCCTCTGTTGCCCACCTCCAGCTTGTGCCTCATGATACATGCAGGATGGGTTTTCTGAATACAAATCCAGTCAGACACCCTCCCCTCCTTCAGTGCCTTCCCGTGGTGCCCAAGCCTGCAGGCCCTTGTGCTCTGGATTTTGCCTGTGTCTGCAGCTGCTCTGGCTCTTTTCAATCTGTACCATGCCCTCTCGTGCTCTGGGGCCCTTCCACCTTCTATTCTCTCTGCCTAAAATTCTCTTCCTTTTTGACCCTGCTCCCTCACAAATATAACTCACCTCACATGTTCCTCCTTCAAAATCCAAGGAAGAGGGGATATACGTATACGTGGCTGATTCACTTTGCTATACAGCAGAAACTAACACAAAATTGTAAAGCAACTCTACTCCAGTTAAAAAAAAAAATGTTCCTCCAGCAGAAAAGCCTTCCCTGCCTGCCTTGCCCTGGTTATCAATGGTACTGTGCGTGGACTTTACCTTCATGGTGTTTCCCAGTTCGTAATTTTACCAAGTATTTTTATTATTTAGTTCGTGTCTCCCTCCTCCACTAGATGCTCACCATTTTATCTGTTTTTATTCCAAATTTCCAACAATGCCTGCATATAGTAGGAGGTACATGATAGAAATTTGTTCACTGAACGAGTGAATTGTTACTCTCTGTTCTCAGACTTCCTATTTAAAAGGGAATCCCTACTTTATACCTATTTCTCTCAGTTAATATTAACTATGGTTTTCTGAAAATGAAGATGAGAAATTTGAATCCGCTTGGTTTAACAGGCCCTGTGTGTGTAATAACGGCCATAATTCCGTGTTCCAGCTTCTGTTTTTCAATGATTAATAGGTACAAAAACTGGCAACGAGAGGGAAAATACAGGTGGGTCTGATTGAGGTTAAGGGAGGTACCTGTTTTGGCTCCACAGTAGACAAAAGTAATTGATATGTCTCTCCTTCAGCCCACACACCACCAGTTTTCAGAAACTGGAACCGAAGTAGACCCTAATAAATGTGATGTTCACAGGTCTTAGTGAGCATTTTTAAAAGTGTGTTTCCCCCCTAGTCAACTAATTTATTTTAAAGCTTTTATTGCGAGTGACTTACACTGGTTTTAAAACTAAAAACTTTCCAAATCTTTTTATCTCTGACGTTTCTGTGTAAGCCCAAGATGAGAGTGAGAGTGACATTGACTCGGGAAAAATATTCCAAGTAAATACAAATGCATTATCTGTCCTCACATCTGGCTCTGATGAGACACATGCTCAAAAATCTGCTTGTAAACATTCCTGCTCAGCTGTCTTGAATTCCACTGATAAGAACTGCGAGGACAAGGCATGGTGAATAGGTACAGAGAAATGGAAAGAACATTAGACTAGGCGACAGAAAACCGGTATTCTAGTTTTCACCTCCACAGCTTACTAGTCATTTGACAAAGCATGTAATTGCTATGTGCCCAAGTTTCGGGAACTAGAAAATGGCAGTGATCAAGCTCTGGTTCAGGAGGGCAGGCGACACACATGAGCTGACCTCACTCTCCTCCCAGCCATTCCTTAGATCAACAATAAAGATGTATGAGGGGGGACACATCCATAACAGTACTGAGAACTGAAGCCTTTGAAATGATTCATGTTGAGAGAGGAAGTCACAGCCTAGGACCCGTGCAGGAGACTGCAGCAGAGACAGGAGTTGAAGTTGTTTCTGCCTATAGGACCAGGAGAGGCTCTAAGCCCAGAGTTAGCAGGTATGAGAGCAGAAGTGAGCTGCGGAGGACAATAAGCATGATTGACTAAACATGCACCGATGAAACAGACTAAATAGCCCCCGGTCGCTGCAACTAGAGAAAGCCTGCGCACAGCAATGAAGACCCAGTGCTGCCAAAAATAAATAAATAAATTTATTAAAAAAAAAAAAAAAAAAGAAACAGACTAATTTTGTCCCTCTCCATGAACCCCACACACCCAGAGGAAAGTCATATTAGATCTTCATGATAATAATCTAGTACTTTATTCATAAATATAAATGGAGAGCCAAGGATTCCTCATAACTGAAAAAAAAAAAAAGCCCCAAAATGAGGAACCAAGATGAAGGTAAAATTGTAGAAACCTCCCAGACAGTACAGCATAATTTTAAAAAGGGGGGAGAGGGGGACTAAGAGAAATACAGATGATAAATCCACGATAAATCCGCAAATAAAGCCATTGTGCATCTAAGAGGAATTCCAGAAAGAGAGTAGAGTAAACAAAGGCGCTTTAACAATTAAAAAAATAATTCAGGGAAATTTCCTAGAGCTGAAGAAAGATTGGAGTTGTCAGATTGTAAAAGCCCATTGAGTGTCCAAAGAGATGAAATTTCAGAAAACCCAAAGGAAAAAAATATGCTAAAAACTTCAGGGACAAATAATAGATTTCCTACCCACCTCCCACGTACCCCCCACCCCCCAAAGAATCAGACTGACATTGGATTTTTCATCAGCAACCTTAGAAACTAGAATACAATGCAGAATTGCCTTTAAAAGGATGAAGGGAAATTATTTTGAAACAAGAATTATATGTTGGGCCAAATTGTCAATCATAAAGTTAGTGAAAACAGATTTTCAGACTTGTGACTCACAAAATTAACCCCCTGTCCAACTTTTGTGACAATTGCTTTAAATTTTATTACATGTTTTTAACACAAAAGAGAATCCAAGAAAGAGAAAGATATATGATACAAATATTAGGGGATCTAACCCAGAAGTGAGGTAATCAAAGAAATTTCAATATTTTAGATGCATAGTGTACTTAGAGAGCAACTGATCCAAACTTTACCAGGAAGTCAGAGGATTCTAAGAAAAATATATTCAAGAAGAAAGTCGGTTCTGTAAAAAAAAAAAAAAATAGTAAGGTGAAAAAACTGTATAATCCTTAGTGATTTGGTGAAGACTTATGAGCTTCTATCAACAATTGTTATAGGTTGGGTTTCCTAGCTGTCTTCATCAGCTCGGGCTGCTATCACAAAATATCATAGACTGGGTGAGTTTAACAACAGACATTTATTCCTCACAGTTCTGGAGGCTGGGAAGTTTAAGATTGAGGTGCCGGTAGATTTGGTGTCTGGTGAGAGCCCTCTTCCTGGCTTGCAGACAGAAGACTTCTTGCTGTGTGCTCCTATGGCCTTTTCTTGGTGTGTTTGCATGGAGAGAGAGGAAGGGCTCTGGTCTCTTTTCCTCTTCTTAAAAGGACACTAATCCCATTATGAGGGCTCCAACCTCATGACCTCATCTGAACTTAATTACCTCCCAAAGGCCCCGCTTCCTAATACCATCACAATGGGGATTAGGACTTCAAAATATAAAATTTGGGGAGGAAAAACATTTAGCTGATACTGCTAGCAAAGCCTAAGTTGAAGATTCTTTTACAAGTGATTTATTGAGGACATGCTGTTTGGAGAAGGGGAATGAGGGAAATAATAAAGGGCAAGAAAAAAGCTAAGCATGAATGTGGCTCTGCTGAATATGAGCTGTACAGTGACTCCACAGGGAAATAGGGATCGCAAACTGCACCAGAGAATGGGTCCCATCTTGAAGCAAGCTGGTCTGTTGCCCCTGTGTCAGTCATTCAGGCAGTCAGCCAGCTGCAGGCTTGTATGAGAAGCGGTAACTTCCCTGAAAAGGCAGCTTCCAGTAGGCCCAGGGCAATTCTCTGGAAAAGTGGGCAGCTATGAGCTATTAGAAGCCAACACCAATTGCAACTGAGGCAATAAAGCGAACCAACAGCATAGGGGAAAAGTTAAGTAATTTAAAATTCCAGGAAAAAACAAAAAACTGAATTAAGAAGCCATAGATCCAAATGTGATGCAAATTGCAGCATTGTAGTCTAATTTTGGACAATCAATATTACCTAAGTCTCATTTGATTTTGACGCTTGAAACATTCTCCTTTGAATTACATAGGTTTAGTTACAAGGCTACATTTTCTCTTTTGTGGAACTAATCACTAATTAGACCTGTAGTGTATAGTATTTTCATAATCATATTAACATAAGTATCATGTTTTAATTTTTTTAATCAAGCTGTAAACAAAGCATGTAAGATTGAATCATAGTTACAGGACACAAGGTTAAAATTTAAAACCTTAACAGTATAAAAGTAATGGTAGTGCTGATAGAAGTTAGGAATAAAAGGGAGAGAGATGAGGTGAAGGGAAGTATAGAGTAAAAATTCTTCATCTGCCATAGATGGAGTTAATATATATTTTTTTCTAAAGTTGAGATATGAAGAAATCCAGATTTAAGCACTATATTGTTTAATATTATATTTAATATTGTAAAGATACATAATGAAAGAACTAAAAATAAATATATAATTAGCAAAAATTTGAATGAAAGAGGAAGGTAATATGAATAAGCTAAATTTCTCACTTTCACAGAAAGGAATCAATATAGATTCTTAGATTCTACCTAAGGCTGATAAACCAAGAAATGACCAGGTCCTATAATTTGGAGTTATGGAGAGAAATGTCAGAAGAAGTGAAAAGAGAAACAGTTGAAAATGGTTACATCTGAGGAGTGGTCTGAAAAGAGATAAAGAAGCAGTAATTTTCTTTTTAATTTTGTAACTGTCTGTATTGTTGGGGGGGTTTCTGTCCTCTACATGTATTATTTTTGTAGCACTAATAAAAATGGCAGTAAGAATACTTTCCAGCCTATCCCATCAAGTAATTAAGAGGGTTAATTAAGATAATGTATAGGAAAGCACTTTGAAAACTCTTAAGTGCTAAGATAAATGTGAAGTATTATTAAGAGGGCAGTCTTAGGCAGTTCAAGATTGGGGAAGGAACTGCAGCTCTTTCCTTGATCAAGCCCTATTTATAAGGTGCCAAGATCCAAATTAAAAAGGAAGCTGTCTCTAAAATGCTTACCGTAAAATATCTGAAAGAATAAATGTGCTGAGAGAAAGTATTTGGAAGAACAACAAAAAGAAAATTTAAATAATAAGTGTTGTGATAGAACAATTGGGTTTCCATTAAGTACCTTCTATAAACCAAAAACACTGTGAGGAACTAAACATCCACAGTGGGACTACTGTATCATCTTAGAAAACAACATCACACAAAAAATTTGTTGTTAAAATAGAGACTTATCTCCTTACATCTGAAACCATTTTCAGGTACTTTTGTAAATAGTCTCATAATTAGCATCACAAATGTTTGTTTTAGAATACTGTGTTTTCATAACTTCTTAATTAGTCAGATAGTCCTTCTCAATAATCCTGTTAAGGGCTTTGAAATAAAATTGTTGGTTCATGTGTCTATCTCCTTTGCATGAAAAGGAATTTCTCAAAACAAGGAACTATGTCTTAAAACACATTTTTCTGTCTCTGTTTCCTGTCTTGGGGCCTCCTAGCACATAGTAGGTGCTCAGTGAGAGTTTGCTAAATAAATAAATGGATGAAAGAAGGTAGAAAACAATGCTTTTTTTATTATCCAAAGCATACCCTTGGTTTGTCTGTGGTGAATGGACGTACTATTCAGGTACTCTGTTTGGTGCCTGGTCTCTCAGAGGCTCATCTGAAAAGTGAAAATGATACTGTCTACCTCAGAGGAGTTGTCATAATGATTTGCTGAAAATAATGCATGAAAAGTTCTGGGCACATAGTGAATTTTCATTAAATGGTTATTATTATTATTAGCAACTGCTAATAATTGCTGAGAGACCACTATTTGAAGTCACTGCCCACAGAGCTAGACCAATAAAGATAAGCAAGACTAGGATCTCATAGTCCAGTAGGGGAAATGAACAAGGCCACCCTAACTGTGCCTCTCTCTTCATGTGCTCCATGGACAAGATTCTCAAAGAGACTATCCCCATTGTGCCAGTAAGAGAGCATACATAGGGACTTCCCTGGTAGTCCAGTGGTAAAGAATGCACCTTCCCATGCGGGAGATGTGGGTTCGATCCCTGGCCAGGGAACTAAGATCCCACATGCAGCGGTACAGCTAAGCCCGTGCGCCACAACTAGAGAGAGAAAACCCACATGCCGCAACTAGAGACAAGCCCACGCACTGCAACAAAGACCCAACACGGGCAGAAAAATAAAGAAAATAAAGAAATACTAAAAAAAAAGAGAGAGAGAGGGCATACATAGTCTAAGAGGCTTAGTTACAGAGGTACTTGTACTGGATTCTCTGTGATCACCCTTCACCTCCCCCAACCCCAAATCTACTGAGGGGCAAAAAAAAGCCTTATTCGTCTTTGCTTCCCCATAGGTCCTAGTATGTGTGTCCCATAGCACACTAAATGAACATTGGCTGCATGGCCCTAAGTTAGTCAAGGCAAGAGACTGGGCAACAGGAACAATCCAGAAAGTGGTGGTTGGTAAAGGAGGCTCTGGTGTCAGTAATTCACAATGAAAACAGCAGGAAATCCCTTGAACCTGAAGGAGTCATAGTCTGACCATGGGCACAGAGGCTCTGACTCTACCAGCCCCCAAACTACCCCCGAATAAAGAGGCCAGAAGAAGGTCCTTATTTAAACCATCAGGCTTGTGGCCCTTCCATCCTGGCTCCGATGTACTGAGCTTGGAAACTGGTGACCAAGCCCTCGGTTAGGGCCTCCACTAAAGGCACCACTGTCAGGAACTCCAGGAAAAGATGAAAAAAGGACCCATTTCCACCCCACAGCTCTTGAATTCCCTTCTTTCCGGTGCCTTAGTCTCACAGTCTTTGGCAAGTATGATACAGCAAGAACAACGACGTCTTCCTGCTGGGGTCTCCTCAGTTCTTCGCCTTTTCTGATTGCATGGTGAATGTTTTCTCTCCGCTCTCTCATTGTTTTCTTGAAGTCAGATTTTATTTTTTAAAGTAAGGAGGATAGCACACCAAAAAGAAAAAATTGGTAATAGATTGACATTTCAGTTTCTTATTATCACACGTTTCATCTTTAGAATGTTCTTTTTATTTGAGAAAGAACGATTTAAAAGACTGAGAAATTGAACATGCAAAAATTTTGTGATTCTTTGAATTACAGAGAGTGCATCAGAACACCCTTTCCTTTGAGTTCATTTTAGAGCCAGGCTTGAGAGTGAATGTGATCACATCCTCCACATCTCTGGTTGGCATACTTCATTCAGACCCTTATCTCACAGTACAGTATCAACGTCTCCTGATTTTCCAGCACCCCCGCTGATTAAACAGCAAGGATCATTCTTCTTGGCCCTGTAATGTTTGCAGTAAAGGGCAGAATTGATTTCAGAGCTATGACTCAGGGCCTGGTAAAATATTGGCCAAGGAGTGGGTGTAAGCAGCCGCTGGCACTCTGGAGACTTCTGTACCTTGAACAGAAATGTAAAAATACTAAAAATACTCATGTAATCAATTTGCTAATTTAAAGAAAACATCTAAGTTATTTGACTACTTAGAGCTTTCTTCTTAGGAATCTTTAAAGGATTAAGTAGATTGCTATATTAATACTCTTTATTCAGCCATTTTGTGGGGAATAAAGTAGGCTGGTATACTTAATAAGGCCTTTTCCTTGCAAGCCTACCATGCATCTGTCACCGAATAGGAGTAAACAAAAGAAGCATAAGAAGTGACTCGTGCCTTCCAGAAATTTTTAGTTCAGGGGGCTGAAAACAGTTCATTTCATGAAGCGAAAGACCCTAAAGGAGTGGTCAAGGAGGCCAGTGTCACTGGGGCTCAAGAATGAAGGTGACTGTGTTACGGGAGGAGACATCATCACGGAGCAGGGGCTTCATACCAGCTGAGCGTAAGGCCATGCTGGGTCACCCAGACCACTGGGGCTTCAGCCACGGGCCCCTGTCACTGTGACCTCGAGTCGAGGAAGGGAGGCTTGAGAGAGCTTCTTGCTCAGAGCCTCTAGCTCCCAGCTCCCCCTTTCTCCAATTATGTGGAAGGAGCAGATGCTTTTCCGCTTTGGGCTGCAACACTGGATAAAGTTCAGGAGCAACAGACTTCCTCCCCCACACGTCACTGCCCACACGCAAAGCCCTAAACACAGCAGTGAAGAGCCTCAGGGCCTGGCCCCAGCCTACTTGTCCACTGTTCTTGCCAACAACATCCCTCTCCATCCTTGTGCACTTCAAAACCGGCTTCTTGAAGCCTGCCCTGTACTTGCTTTTTTTTTTTTTTTTTAACATCTTTATTAGAGTATAACTGTTTTACAATGGTGTGTTAGTTTCTGCTTTACAACAAAGTGAATCAGCTATACATATACATCTGTTCCCATATCTCTTCCCTCTAACATCAATGCATTTAAACAACCCTGTAAAGTAGGTGCTAGTGTGGTCCTTACTTTGTTGAGAAACCAAGGACTGGATAAGTAAAATAACTTGCCCAACACAGTGAGTGGTAGAGCTGAGTTTTCAATCCAGGTGGTCTGGTTTGGGATGCTGAGTGGGGGACATTTTTTTAAAAATTATTTTCCATTATAGGTTATTACAAGACATTGAATTTAATTCCCTGTGCTATACAGTAAGTACTCGTTACTTATCCATTTATGTATAGCAGTTTTACAGTAGTGTGTATCTGTTAATGCCATAATCCTAATTTATTCCTCTCCCCTGCCTTTCCCTTTTGGTAACCATAAGTGTGTTTGCTATGTCTGTGAGTGAGTAATATTCCATTGTATATATGTGCCACATCTTCTTTTTTTTAATTTATTTATTTATTTTTGCGGTACGCGGGCCTCTCGCTGTTGTCGCCTCTCCCTTTGCGGAGCACAGGCTCCGGACGCGCAGGCTCAGCGGCCATGGCTCACAGGCTCAGCCGCTCCGCGGCATGTGGGATCTTCCCGGACCGGGGCACGAACCCGTGTGCTCTGCATCGGCAGGCGGACTCGCAACCACTGCGCCACCAGGGAAGCCCCATGACTCTTTTTGAATTATGGTTTTCTCAGGGTATATGCCCAGTAGTGGGATTGCGGGGTCGTATGGTAGTTCTATTTGTAGTTTTTTAAGGAACCTCCATACTGTTCTCCATAGTGGCTGTATCAATTTACATTCCCACCAGCAGTGCAAGAGGGTTCCCTTTTCTCCACACCCTCTCCAGCATTTATTGTTTCTAGATTTTTTGATGATGGCCATTCTGACCGGTGTGAGGTGATATCTCATTGTAGTTTTGATTTGCATTTCTCTAATGATTAGTGATGTTGAGCATTCTTTCATGTGTTTGTTGGCAATCTGTATATCTTCTTTGGAGAAATGTCTATTTAATTCTTCTGCCCATTTGCCCTGTACTTTCTTAACCCCATGCTTTCATTAGCACTATCCCCTCTGTCACCCAGAGAAGCCTTCCTTGTCATCTTTCCCTGTTTAAATCATACCTATCCTTAAAATCAAGCTTCAATATTCATTCTTCACAAAATCTTCCCTGACTCAACCCCTAAGCCACTGACTGCCTGGCTGAAAATAATCTCTCTCCACCAGTGCTTGCAATAGCATTTTGTTTGTAGCTTTTATCATACTCGTCACATTATACCTTGACCTAAATTCTCTGTGAACATTCTCTTCTCCCCACCAAACTCTTGGAGGAGCAAGAAAAATGCCTCTTTCATCTCTGCTCTGACCCCAATTTCCTTGCCTGTTTCTCCCATAGAGTACTAAATAAATATGGGTTGCATGGCCCTAAGTAAGTCAAGGCAAAAGACTGAGCAATGAAGAACAATCCAGAAAGAGGTGGTAAAGGAGGCTCTCGTCTTTGGCAACATGTTCAGAAGTGGCCATGCCAGAGCTTCAATGATTCATTCTAATTTAAGATTCTGCTTACCAATGATTCTTTTCTATAAACAAATGGTAGTTAAGTGTAAACAGGGCCTTGAAAATGCCTTAACTTTTCGTTTGAAATTAAATGTAGAACTATCTGGTTTAATGTGATCCTTCCCCTAGAACATTACCCCCCTCCTAGGCAGCATGCCCCAGCTCATCTCCATGCCCACCCCAGCCCCAAGCTTGGAGATGGCTCCAACGGGCATGAACAAGGCTCAGGTGTTTGTATCTTTCCCTGACCCTGCCAGCTAACTGCAGCTAACTCTCAGGATTCTAGACATTACTTCTTACTACTCCTAGTAAGCCTGCCAGAAATAGCCCTTTAAATCTCAAACCTTTCCCTACTTCCATCCCGTGTGACTGCCTCTGATTTGCTTTGTTAGAACGATGTCCATAATATCCAGAAAGAGGCTCTGACTGAGTGGT
Organism: Physeter macrocephalus; assembly: GCF_002837175.3. Taxonomy (NCBI): domain Eukaryota; kingdom Metazoa; phylum Chordata; class Mammalia; order Artiodactyla; family Physeteridae; genus Physeter; species Physeter macrocephalus. The sequence continues at coordinate 19,322,135 of NC_041226.1, read as the reverse complement.
TCTTCAATTAGCAGAAACACTTTGCTACGAAACTCTTGGCTACTCAGAGACCTTTGTTCACTTAATACTTGGTGTTCAGCTGTGTTCTCAAGTGATAGGAATTCTAGGTAACTGGGTTCTGGATAGGAAAAGCTTACTTTGACATCATTAGTCAGGGTAACATATCTCAGAATAGATAAGGAAGGAAATAGTTTCTCTTCATTAATTTTTGATGGTATTCATTTAGTACTGGGAAATCTCTTTTTAAGAAAAAAAAAAGTTTATATGCTGTTCTCTCTGCCTGAAAGGGTCTTCCCTTCTCTACCTGGCAAAATCTTAATTATCTTTTAAGACCCAAGCTCAAGTGTCCCCTTCTTTACCAGGGAGAATCAGGGAAGATTCTCCCTGGTAAAACTATCTTTTTCTGCCCTTCATACTCCCAAAGAGTGGAAGTATCTGACCAAATAGACAATGAGCTATTTGAGGTCAATAAGTGCATCTTGTTCATATTTGGATTCCAGGACCTAATACAGGCACTGACATTTAGAGCTTAAAATTACTTGTGAATAAATGCATGTATTTTAGATTATTCCGTTCCATTTTGTGGCCACCTTAAGGTGTGAGAAAGAGGTATAAAGAGTTGAGGATGGTACCAGAATAAACAGGTGTGAAAGAGGAACAGGCAAGAGCGTCAGGGAATGGAGAAGGAGAGAAAGAGAAAGAAGATTTGTGAATGATGGAGAGGGATGTGTTGAGAAGGAGGATGTGAGAAGGAGGACAAGGTTTGACAGGTTCTTGAGTGTTGGATTACCCACTCTTAGCGGTTTTCTATTTGTTTAAGCCATACGTTTCAGTTTCTGGTTCCTTTCTTAACTGTCTTCTGAGAGGTGAATTAGCTTCCAAAACATTGTTCATAGTCTTTCATTTTTCCTAACCTTAACTCTTAAAGCTTCAAGGCTATTCATCCATCACCCCTACTCTCCTGACTCAGAATTTCATGTCTCTTAACTGCTTCCTCTGTTTTAATATCAGAGTAACATGATCAGAATGCAGAAACCATTTCTGTCATCAGAATATTTCAGATGGGGTGAGAGGAAGAAATTGCTTAAGGACTCGTGAGTTATCCTTGATCAGAAGAAATTTATTGTGACCATCACTCAAGGAAATAAGTCTCACTTGATTCTCTGGACTATATTCAGTATTTCACAAGCTACCCCTTTTCCTGAGGAGAGGATAGAAAGGAAGAGGGTGGAGATGAGGATGCAAAGAGCTTATCTCATACAATCTATAAAATCAAAAGACAAACAGCAGGGAGTCACAGAGAGAAATCTGGGATATAAAAAAAGAAAATATCAACCTTCTGAATTCCATGGTTTCAAAACTAATTTATTCACCATGAACCAATCTTACAATTCATTAGCTTCACCCCAGAGACAAGACTGAATGTCAACTATTTTCCTGACCTATAAATAATAGGTGCCACTTGCTTCGAAATGAAACTGAGTTAGAGCATAATACCAAAGTGAATCAATATGACTGTTACAAAGCTAAAAAGTAACAGGCTAAGTCCTGAATCTTTGGGGAGAGAACATTTTTACTCCCTGCTCTTTATGAAAAAAAAGAATTTGACAGGAAAATTGATAAATTATCTTTTAGCAGCACTGAGTTTGAACCAAAAAATAATCTTAAGAATCTAAGAATCAAAAGTCATACTGTTCAATCATTTGTTGAACCTGAATGGATAGCTGGGAACAGTGATATTACCTCATAGGCTAATGACAATGGCGTGCAGTTGGATGTGGCAAGACTGAGTTCTTGACAGTGGAAAGTGAGTAGAATGGGTGCCTGGCCCTAAGAAACCTGCCATGCACATTTCTCTATGCTCTTTCTTCATCCCTGCTGGTGGGAATGAAGATGACTGTTGTGACTTGAAAGACATTTGTTCAACATGGCGGAGCCTCTGTCAGCCTGAGCCCCTGAATGACTGCAAGGAGTAGAGCCACCGCAGCCAACTTGGAACCTGCACTCTGCTCCATTACACGAGCAAGAACTGAACCTCTAGTTCTCTAAGCCGCCACATTTTGGAGTTTTATTTGTTAGAGCACCTATATTTCATATATATTACATATATATATAATATATATTCCACCTTTATTTCATCTTTAAATTTTTTTAATAAAAATAATACAATCTTATTGAAGAAAAAATACTGTAATACAGGTAAGTCAAAAAGAAGAAATAAAAATCTGCAATTACGCAACATAATGAGACCTACTATTATAAAACAGGGGTCACACTTTACCTACCATTTTGGAAGGCACTTTTTTCACTTAAAAAATATCATGAACATTTTCCCTTTCATGTCATTAAATAGTAGTCTGCCTGATAATTTTCAATGGATGCATGATAAAAGATACGCAGGTCATTGGGAAATCACAGTCAAATGAATAGCAATATTTCTGTTCACAAACTAATGAATCTAGAACGTCGCTAGGCAACAGTTGTTCTCAGAATGTTTAGATCCTGAATTCATAGGTGACTACTTGGAATATTATATTTGGTTCTGGTACATGACTATTGAACCATTTGATGTTATGTAGAAGTTGAGTTGCTATAAGAAAACAAGACAAAACAAATCTTTGTCAGGACTTCCCTAATGGCTCAGTGGTTAAGAATCTACCTGCCAATGCAGGGAACACGGGTTCGATCCCTGGTCCAGGAAGATTCCCACATGCTGCGGAGCAACTAAGCCCAGGCACCACAACTGCTGAGCCTGTGAGCCACAACTACTGAGCCCATGTGCTGCAACTACTGAAGCCTGTGCACCTAGAGCCTCTGCTCTGCAACAAGAGAAGCCACTGCAATGAGAAGCCCATGCTCCGCAACGAAGAGTAGCCCCCGTTCACCGCAGCTAGAGAAAGCCCACACACAGCAACGAAGACCCAACGCAGCCAAAAAAAAAAAAAAAAAAAAATTTCTGTCAGAATGCAGGAAACTTTTGTCATTCGAATACTTCAGATGGGGTGGGAGAGAGTAGCCGTTTAAAGGCTGTGACTTATCCTCAATCAGAAGAAATTTGGTATCACAGTCCAGCAGGTCCAGGCCGGCTTGGCAGCTCTGCTTTCCCCCACAGGAAAAAGAGAAGTCCAGGTTAAGAAGTTTTTTTAAAGAAATTGCAGACGTTCCTCTGCTTACATTCCATTTGTTAGAGCCTAGGTGCATGGCCAAATCTAGCTTCAAGGACATCTGGTCAACAGAGTCCATGCAACGTGGCCTTGTATTCACCCAGAACTCCACAGTATGGAAGAAGGGGAGAACAGATTGGAGGGTGGGGAAGAGCAACCTGCCACATCCTCCAAAGTTAGCACAGAGCACAGTGTTTAAGAATAGGAGCCCCACCTCAGTAGCTCTCTAATAGGGACTCCCACCTTCGCTAATTAATTGCTAGGGCACGAAGACTTTTACTTAACCTCGGTTTGCAAAATGAAGACATTGAAATTCACACACCGGTTATGGGAATTAAATGATGTAATTTTTATAAAGTGCTTATAAAATGTTGACTGTACTTACTATATATCCAGAACCAACAGAAAATTGATAGCATATGGCCAGAAGAGAGGAGTGAACATAATATACCAAGGAAGCAAAACCCTAAACTACACCAAATATAGTGTAGTGGCTAAAAAGCATAACTCTAGAGCCAGACTGCCCAGATTTGCCCACTTGGCAAGGTAAGTTACTGCCGTGCCTCAGTTTCCTCATCTGTAAAATGGAGCTTACCATCAGTATCTACCCCATAGGGTTGTTGTGATGATTACATGAGTTAACGCAGAAAGTGTGTGGCACAGAGCCTAGCAGATAGCAAGCACTATATAAAGATTAGCTTCTACTCATTGTTAGTGTTGCCAAAGAAAATTAACTGGTATTTTTACAAAATCCACAAATTCACCCGAGTCTTTGCAGGTGACTTACACCTCCACACACACTGGCTACCACACGAACTGTCACACCATTTCTGTTCCTATTCCCCAGTACTAAGGCCTCTGTGCTTTACAAAATCAATTGATTGGTATTCTACAGCATAGAGGTGGGAATACATTCATCACCCAAATCAGACAGGAGTCACATCTGCACCCAATTTCATTTCCTTCTGGAGAGTCATGCATGATCTCATACATCTTCCTTGGTTCTTGTAATACAGGCTTCTGAATGAACAAAAGTGTTCTTTCAGGTAATGAATCTGCCCAAAGAATGTCCCTGTTGATTCTGAGACTTTCAGATTAAAAATTATTCTCAGAAGCCAGAACTGAATTAGGCCTTGTCTTTCTTTTCTATTATTTTTAATCAGTGCATTCTTGAATAATGATACATGCCACAGAGCCCTTCAGTATGATGGCCACATTTTAGCTGAAATTTAATTTATCCATTGAAATCAATAATGATTTGTAATCAGAAAAAAAAAAAGAAATCAAGATGGTAAGAATACCTCCCTGAAAGTCAGATTCTATCAATCTACTTAGTCTCTGATAAATGTGATTAGTTTGCGGACCATTCCCAGCTTTGCAGAGGATTGCTTTTCTAGAAATGGTGCCATAAGTGAAAATTATGTAAGTTGAAAATTATTTTTCCACAGACTTTAAAGTCGTATTAGGGCATTAAATTCCTAATTAAATGTTCAATATCCAACTTTTTATTAAAAAGAAACTAAACACTATGTTTAGTTAATTATGAATCATATACCTGATGTATGCTGCAAAATATTTAATGTCATATACCAAATTTTTATCTTCTGCATAATTTCTGCCTTACTTCATTGCATAAATCTAAAGGTGAAGGAATACCTTCATAGAATTCAGAAAGGCTCTTTCTTTTCTAACTTTTTATTTTAAAATGATTTTAGATTTACAAGAAAATTGCAAAAATAGTACATGGAGTTCCATATCCCCTTCACTCAATTTTCCTTAATTTTATCATTTTACATAACCATAGTAAGATTGTTAGAACCAGAACATTAGCACTAATACAATGAAACTAACTAATCTGTGGATCTTATCTGAATTTCACCAATTGTTCTACTTATGTCCTTTTTCTGGACCAGGAGCCAATCCAGGATCCCATGTTACAGTTAGTTGTTATGTCTCCTGGTCTCCTCAATTTGGAACAGTTACTCAGACTTTTATCAAGAGTGTAGGTCAGTTATTTTGTAGAATGTCTCTCAGTTTGAATTTGTCTCATCTTTTCTCATGATTAGTTGCGTTTGTGCATTTTTTTGGCAAGAGTACAGAAGTTCAACCATCTTAGTGCATCAGGCCAGGAGGTACATATCTGTATGTCTTATTATGGTGATGTTAACTTTGATCACTTGGTTAAAGGGATGTCTGCCAGGTTTCTACTTTTAAAAGTTACTATTTTCCCTTTACATTAAGAATATCTTGAGAGAGATATATGTTGAAACTGTACAAATACATGTTTCTCATGATGTCTTCACCCAGTGATTTTACCATCCATTGATGGTCCCTGAAACAGCTATTACAATGGTGTTTGCAAAAGAGTGGTTTTTCTATTTCAGTCATTCCTTCTACATTCCTTAATTGGTAGTCTGTAAGGAAGAACAGTTCTTTCTCTCTCATTATTTATTCAGTTATTTTTTTACATCAATATGGACCCTTGGATATCTGTTTTATTTTGTGGATTACAATCAGTTACTATCATTATTTATTTTGTTGCTCATATTGTCCCCAATTTGGCCATGAGAAGCTCCAGAAAGGCTTAAGGGTTTCAATTACCTCTGAGGAGATCTACAGGGGAGATCTAAGTCTACTTGAGGGCTTTTGAGAAAACTGATCAAGGGATGTGTTTGTCATTCTCTTATTCATTGAAAAAAATGCTGTAGCAAGTATAGGTATTAGAGGTGAAGTTTTTGGACTCTGTTCAAAGTTGTCTGGGGGGCAGACATTCATTATGTTTACTGCCATAAATCCAGGAAGTATTAACATGTGTTAATATCCTTTGGAGTTTCTCTGTTCAGACATACAAAATCACTTTCATCCCTTTTGAGAAGTCACATTCTCCCATAGATAAAGGAACGTCCAATAACATTTCTTATTCTTCTCTCCAGTTTATTACAGGCTTCTCCCCAAAGGGAAGGAGGATTGCCAATCTGATTAGAGACTAAATGCTAATTGGGCTGTGTTTTACTACTGGGCCAGCTTACTGTGAGTTGTAAAAGACATATAGTCATGCCCTGCTTTTTCCCTTACTGAACCTGTGAGGTAAGCTAGCCTGCAAGGTTTGCCCAGCCAAGGCCTCTCTCAGCCCCATTCTTTTCTATTCCAAATGGACAGAGACACTGCCTTTCTATTTTCAAGCAGAAATGAATCAAAAACCTTGTTGGAGCCTCCCAGCCTAAGCCACATTTGAAAATACAGCTTTTGACTGGAGAACCCTGCTTTGGAGCGTATTGGGTGTTTACCCTCTGTTAATAAGCAGTACTTTGTCTTTCTTTGATCAATTGCCTGGGGAATGCACGCTCCTGGAGAAGTGTGACGAGTGAGAAAAATCAAGCGCCAAATCCCAACATCCTAGAACAGACCGGTGGTCACCCCTGTGCTGCGCCATTTCTCTTCGCTCCACAGTCACTTGCTCATCACAGATGATCCCCCTGACAAGCCTTACCTGCGGTTCAGATGCATCAGCCAATCCTAACAAAGAAGGAAACCTCGTTGTGTGATCTGTGGTTCAGCCACATCGGAATCCTCTGGTAAAAGTGCAGATTTCTGGGCCTCACCTCAAATGGACTTACCAGGACGGTAAGGTTCCAAAAATCTACATTTTTTAAAGCAGATGTCTGCTATGCATATTAACATTGAGAATCGAGTTCGGTTGGTAGGGCTTAAATTTAAATCATCTTCTCAAGAAGGGGTGGTCCAGTTGGGGCTGCAGAGCACCTCAGGTCACTACAGTCCGTCTTTCTTCTTGATAACTAGTCTGGAATATTCCGTGTTCATTATGTGGCTTCTCATCTTGTAGTATTCCCTACCACCAGTATAAGTTTATCTAAAAAAACTAGACTTCCTAACCAAACTCCTGCCCTCCATAGTACCCCTTCTTGCCCTGCGTCCTGCTCCACCCCATTCCAGGAAGGAGGCATGACATGGAACCCCAAGGCTTTTGAGGACCAGATCGTACTCCCTGCCTGGCATGTTAGAGCCTAGAAACAAGTCTTCCAGAATCATAGCACACAGTCTGCCTGGCTTCAAGCATTTCATGAATTTCTCCTGTGCTGACACATACTCATCACTCGATATTCTGGGACACTGCCTCTAGACCTGGGACCAAATCCCCTAAACCTTCCTCAATGTACCTGGACAACCCAGGTGCTCCCCTCTTCAAGGAAACCTCCTGTCACCTCACGTGCCCCATCCTTTCCTGTCCTTGCTTCAGCCTGCTTCCCACCAGCTCCATTTGGCTGAGATCTCAATTCACTGTTTGCCCTCCCCCCAACATATACACAGCAAAGAAAAGACCAAACTCTGACATGTGGAGATTACCCTGACCTCTTACTTTCCACCAAGCTTTTTCAAGGCAGGGACCAAGTCATACTACTTTTTAATAACCCCATAAATACTTAGCATCTTGCCTAAAAATTAATAATACTAAACTGTATTGAGAGGTTCCAGTTTCAGATAAGATGGAGTAAGCATACCCCACCTGTCTCTCCCGCTGAATACAGCTACAGAATGCATGGGGCAGCTATTTGAGGAGTCTGTAAAGTATATAGTAGTAGGCAGATTAGGGAAGAAAATAGATTTCAAAGTACCATCAAACCCACAGTGAGTTTATTGTGTTTTCCCCCTATTGTTTCCCCTGGCCTAGACTCAAGGCAGCCCCAAACCTGGAAGTGGGCATTGGTGTAGACAGAGAGAGCTCCAGGAGAAGCCCTGTAGTTCAGGCTCAAGGAGAAGTCGGGGGTCTCCTGGCAGTGACAGCAGGGGTAGTGGGGGCCACAATGCCTGCTGTAGAGTTGGTGCTGAACTGACCAATAATAATGATGACAATAATAAATTACGTAATGATGATATTAAAAACAACAACAGCTAGTGTTTATTAAGGACTATGTGTCAAGAACTCTTCTTGTGTTCTTTGCTAGCTTTATCTCATAAAAATGCCATGACGTAGATAATGTTACTGTTCTATTTCAGGGGTCTGCAAACTTCTTCTATAACGGGCGAGACAGTAAATATTTTAGGCGCTCTGAACCATATGGTCTCTGTCATAACTACTCACCTCTACTGTTATGGTGTGAAAGCAGCCGTAGACAATATGTAAACAAATTGCGTGGCTGTGTTCCAGTTAAACTGTATTTGTAAAAACAGACAGGAGGATGGGTTTCTCCCAAAGGCCATAATTTTCTGATCCCTTTCCTATTTTGAAGATGGGAAAATTGAAACCCAGGTGGTTAAGTAACTTGCCCAATATCACAGAGCTGATAAATGGCAGCATAAAGGTTCAAACCTGGTTCCTGAGTCTGATTCTTAATCAACTATGCTACACTGATATTTTTGAGTTAATGAATGAAGTGATGACATAGAGATGGACCCAGGTGATATCTTTGGTGTGAAAAATTTCAGAGCCCATGAGTAAATGCTGAATGTCAGAAAGTGCCAAAGAATATAAAATCATAAGCCTGAATAAGACTGTGTTAGTTTCCCATTGCTGTTATAACACATCGCCACAAAAGTAGTGGCTCAAAACAACACAAATTTATTATAAAGCTGAAATCAAGGTATTGACAGGGCTGCATTCCTTCTGGAGGCTCTAGAGGAGAAGTCACTTTCTCACCGTTTTTCCCACTTCTAGAGGCCACCCGCATCCCTTGGTTGTGGACCCTTCCTCCATCTTCAAAACCAGCAGCATAACACCTTCAAATCTCTCTCTGACTGGCCCTCCTGTCTCTCTCTAATACAACCCTGGCGATTTCATTGGCCCACCTGGATAGTCCAGGATAATCTCCTCATCTCAGTTTCCCTGATTTAATCACATCTGCAAAGTTCCTTTTACCGTGTAGGTAACATTCACAGGTGTCAGGGATTAGGACGTGGGCATCTTTGAGGGTCTGTTTTTTCTGCCTTCCACAAAGAACTTCAGGACAAATAGCACTGACCTGGCCGTCTTTCTTCTCTGATGTTTCTGCTCATAACACCTTTGACAGTTTGAGAGAAAGCAGAACTCACAGACGCTGCGCTGTGCCCTCATGTCTTCGTTCATAAGTGTGCACAGCACAGACCACCGTCAGAGGAAAAATTAAACACTTTAGGACCTGAGATAAACCAAAAATAAAAGAGTGGGACACCTATCCAGGTATTTTTGGTCTAACCACCAAAATAAATGAAACCATAAGCCTTTCTTTTAACAAAATGGTGAGATTAAAGTTTTGTTTTTCCCAGCAAAAATGTCAGCCCTGACATTTTGCTGGTCTCTGAAGATATCAGTGTCAGTTTGGGTTTTCTGGGAAGCAGAGGTTGAGATGGAATTAGGGTTGCAAATATTTATTGGAGGAGATGCGTATAAAGAATTAAGGGGCAAGAGAGCAGGAGGAGGCTGGGAGATACCTGTAAAAGGAGAGGAGAAAGAAGACACTGTCAAGATGAAGAAGGGAGAGACAGCCTTGCTTCTCCTTCCACCTGCTCTTCTATCTCCCACCACTGCCTCCCGTTGGCCAAATCCATCCAGACACCAACTGACAAGAAAGCCTGGGAGATGCAGCCTTCAGGGGTCAGCCCCTGCAATACAGAGCAGGACAGAGAAAGGGCAGGGCAACCTAGTCTAGGACACACTCAAGCTATGTGCCCTGGCCAGCTCCCAAGAGCCTTCTAACTAGCTTATAAGGAAAGAGATTGTCCCGTAGACAGACAAGGATACGCAGGTTAGAGGTTTCTTTCCCATGTGATGTAGCTGCATTTTCAATAAACTGGCTTCAGATGGAGTTATGTAGCCTATAAGAAGAACTTTTACAGTTTATCTTCTCCAAATGAACAGATTGTCTTTACAATGCTTCTTTGAAAGTCAGTTGCTCATGACTTCCTGATCATTCTTCCAAAGTAACAACATTATGCAATGGTTAATTTGCCAACTAAACATTTTCAGATATCCTTTTAAACTATAGTTGTAGTAACCACTGAGTTACTACACCAGGTCTTTCAAAGGAATTTCATGCCTCTTCAGGATTTAAAATAATCTGGGATATTCAAAATATTAGAATTCTCAAGGATAATGGGACAAAATATTTGAGTTATACAGTTCTTGAAATTTTTAAATTTAAGATCCTTCCACTAATATTACATTTGCTCCCAACTTCTAAGTAGAACATGTGTCTATAGGAAAGTGCATTGCAGTCCAGCTCAAAATACCAAAACACATTTCTATCCCCTATGAAATTCGAAGTGGGATTGTTTTATCAGGTGTATGGATTCCTTTTGGAACTGAGGATCCAGGCAGATAAGGGAACATTTACCTTAAACAAATACTGTCTTCATCTATGTACCAGAAAATGGGTTAACAGTAACCCAATCATGTGAATAACCCTGCCTTTGTAGGGTAATGCATAGTCCTTAGGAGGCTACTCAAAAACAAGGTGAGAGGACTAGCAACACCTGTCTTTAAGTCAATTTATAGCTTGGGGCACTGTTGGGAGAATCCACTTTTGTGTCAGCACCTGCAGGTCACCATTCTTGGATTTCTTTATCTGGATTTCACTCTCCTCCTCTTCCCTTGGGCCTGGATTCAACTCTGAACATCCAGACTCCCGGTCACCATAGGAAGTTTTGAACTTCTTTCTGGCTCTCCTTCACAGATTCCTTTTTTAATTTGCTCCCTCTGGTTTGTCCCCTGATCATGGCTCATACTCTATTTTTTTTTAACTGAAGTATATTGATTTACAATATTGTTTTAGTTTCAGGTGTACAGCAAAGTGATTCAGTTTTATATATATTTTTCAGATTATTTTCCATTATAGGTTACTACAAGATATTGAATATAGTTCCCTGTGTTATACAGTAACTCCTTGTTTATCTATTTTATGTATAGTAGTTTGTATCTGTTACTCTCATACTCCTAATTAATCCTCTCCCCCACTTCTCCTTTGGGAACCCTAAGTTTGTTTTCTATCTCCCCCACTTCTCCTTTGGTAACCCTAAGTTTGTTTGCTATGTCTGTGATTCTGTTTCTGTTTTATAAATAGATTCATTTATATTATTTTTTAAATTCCACATAAAAGTGATATCATATAATATTTGTCTTTCTCTGTCTGACTTACTTCACTTAGTATTCTCTAGGTCTATCCATGTTGCTTCAAATGGCATTATTTCATTTTTTTATGGCTGAGTAGTATTCCATTATTTACATATATATATGTATATTTACATATATATGTGTAAATATATCTACCACATCTTCTTAAACCACTCATCTGTTGATGGGCATTTGTGTTGTTTCCATGTCTTGGCTGTTGTCAATAGCACTGCTATGAACATTGGGATACATGTATCTTTTTGAATTAGAGTTTTCATCTTTTCTGAATGTATGCCAGGAGTGGGATTGCTGGAGCACATGGTAGCTCTGTTTTTAGTTTTTTAAGGATGTGGCTTCATACTCTTGATTCATAGTACTGAGTCCATCTCCTCCCTCTTGTTCCAACAGACCTTCTTGCCCCTGAGTGAGCTCCTAGCCCCAACCACTCCTGGCTTGGCCCACCCTATCCCACTGTCCCCACAATAGGATACCTTATATTTACACAAGTATCGATAACTTTCCAAGCCAAGGATGGCCAGGCCAACCACTTAGTAGTGACTACTTAAAATTCACTTTTGCAAAGTATTCTGAAGCTAAGCGGCAGTGCACACTATGATTGATTAGCAAGATCTGCCATGGGCAAGGTACTTTTAGTATTGACTGTGATGCCAGTGACAGATTCTAAAGTTTGAATGCTTGCTGTGCATCAGGTCCTGGGCTTAATAAAGCACTTGCATGCATTCTTATTTAATCCCCATGATGAAGAAAATAAGGCTCCAGTAGTTAGCAACTTCCCAGGATCGCACAGTTAGTAAGGGGCAAACGTGAGACTTGAACTCAGGTTCGTCTCATCAAGAACAGTGGCTCTTAGGTCAAACACTTCTTAATATTCTGAAAAGACACTCAAGGGAACAGGTGCCTGTTCCTGTGGATTGTGCACTCAGGGGTATACAATCATTGTTAAGCCGTGAGCTTGTCCGTTGAAATCTACAGGGAAACTGGAAAAAAGCACAAGCTATAAGTCTGAACCAATGTGGTGGGGCATCACATGGAGTTTAATGGGAAGATTCGGCAGGAAAGATCAAGAGGAGATAGTAGCTGACATCCTACTTTAAACACAGCGTTGAGAACAAAGCACTCATCTTACTCCCTCATGTACCATGTATTGGACACACTAAGCCTCTGAAACTTGAAGTCTCCCCACTTCAGTTTTCTCTCAGAGAGAAATGCAGCAAAGGCGCTTCGACTTGCAGCTATCTGCTCCCCATTCAAGGATTTCTCTAGTTCCACTCAAACTTTTCCAGCACTGAAATCAAGCAGGACCCTGGAGGGGGGCCTCCCACTAAAAAAGCTTTTCTGTGTCCCCCATTTCCTGTCTGTAGGAAGCAGGCTTCAGCCTCCTAGACCTTCCCTGAGTTCCAAAGGGCAGATTCAAACAGTTACTAATAGGGAAATGAGGGGAGGCAGAAACAAAGGAAAAGCAGTCAAACAATAGTGCAGCAATAAAGCAGAGTCCTAGTTCCTCCTCAAGGGATACACATAAAAATATATCTTTGAGTTTTTCTACAGGAACTAAGGGCCCCACCCAGTTGGAGGATGGTAACTTCAGGCTGAGCACAAGACTCCTGGAACACCATCCCATTATCTCGCCACCAACCAATCAGAAGAAAGTCACACACCCTGTAGCCCTCACCCCAAATTTTGCCTTGAAAAACTCTTCCCCAAAAACCATCGAGGAGTTCAGATCTTTTGAGCCTGAGCTGCCCATACTCCTTTCTTGGCCCTGCAGTAAACACTGTACTTTCCTTCACCACAACCCAGTGTCAGTAAATTGGCTTTGCCAGTCGAGCAAGCAGACTCAAGTTCAGTTTGGTAACAGCACCGTGTGACTGCACCCAGCCAAGGGGATCTCAAGGGAGCCCAGAAACGGTAGAAGGGTTGCAAAATACGGGTCTGGCTCCACTCAGGAAGCTGTGTGCTCGAGGCACAGCTCTGTCAGCCTTGGAGGAAGAGTGCCTGGTTTCTAATTCTCACCCAGAGGGCACACATTTTTTGAATTCAGGTGATAGCGACTGCCGTGCTTATAGTTTTCTCTTGGCCTCACCAGACCAGATTTTGTCTATTCTGTAGTTCCCTAGACCTTCCTCTGGGAGTGGAATGAGCTAGAGATGTGATTTGTTTATGTTGTTACTTTATTTATCAACATCCTCAGGAAAGAACTTGATAGACTCTCTGGAAACCTTATTGATATCCCTGAAAAATACATTAAATGGTTATCAGTAGATCAGAAAGATATGTTGGTAGCTCTCTCAAAGAATTACAGAGAAACAGAAGAAAACTTTGAGTAATGGTTTACTTGCTCAAGATTGTAAAATTCCAGAGAGAGAACCATTCTGCACTGCCGAGATTTGCTTCACTGTCTGGGGGACTGGAAAACAATTTCACAAATAATTCTACTGTATTCAAGACTCTGTGCATGAGGAATGCAAAAAGTCAGCAGACAGTCTCACAGAGGTCTCCACGGTGGAAACCCAAAGACCGCATGAATCAAGGACCCAGGTCCTATTTCTGTCTTTTAAAACACTTACCATATTGCTTTGTTCAAGATGATGTTTATTGATTTTGATTGATTCAATTCCTACTCCCATAATATCCAGTTGAAGGCTAATTGCTCAATAAATATTAATTGCCTTAAACTATCAAATTCCAATAACATTTCATCATTTTAAAAGGCACCCAGATACAGTGCTGAAATGTGTAAAACAGAGACAGAGGGATCAGCATATTTATTTGATAAGAAGGAACTACAGGGACTTCCCTGGTGGTCCAGTTGCTAAGACTCCACGCTCCCAATGCAGGGGGCCCGGGTTCAAGCCCTGATCAGGGAACTAGATCCCACGTGCCACAGCTGAAGATTCCGCGTGCCGCAGCTAGGATCCCACACGCTGCAACTAAGACCCAGCGCAACCAAATAAATGAATAAATAAATATTTTTAAAAATATATAAGGAACTACCTTTTTTCACTCTCCTTGCTGGTTCCTTTATCTCATCACTATAGGAACGTGGAAGAGCCTATATTTGGGACCAACTCAACTCCATCCCGCCATGCCCATCTCCCAAGTCCTACACAAAATGGTACTGGCAACCAAACATCCCTAGGTCACAGCAGGAGCAACACTGGTTCCGCAGGGAGGAATCTCAGAAGTCACGCTCAGCACACACAGGAAACAGACAGGCTGGCATGAGCTCATCAGATTTCCACTGGGCTAGTTTAGTTTTAGCTATTTTACTAACACTTGGCCAGCCCACCTCTTTGGGGGCTCACGGTCTTAGTTCATTTTGCTGGATTCCAAGTCCTTGGCCATGGCTGGAAAACTTTACACCATGGATGTTGCCCTGGATACTGCATCTGGAAGGACTTCAAGGGTCTTTGCGGGACTTCCCTGGTGGCACAGTGGTTAAGAATCCGCCTGCCAATGCAGGGGACACGGGTTCCAGCCCTGGTCCGGGAAGATCTCACATGCCACAGAGAAACAAAGCCCGTGGGCCACAACTACTGAGCCCGCGTGCCACAACAACTGAAGCCCGCGTACCTTGAGCCCGTGCTCCGCAACAAGAGAAGCCACCACAGTGAGAAGCCCGCACACTACAACGAAGAGTAGCCCCCGCTCACTGCAACTAGAGAAAGGCCACGGGCAGCAATGAAGACCCAATACAGCCAGAAGTTAATTATTTTTTTTAAAAAGGGTCTTTGCAATGTTGTTTTCCTCTCTGAAGGGAATCATTTGTTCATTCAACAAATACTTTTAAAGCATCCAATATGTACCTCAAACTATTCTAGGCTTTGGAGATATAGCAGTGAACAAGAAAGACCAAGTCACAGTAGAAGGGGGAGTCAGATAACATACAAATATAACATGTGGTGATGTTACGAACAAGAACGGAGCAATGTAAGAGAGTGAAGGGAGGAGGTGCTATTTTAGAAAGGGTTAAGAAGCAAAACTTCTTTGACAATGTGACATTTGAGCAGAGAGCTGAAGGAGTGAGAGCGTAAGCTGTAAGGCTATTGGAGGGCAAAAAGCATTCCTGGCAGAGAACAGCAGATGCAAAGGCCCTGAGACAAAAGTGGGTTTGGTATGGTCAAAGAACAAGAGGCTTTTTTTTATTTGGGAGTAGATGGGAAGCCAGTGGAGGATGTTGCAAAGAGAAAAGACATTTTTTTTAAAGAATTTAGAGGAATCTTCAGGTCTTAAAAGGGTGCTGTGCTGAGAGTAGACTGAGACAAGGGGCTGGGAGGAGGTGGCAAGACTAGTATCAGGAAGATCAGTTAGGGGACACTTGCAATAACCCAGGAAAGAGATCGTGGTGGCTGGAATCAGGGCGACCTCAGCTGAGGTGATGAAGTGGTCAAATTCTGAATTTGTTTGGAAGATGGTACCAATTGGATTTGGCTGGTGGATTTGATGTGAGATGTGAGATGAAGAAAGACTCAAAGATGACTTTCTGTTGGGGACCTGAGCAACTGGAAGGATGGAGAAAGATCAAGTCTGAAGGTGAAAATCAGAAGTATCGTACACATTAAGTTTGAAACACCCATTAGTCGTTCAAGGGGAGGGGTTGAATAGAGGAACCAAGAAAGTGGTCTGTTGGAAGGCATTGTTTCAAGGAGGACTGAGTATTCAAATGTTGCTGAGAGAGTAAGTAAAATAAGGACTGAGAATTGACCTTCATATTTGGCCATCTGTGGGTCACTAATGGCATTTACAAGAACTGTTCCAGTGGAGTAATGGGGCAAAAGCCTGACTGAGATGAATTCAAAAGAGAATGGGAAGAGAGGAAAGTAGAAACAGTGAGTGGAGACAATTCTGCCAAACAGCTTTGCTGGAAATGAGAACAGAGAAACGTAGTTGGAGGGGGATGGGGAAGTTATGGGGGGATTACTTTGATGGAAGACACTACAACTTCTCTGCATGTTGATGAGAATGATCCAGTGGTGAGGAGAAAGTTGATGATACATGAGAGAAGCAGGGAGATTTCTGGAGAAATATCCCTGAGTAGGATGGAGACGATGAGACCTGTGTGCAGGTAGTAGGTTGGCCTAGATAGGATTTCCAGCTGGGCTCTTATCTTCCCACTCTAAAGATAGACATCTCTTACTGAAATTCTTTGATTCTCTTCCTTCACCCACCCACACCCAAGCGGTTTTTTCCTTTCTGCCCACAGCAACTCAGACATGTAACCTACTTTCCCCCTATTTTCTACCTAACTGACATTGCTGATTTTCCTTGATTTCAATACATTTTTCTCTATCACAATTCCCTTGCTTCACTAATTTATTCACTCAACAAACACAGTGTGTCAGGCATTGAGCTGGTTCCTAAGGATACAGGGACCACCTTCAAGAGTCCCACTACCTAGTTAAGGAAGGAAAGCAGTAAAACAAGAATTATGATAGGGTGGGGTGTGTATTAACATAGATCTTGGAGCACAGTATGATGAGAGGAACATGGAACAGACTAGAGGAAGCAGTGATGAATTCCATCCTCACAGAGGACTCAAGCAAGACCTGACAGAGATTACATTTGGTATTTGGGGGTGGGGAGTGGGTAGGGCTGAGTATTGGACCTCAGGGACAAGGAGACGAAATGATTCAGTTTATTCCCTTCGGTTTATGACTCCTCCCCTGTTTTGCTTTTTCCCCTTTATTCCCATTCATTACTCCCATATTCCTCTCTCTCGCAAGCTTTCACTTTGTGGTGTTCGATATTTGTCCTCCAATATATATGCATCCTTGTTAAATTTGCAGCGTTACTTTGTGTTTATACATTTTCTAACTTACACAAATGGTATTATGCTGTCAATCTATTTCTGTTTTGTTCTTTTTTTCTCTCAGCTCTGTTTTTAAGACCCATCAGTAATTCTGTACACGACATCTAGTTCATTGCTTCTAATTGTTGCATAGGATTCAGTCATTTCCCTGTCATTTCCCTATAGGACACTGAGCTTGCTTCCAGATCCTCACAACCTCAAACAACAACAGTGCCATAAATAGCCCCAAATCTGTCTTTCATCAACTCCTGCACAGATTCCTCTGGACTTTATACTAAGAAGTGAACCGCAGTGTCATAAGATAAATGCACATTTAATTTCACTAAAAGCTGTCAAGCTACTCTCCAGAACAGCTACAGCAGTTTACCTCACCAATAATGCTTAATGGTTCCCCTTTCTCCACTTCTCTCTCAACACTTACTATTATCCATGTTTTTAAGTTTTGCCAAAATATTAAGTGAAAAGTGGTATTTCATTGTTGTTTGCACTTGCCTCTTTGTGGTTACGAATGAGATTAAGCCCATCTTCGTGTACTTGTCATTTATTTACATTTCCACTTTTGTTCATATCTTTTGTCCATTTTTCACTTGTCTTTCTTATTGATTAGCAAATAATAATACAATGATTATTTTTGACATTGCAGTTGGCTTCTCTTGGTTTGGTGTCTGTGTGTTAAATCTATCAAAGTGTCCTGTGTTAAATAGAAATCTTTACTTTTTACATTGTCATGTCTATCAGAATTTTGCCTCATACTTTAGGTGTGTTTGAGTCACAAAAGTATTCCTCACCTTCCTGCTTCAATCATGATCTCCTATTAAGTTTATCTTTCACATCTTTAATCCATCTGGAGGGCACCTTTGTCTGTTAAGTAAACTAGGGGTTCAAGAAGGTGACAAATGAGCTTGGAGAATATCTACTCACGCACATTATCGAGCTCTCCAGTTCTCACCATCCTTAAGTCACTGAAAAATAACTACTGTCCTAGAATTCTACATCCAGTGAAATTATCTATCAATAATGAAGTCAAAGTGAAGACATCATACAAACAAAAACAGAGAGAGTCTGCCACCAGCCAGACCTCATGGAAGGAAATTCTAAAGGATGTACTTCAGGCCAAAAGAAAGTGATTGCAAATGGAAGAAATGAAGTGCATTGAAAATGGTATATATGGGCATAAATGTAAATTAAGATCATATAAAACAATAGCAATATTGTCACATAATGTTTAAAACAAAGCAAGAGTTAAAATATTTAACATTTATATCGTATTGGTGAGGAGCGTGAACAAATGCGTTTAAGAATCTAAAATCTTTGTGTTATTTGGAAAGAAAGTAAAGCTATTAAATTTAGAATTATGTAATTTAGGGTTTGTGGTGTGATTTCTGGAGTAAAAAAACACTGCAAGAATGAAAAGGAAGGTGTGACTGTCAAGCTAGTGTGTTACCTCAAGCTCACTGAGAGGCAGATGCCACAACAGGATTAGAAATACAAGAGGTTTGTTGGGGAAAACGTCTGTGAAAGAGAAAGGGGCAGAAGTCAGAGAAAGTATCAGTAGAAAGAACCTCAGACTCAGATGCAGATCTGACAGAAGGACAGCAGGAAGGAAGGATTGGGTAGGATCCAAGCTACTACTGGGGGAGAATGTTCTTTGAAGAGGAGGAACAAATACAAAGCCAGAAAGGAGAGAGAGTTCATGAAGCATTCTGTGACCTGCAAAAGGTTCAGTATAACAGGAAGATTATGCAGGGAGCTCCAAACAGCAAGGCAGGATGAGACTGAACAGCCCAGGAAGGGCACAGTCCCAAAGGGCCTTACATGCCATCCCAGGAAGGAGTTTGGATTTTAACCTGAAAGCAATAGGAAGTCACTGGATGACATTGTCTAAGAAAAATGGCTTCTATTCAACAGGTATCGGAGCACCTACTACACACCAGGCACTCTGGTCGTCTCGGAACAAGACAGACTCAGATCTCACCTTTCTGCTTCAATCAGGATTGGCAGGGGAGGTCATAGGCTTTTAGGGAGGGCCAATCAGTAGATAGCAATGGGAGAATTGGGGTTACAAAAATGAAACAGCGGAAGTAAATGAAGTGGAAGACTCCAGTGAAGTATAAGACCAGGCCAGTGGCAGAGTTCCATGGTGTATCTGCAGGGCCTGGACTAGGGTGAGGCAAGCAAGGTACCCAGGGGTCAAATTTAATGAGGCATTTACTCTTAGGCTCATGCAAGTGTGGGGTTCACACCTGAAAGGAATGCCCCCTTATATTTTTCTTTTAAATAATAGCTTATGAAGATATAATTCACTACCATAAAGTTCATCCCCTTAAACTGTGAACTTTAATTCTTACTATATTCACAGAGTTGTGCCTCTACTACCATTAACTCCAGAATATTTTCATTACCCACAAAAGGAACATCATACCCATTAGCAGTCACTCTCCTTTCACCCACCCACCCCCCAAATCCCTGGCAACCAGTGGTCTATTTTCTCTCTCCATGGATTTGCCAATCTGGACATTTCATATAAATGGAATCAGACAATGTGTCTGGCTTCTTTCACTTTTCCTACTGTTTTCAGGGTTCATCCATGCTGTAGCATATATCAGCGCTTCTTTCCTCTTTATTGCTGAATAATGTTCCATTGTATGCCTCTACATTTTCTTTATCCATTCATCCATTAATAAACATTTCAGTTGTCTCTACTTTTGGGCTCTGCTGAATACTACTGCTATAAACATTCATGCACAGGTTTTTGTGTGTACATTTATTTTCAGTTCTCTTGGGTATGTACCTAGGATCATATAGTAACTCTATGTTTAACCTTTTAAGGAGCTGCTAAAGTGATTTCCAAAGCAGCTGTATCACTTTGCATTCCCACCAGCAATATATGAGAGTTCCAGGAAGCCATATTGACAGAGGATGCTGCTGTGGCACAGGACTGAAATATGACTGAAAGATATCAAGAAACACCATCTGTGTTATGATTTATGAAAATGCTAAAAAAAAAAGGCTGTTAGACTGCTTTGGAAATACTAAACACATTAAGGGCTAAATGCCGCATTTGGTACTGCATTTTATGATTTGAATGCATTTTAAGTATATCTGCCTTTGAAATGCATTGCAGTTTCAGGGGAAAAAATATTTTTCTTAACTCTGATTTGTTTTGAATATGGACAATCTTGGGAAAGTTAGACATCAGCTTATTAAAACTTAAGCCAACATTCAGAACAGTTTAATTACAGAGAATCCTTGCAATTAGGCCCTGTAGGAAACTTATCCCTGACTAAAATGTTTCCATATTTTGTTCCTTATTTTTAAGGCCAACTTCATCAGCCATGAGTCTATTATGAATCACTGAAATGGAACAAATGTATCTTAAGTTAAAAAGAATGAGAGCCTCTTTTTATTAGTGTGGTATCAATTAAATTTTAATTTTGCCTTTTTTTTTTTTTTTTGGTGGTACGCGGGCCTCTCACTGTTTTGGCATGAAAAGTAGAGGAGCACAGGCTCCGGACGCGCAGGCTCAGCGGCCATGGCTCACGGGCCCAGCCGCTCCGCGGCATGTGGGATCCTCCCGGACCGGGGCACGAACCCGTGTCCCCTGCATCAGCAGGCGGACTCTCAACCACTGTGCCACCAGGGAAGCCCTAATTTTGCCTTTGAAAAGAGTTTTCTCACAATAAGGGTCAAGATTTTATAAGGAATCAATAGAATGTCAAATGTCTGCGAAGTATAGAATAAGGACACAAATCTATGTTTAAATTCCAAGTTGCATTTTTCTTTACTATTTTCTAAATAAACCATTCAATCCTACCTTTTTCCAGCTTTCAGTACTTCTGTCATTGGGATATAAATTCCAATTCTTATAAGCAATAGGCACAGTCCTTTCTTTTTTTTATTGGAATATAATTGCTTTACAATGTTGTGTTAGTTTCTGCTGTACAACAAAGTGAATCAGCAATATGTATACATATATCCCCTCCCTCTTGGACTTCCCTCCCACCCCACCCCCATCCTACCCATCTAGGTCACCACAGAGCCAAGCTGAGCTCCCTGTGCTATACAGGAGGTTCCCACTAGCTATTTTACACATGGTAATGTATGTATGTCAATCCCAATCTCCCAGTTCATCCCACCCTCCCCTCCCCCTCTGTGTCCACACGTCTGTTCTCTGCCTCTGCATCTCCATACTTTAAAGGCTTTTTTTTTTTAATATTGGATTTCTGAGCAAATAGCTACCTTTACCAAAGTAATAATTATTTCTAATGGTTTGTAAATAAATGTTTCTTTAATTCCCTCATTGCTTTGCTTTCTCATACACTCAGAATAATAAGAAAATTGGAAGAAAGAGAGTCAAACAGGGGTCTGTACAGTTGTCCCATAACTCCAAAACCCCATTCCAGTCTCTGCTTTGTGGTGTCCACGCCAGGAGCCTGCAAACCACATTTCTACTTTGCCAGCTGGCTCCCTGTCAGACTTTGCCATAGGGCTGCACTAGAGGGAGACTGCAAGGCTAGAGGATAAAGGACTTGCACTTCCTGTTTGCTTCCTCTTTGCTTCTTGTCTGCTTCTGGTTCCTGTGAATATCACCCTACACCTTGGCAACTACAGTCCCTTCCTGTATCAGTAGTTGGATGAATTTGCAGTTCTTCCAACACTTGCAGGATGAACCTCATTGCACTCCCTCAGAGACACTAGTGCCAACTGGCTAGTATCCCCACCTCAAGGGTCTGGGCCCCACCTCCACAGGGCTTCTCCTTCAAGTTCAGAGATGTCAGAGACAGTCAAGCTGTGCCCCTTCCCAGAGGTCTGAGTTCCAGCTCAGGGCGAGGGGGTGGGGGAAGGAGTCTCCTCCAAATTTTTAAGTCTTAATAATGCCAACTTCTTCCCTTTGACTGCCCAGCCATAAAGATGGTAGCTGTTCCCATAGTTGCTATCTTCATGATGTATTAGTGTTCTCTTTCTGCCTCTTCCTTACCTAATTATCAATTTAATACCTAGTTAATAATTCTTTATATTGAATTACCTATGTTAAAATAACTTGTATAATTTCTGTCTCCTGAGACACCAACTACACGTGAATTAAGACCAGAAATTTCTAAGGGAAATGTTGAAAAATATCATCTAGAGGATTGATTTGGTTGTGTCCTTGGGCTTGAATGTAGTGCCTTGATAATGGAATATGGGATACTAGTGATTCATGTGTTGGTATTAACAATTAATCAAATTATACCTGTGGTTGGTTATGATGAATTTCTTAATAGATTAGTACTTTGGAGAAACAAGTGATTGTTTCACTTGATTGTTAATGAAGTAATGTTGACTACAAGGAATGTGGCATTGAATGAATTCTTCTAGTGCAATGGAGCATTTCCAGAAAGAAAATTACGAGCCCAGGTCTTTACACACTGAACTTAAGTCACAGATTATCAGAGAATTTCTATCCTATCCCTAAAAGAATCTCTTATTTCTGGTAGCCACAGGGCAAATATTGTTGAAAACTAAACACAAAATTTAACAATACAGGTTTCAGAATTATAATGTAAATTGAATTCGGAGCCTCCCTAAGTCACTCATGTAAAAGTGAAGGCACTGACCTTCAAGATGGCAGAGGAGTAAGATGTGGAGATCACCTTCCTCCCCACAAATACATCAAAACTACAACTACATGTGGAACAACTCCTACAGAACACCTACTGAACGCTGGCAGAAGACCTCAGACTTCCCAAAAGGCAAGAAAATACCCACGTACCTGGGTAGGGCAAAAAAAAATGGAAAAACAGAGACAGAAGAATAGGGACAGGACCTCCCCCTCGGGAAGGAGCTGTGAAGGAGGAAAGGTTTCCACACACTAGGAAGCCCCTTCACTGGCAGAGACGGGGATGGGTGGCGGGGGAAGCTTCAGAGCCACGGAGGAGAGCGCAGCAACAGGGGTGCGGAGGGCAAGTGGAGAGATTCCCGCACCCAGGATCAGTGCCGACCTGCACTCACCAGCCCGAGAGGCTTGTCTGCTCACCCGCCGGGGCACGTGGGGGCTAGGAGCTGAGCCTCGGGCTTCAGGGGTCAGAGCCCAGTAAGAGGACTGGAGTTGGCTGCGTGAACACAGCCTGAAGGGGGCTAGAGCACCACAGCTATCCAGGAGGGAGTCCGGGAAAAAGTCCGGACCTGCCTAAGAGACAAGAGGCTATTGTTTCGGGGTGCACAAGGAGAGGAGATTCAGAGCACCGCCTAAACGAGCTCCAGAGACAGGCGCGAGCTGCGGCTAACAGCTCAGAGCCCAGGGACGGGCATGAGACGCTAAGGCTGCTGCTGGAGCCCCCAAGAAGCCTGTGTGCGAGCACAGGTCACCATCCACACCTCCCCTCCCGGGAGCCTGTGCAGCTCGCCACTGCCAGGGTCCCGTGAGCCAGGGACAACTTCCCCAGGAGAACACATGGCGCACCCCAGGCTGTTACAACGACACACTGGCCTCTGCCACCGCAGGCTCACCCCGCATTCCAATTATAACTACCGTACCCCTCCCTCCCCGTGGCCTGAATGAGCAAGAGGCCCCTAATCAGCTGCTGCTTTAACCCCCTCCTGTCTGGGTGGGGAACAGATGCCTGAGGGCGGCCTACACACAGAGGCAGGGCCAAAACCAAAGCTGAACCCCAGGAGCTGTGCGAACAAAGAAGAGAAAGAGAAATTCCTCCGTGTAGCCTCAGTAGCAGTGGATTAAATCCCCACAGTCAACTTCAGGTACCCTGCATCTGTGGAATACCTGAATAGACAACTAATTGTCCAAAAATTGAGGCTGTGGACTTTGGGAGCAACTGTAGACTTGGGGTTTGCTGTCTGCAAGATTTGTTTCTGATTTTTATGTTTATCTTAGTTTAGTGTTTAGCACTTGTTAGCATTGGTGGATTTGTTTATTGGTTTGGTTGCTCTCTATTTTTTTAAATAATCTTTTTAGTTTTTTTAATTTAATTTATTATTTAAAAAATTTTTTTTCGGGGCTTCCCTGGTGGCGCAGTGGTTGCACATCTGCCTGCCGATGCAGGGGAACCGGGTTCGCGCCCCGGTCTGGGAGGATCCCACATGCCGCGGAGCGGCTGGGCCCGTGAGCCATGGCCGCTGAGCCTGCGCATCCGGAGCCTGTGCTCCGCAACGGGAGAGGCCACAACAGAGGGAGGCCCGCATACCACAAAAAAAAAAAAATTTTTTTTCCTTTCCTTTTTTCTCCCTTTTCTTCTGAGCCGTGCAGCTGACAGGGTCGTGGTGCTCTGGCTTGGTGTCCAGCCTGAGCCTGTGAAGTGGGAGAGCCAAGATCAGGACATTGGACCACCAGAGACCTCCCAGCCCCATGTAATATCAATTGGTTAGAGCTCTCCCAGAGATCTCCGTCTCAACCCTAAGACCCAACTCCACCCAATGGCCAGCAAACTCCAGTGCTGGACGCCCTATGCCAAACAACTAGCAAAACAGGAACACAACCCCACCCATTAGCAGAGAGGCAGCCTAAAATCATACTAAGTTCACAGACACTCCAAAACACACCACCGGACATGGCCCTGCCCACCAGAAAGACAAGATCCAGCCCCACCCCCAAGAACACAGGCACCAGACCCCTCCACCAGAAAGCCTACACAAGCCACTGAACCAACCTTACCCACTGGGGGCAGACACCAAAAACAATTGGAACTACAAACCCGCAGCCTGCAAGAAAGAGACCCCAAACACAGTAAGTTAAGCAAAATGAGAAGACAGAGAAACACACAGCAGATGAAGGAGCAAGGTAAAAACCCACCAGACCAACAAATGAAGAGGAAATAGGCAGTCTACCTGAAAAAGAATTCAGAGTAATGATAGTACAGATGATCCAAAATCTTGGAAATAAAATGGAGAAAATACAAGAAACGTTTAACAAAGACCTAGGAGAGCTAAAGAGCAAACAAACAATGATGAACAACACAATAATTAAATTTAAAATTCTCTAGAAGGAATCAGTAGCAGAATAACTGAGGCAGAAGAACGGATAAGTGACCTAGAAGATACAATAGTGGAAATAACTACCACAGAGCAGAATAAAGAAAAAAGAATAAAAAGAATTGAGGACAGTCTGAGACCTCTGGGACAACATTAAACACACCAACATTCGAATTATAGGGGTCCCAGAAAAAGAAGAGAAAAAGAAAGGGTCTGAGAAAATATTTGAAGAGATTATAGTTGAAAACTTCCCTAACATGGGAGAGGAAATAGTCAAGTCTGGGAAGCACAGAGAGTCCAATACAGGAAAAATCCAAGGAGAAACAGGCCAAGACGCATATTGATCAAACTATCAAAAATTAAATGCAAAGAAAAAATATTAAAAGCAACAAGGGAAAAACAACAAATAACATATAAGGGAATCCCCATATGGTTAACAGGTGATCTTTCAGCAGAGACACTGCAAGCCAGAAGGGAGTGACAGGACATATTTAAAGTGATGAAAGGGAAAAACCTGCAACCAACAAAGAAAAAATATTAAAAGCAGCAAGGGAAAAACAACAAATAACGTACAAGGGGATCCTCATAAGGTTAACAGCTGACCTTTCAGCAGAAACTCTGCAAGCCAGAAGGGAGTGACAGGACATATTTAAAGTGATGAAAGGGTAAAACCTACAACAAAGATTACTCTACCCAGCAAGGATCTCATTTAAATTCAATGGAGAAATTAAAACCTTTACAGACAAGCACAAGCTACGAGAATTCAGCACCAGAAAACCAGCTTTACAACAAATGCTAAAGGAGCCTCTCTAGGCAGGAAACACAAGAGAAAGAAAAGACTGACAATAACAAACCCAAAACAATTAAGAAAATGGTAACAGGAACATACATATTGATAATTACCTTAAATGTAAATGGCTTAAATGCTCCCACCAAAAGACATAGACTGGCTTAATGGATACAAAAGCAAGGCTCATACATATGTTGTCTACAAGAGACCCACTTCAGTCCTAGGGACACATACAGACTGAAAGTGAGGGGATGGAAAAATATATTCCATGCAAATGGAAATCAAAAGAAAGCTGGAGTAGCAATTCTCATATCAGATAAAATAGACTTTAAAATAAAGACTATTACAAGAGACAAAGAAGGACACTACATATGATCAAGGGATCAATACAAGAAGAAAATATAACTATTGTAAATATTTATGCACCCAACATAGGTGCACTTCAATACATAAGGCAAATGCTAACAGCCATAAAAGGGGAAATCGACAGTAACACAATCACAGTAGGGGACTTTAACACCCCAGTTTCACCAATGGACAGATCATCCAAAATGAAAATAAATAAGGAAACACAAGCTTTAAATGACACATTAAACAAGATGGACTTAATTGATATTTATAGGACATTTCATCCAAAAACAACAGAATACACTTTCTTCTCAAGTGCTCATGGAACATTCTCCAGGATAGACCATACCTCGGGTCACAAATCAAGCCTTGGTAAATTTAAGAAAATTGAAATTGTATCAAGTATCTTTTCCTACCACGATGCTATGAGACTGGATATCAATTACAGGAAAAAAAACCTGTTAAAAAATGCAAACACATGGAGGCTAAGCAATACGCTACTAAATAACCAAGAGATCCCTGAAGAAATCAAAGAGGAATTCAAAGAATACCTAGAAGCAAATGAGAATGAAAACATGATGACCCAAAACCTATGGGATGCGGTTCTTTGAGAAGATAAACAAAATTGATAAACCATTAGCCAGACTCTTTAAGGAAAAAAGGGAGAAGACTCAAATCAAAAGAATTAGAAATTAAAAAGAAGTAACAACTGACACTACAGAAATACAAAGCATCATGAGACATTACTACAAGTAACCATATGCCAATAAAATGGACAACCTGGAAGAAAGGGACAATTTCTTAGAAAAGCACAACCTTCCGAGACTGAACCAGGAAGAAGTAGAAAATATAAACAGACCAATAACAAACACTGAAATTGAAACTGTGATTAAAAATCTTCCAACAAACAAAAGCCCAGGACCAGATGGCTTCACAGGCGGATTCTATCAAACATTTAAAGAAGAGCTAACACCTATCCTTCCAAAATATAGCAGAGGGAGGAACACTCCCAAACTCATTCTACAAGGCTACTATCACTCTGATGCCAAAACCAGACAAAGATGCCACAAAAAAAGAAAACTGCAGGCCAATATCACTGCTGAGCATAGATGCAAAAAAACTAGCAAACAGAATCCAACAGCACATGAAAAGGATCATACACCATGATCAAGTGGGGTTTATCCCAGGAATGCAAGGATTCTTCAATATATGCACATCAATCAATGTGATACACCATATTAACAAACTGAAGGATAAAAACTATATGATCATCTCAATAGATGCAGAAAAAGCTTTTGACAAAATT
>NC_041226.1:19292700-19293750 GCF_002837175.3 Physeter macrocephalus | reverse complement strand
ACGGAGCTGGAGGAATCAGGCTCCCAGACTTCAGACTATACTACAAAGCTACAGTAATCAAGACAGTATGGTCCTGGCACAAAAACAGAAATATAGATCAATGGAACAGGATAGAAAGCCCAGAGATAAACCCACGCACATATGGTCACCTATACTTTGATAAAGGAGGCAAGAATATACAATGGAGGAAAGATAGCCTCTTCAATAAGTAGTGCTGGGAAAAATGGACAGCTACATGTAAAAGAATGAAATTAGAACAGTCCCTCACACCATACACAAAAATAAACTCAAAATGGATTAAAGACCTAATGTAAGGTCAGACACTGTAAAACTCTTAGGGGAATACATAGGCAGAACACTCCATGACATAAATCACAGCAAGATCCTTTTGACCCACCTCCTAGAGAAAAGGAAATAAAAAATAAACAAATGGGACCTAATGAAACTTAAAAGCACAGCAAAGGAAACCATAAATAAGAGGAAAAGACAACCCTCAGAATGGGAGAAAATAGTTGCAAACTATTGCAACTATTAAGTTGCAAACGAAGCAACTGACAAAGGTTTAATCTCTAAATATATACAAGCAGCTCATGCAGCTAAATATTAAAAAAACAAACAACCCCATCCAAAAATGGGCAGAAGACCTAAATAGACATTTCTGCAAAGAAGATATACAGATTGCCAACAAACACATGAAAGGATGGTCACCATCACTAATCATTAGAGAAATGCAAATCAAAACTACTATGAGGTATCACCTCACACCGGTCAAAATGGCCATCATCAAAAGATCTACAAACAATAAATGCTGGAGAGGGTGTGGAGAAAAGGGAACCCTCTTGCGCTGTTGGTGGGAATGTAAATTGATACAGCCACTGTGGAGAACAGTATGAAGGTTCCTTAAAAAACTAAAAAAAGGGCTTCCCTGGTGGCGCAGTGGTTGAGAATCTGCCCGCCGATGCAGGGGACACGGGTGCGTGGCCCGGACCGGGAAGATCCCACATGCCGCGGAGCGGCTGGGCCCGTGAGCCATGGCCACTGAGCCTGTGC
>NC_041226.1:19260043-19292645 GCF_002837175.3 Physeter macrocephalus | reverse complement strand
ACAGATGAATGGATAAAGAAGATGTGGCACATATATACAATGGAATATTACTCAGCCATAAAAGAAAACAAAATTGAGTTATTTGTAGTGAGGTGGATGGACCTAGAGTCTGTCATACAGAGTGAAGTAAGTCAGAAAGAGAAAAACAAATACCATATGCTAACACATATATATGGTATCTAAAATCAAATGTTTCTGATGAACTTGGGGGCAGGACAGGAACAAAGACTCAGACGTAGAGAAAGGACTTGAAGACACGTGGAGGGGGAAGGGTAAGCTGGGACAAAGTGAGAGAGTGGCATTGACATATATACACTACCAAATGTAAAATAGATAGCTAGTGGGAAGCAGCCGCATAGCACAGGGAGATCAGTTCAGTGCTTTGTGAACACCTAGAGGGATGGGATAGGGAGGGTGGGAGGCAGACGCAAGAGGGAGGGGATATGGGGATATATGTATACATATAGCTGATTCACTTTGTTATAGAGCAGAAACTAACAGAACATTGTAAAGCAATTATACTCCAATAAAGATGTTAAAAAAAAAAACCACTACAATTAGATACCTCACACTCATTAGGAAGGCACCTACCAAAAAAAAAAAACCAGAATATAACAAGTGTTGACCAGGATGTGTAGAAATTGGAATCCTTGTGCACGACTGGTGGTATTGTAAAATGGTACAGATGCTGTGGAAAACAATATAGCAGTTCCTCAAAAACTTAAAAATGAAATTACCATATGATGAAGCTATTCTGCTTCTGGGTATATACTCAAATAAAAGTAGGATCTCAAAGAGATATTTGTAGATCCATGTTTGTAGAAGCATTATTCACTAAAGTGTTGAATGGATAAGTAACATGTGGTGTATCCATACAACGAAATATTATTCAGCCTTAGAAAGGGAGGAAGTTCTGACATAGGCTGCAACATAGATGAAGCTTGAGGACATTATCCTAAGTGAAAGAAGCCAGTCACAAAAAGACAAATACTGTATCATTCCACTATATGGGGTACTTAGGGTAGTCAAAATCATAAATACAGAAAGTAGAAGGTGGTTGGCCAGGGTTACGGAAGCGGGGAATGGGAGTTTTTGTTTAATGGGTAAGAGTTTCAGTTTTACAAGATGAAAAGAGTTATGGACGTAGATGGTAGCGATGGTTGTGAATGTATTTAATGCCACTAATCTGTACACTTAAAATGATTAATATGATAAGTTTTATGTTATGTGTATTTCACCACAATAAAAAAGTGAAGAAAAAAGGAAAAATAAAAAGTGAAGGCATTGATTGGGTAAGAGTGAGACTTAAGAATTGGAATGGAGGGGCTTCCCTGGTGGCGCAGTGGTTGAGAATCTGCCTGCTAATGCAGGGGACACGGGTTCGAGCCCTGGTCTGGGAAGATCCCACATGCTGCGGAGCAGCTGGACCCGTGAGCCACAACTACTGAGCCTGCGCGTCTGGAGCCTGTGCTCTGCAACAGGAGAGGCCGCGACAGTGAGAGGCCCGCGCACCGCGATGAAGAGTGGCCCCCGCTCACCGCAACTAGAGAAAGCCCTCGCGCAGGAGCGCGGACCCAACACAGCCAAAAATAATAAATAAATATTTTAAAAATAAATAAATACAGGCTGTTGTTAACTGACAAGAGGCTTGTGCTTATTTAAAAAAAAACAACAAAAAAAAAGAATCGGAGTGGAGACATCTGCTTGGGTTCAGAAGACACTGAGAATCTTAACCGGCACCCCACCCCTATCGCCACCACCGAGTCACTCGGAGATTCTCTTGCCAGTAGAAGGAGCCTGCCCTGCATGTGTAAGGAGACTATCTATTCCTTGCTTGAATACCCTGTAATAACCTCATCTGAAGCAGTTGCCTTACAAGGTAGCACTCATTCTCCTGAAGAATTAGCCTGAATGTTCCTCGTTGTCACCAGGTTCATACAAGATCAGATCTCATCATGTTCAAAGGGGGAAAGTACATAGTCTGCTTTGGGAGACAGCGGCTTAAAGAAGTGCAAGGGTTGCTAATTGTGCTGACGTAGGCCTGGAGAAAATGTGTGAGAATGCAAACCAGAAGGTAAGAGGTAAACCCCATGAAAATTCAGGAACCCATCACCTCCGTAAAGTGTCCGGATTCCTGTGGTCCAGAACAAGCTGAGATATCCGTCCCCTCTGAGGAGAAAAACAAGTTGCTGCGTCTGCCACCACCGACTGCTAAAAAAAAGTGGCACAACGCTTGTAGGGCCTTTATTTTGGATTTTGAAAGCAGTTTATATTACTTTTGAGTGTGCTACTTCAATTCATTTACAAAATACATGTAAGACTGTCAGTTTTGAATGCAGAACCTAAATCAAACCCTGGCCGACCTTCCAGTTGGGCTTTATGACCCAGCCTGTAGAATAGTTTTCAAATAGGTGGACAAGCCAAATACAAGAAAGTGCAATTACAGGTCAATTTCATTCAAGAGCATAGATGCAGAAATTATAAACAAAGTTTAACCAAGTCAATCCAGCTGTGTATAAGACACTAGTATGTAAGTTCCATGAAGGTAGCAATTTCTAGTTCTTTTTTCCCCATTACTATATCCCAACACCTTAACACCACATGGAACATAAATGGGCATCAATATTATTTTTGAATGAATGAACAAAATAGGTGTATCCCAGGAACATAAGGGTTGTTTAACAATGATAAATACGTAAATGTATTTCACCACATTAACTGATCAAAAAACACACACATGGGGGCTTCCCTGGTGGCGCAGTGGTTGAGAGTCCGCCTGCCGATGCAGGGGAGGTGGGTTCGTGCCCCGGTCCGGGAGGATCCCACATGCCGCGGAGCGGCTGGGCCCGTGGGCCATGGCCGCTGAGCCTGCGCGTCCGGAGCCTGTGCTCCGCTGCGGGAGAGGCCACAACAGTGAGAGGCCCGCATAACGCAAAAAAAAAAAAAACCACACATGATCACTTTAATAGATGCAGTAAAAGCATGTGATAAAATCCATTACCCAATCAGTAAAAAACATCAACAACAAAAAACTTCTCAGCAAACCAGAAAACATAATTTAGAAATAGAAGCAAGCTAGAAACTTAGGAATAAATATAACACAATAACTCTAGGAGTAGGTAATATTATCCTCTTCATTTTATAGAGGCAGAAATGAAAACATAGAGAGTTAACCCCCAATTCACACAGCCAGTGTATTGGTTTCTCAGGGCTTTCATAACAAATTATCACAAACTTGGTGGCTCAAGACAACACAAATTTATTCTTTTACAGTTCTGGAGGCTAGAAGTCCAAAAATCAAGATGTTGGCAGAAAATAAAAAGATGTTGGCAGAGACGGTTCCCTCTGGAGGCTCTGAGGGGGAATCCCTTCCATGCCTCTGTCCTAGCTTCTCTGCAGGCCTTGATGTTCTTTGCCTTTTGGGGATGTAGAACTCCAGTCTCTGCCTCCGTCTTCATGTAGCCTTCTTATGTAGCTCTGTGTCTTCTCCTTTTCTGTCTCTTATAAGGACCCTCCTCATTAGATTTAGGGCCCACCCTAATCCAGGATGATCTCATCTTAAGAGCCTCACTTTACTTACATCTGCAAAGACTTATTCCAAATAAGGTCACTTTCTGAAGTTTTTGGTTGACATCTGTTTTGGGAACAGTGATTCAACCCACTACAAGTAGTAAACAGTAGAACCAGTGACTTATATACAGTTCTGTTGGATTTTAAGATCTCCATTTCTTATCCATTATTTTATACTTCTATTTTACCAAGTCTTACATATAGTAGATGCTCAATAAAAGCTTAATGGCTGAACAAGAATTAAAGAATAAATAAGATACTTAGAGTTTGTTGTACTGGAACTTATTCTCTAGTCACTTCTCTGAAGGCTGATTCTGAATAATCACACTGTGTGTAGTTACTATTCCTTCTACAAAGATGTCACTAACTTGCCACTTCCTCCTTGTCATTATCCAGTTCCTCTTTGATCCTTCACAATCTGTTCTTTTAAAAGCAGAAACCGAAGGCAAATTACAAATTCACTCAGGACAGAATTAAAGAGAGAGGTGTGGTCAGTGAGCCCCACTAATGAGGTAAAATGGTCAGTACCAAGCTTTATTCCCACTGATCAAAAGGCAAAGTGAGCCTCTCTCAGCATCTCTGTTTTCAACTCTCAAGTAAACCTTGGACTGTAACACTAATCCACTTCTCATATTTTCCAAGAACTAGAAAGCAGAATTCCTGGAACAAAAAGATAGCAGCGTCATAGGATTTTCGTGGTCATTTACTGTGATTTGAGCCCCAGGATGCCTCTGAGGTGCTTAATCTTTCATGTCTACATCCCAGAAGTATACGGGCATGGAAGAGGAAGAGAAAGGAAAAACAAGAATTCCGTCTGAAGTATCTTTTTAATTGAAAAATGTGGTCATGTGAATGATGAATAAAATGTTTGAGATGAGATTTCCAGTGAATGCTATCAGCTCTTTCTTTTTGAAATGATTTCTAAAATTTATGAAAAGAAAGTGCCGCGGAGCTGCTGGGCCCGTGAGCCATGGCCGCTGGGCCTGCGCTCCGGAGCCTGTGCTCCGCAACGGGAGAGGCCGCAGCAGAGGGAGGCCCGCATACCACAAAAAAAAAAAAAAAAAAAAGAAAGACATATTCAGAACCATTAATCATGTGAGGTTATGTCAGTCTTTGTACATTGAGAATGAATGGTGTATTTCCATGGTCACAAAAGTAAAAACATTTCAAAGTAAATTCAGTGGATATATGTTATTGTAATCTGTCTTTCTAATTATGATATGCCAAGTGCGATCATGTTCTTAGATGGTGACAACAGAAAAGGATTTTTTAGATATATTTCATGGAATAAAATTCTTCTCAGATTGTCTGACTGCCCTACTCACCCCCACAAAAGCAGGGCTGGGGAAGGAAATTGAGGGGCGCAATTAGGGGTTTGTGGGTTGCTTGCTTGCTTGCTTTTATCCATGATGTCAAGCTTTCCAGAAACTTTCTGTTCTCAGTTTCCCCACCAGGAAGTAGACAGTGTTATCTTACTGAGAAGTGAGGTCTTACAGTGATAACCTAAAAGTCAATGTCTATATGTTTTCTCAGGACATGTATCCACATTTTGGGATTAAAAAGTAAAGCCGTATAGTTCACAATTCCACCACTCCAAAGCTCGGATTTGCTATCCAGAACTGATATTTGGTGCATCCTGAACAAGCCCTGGATCTTAGATACCCTGAGAAGTTCACTTCTTTCTCCTTCTAACCCCAATCTTCCTTGAATGGTCTGGGTCCCAGGGTTGGACTTCAACCTGCGTTATCCCAGTTCCAGATTTCTGTTCACCTTTGTCACAAAGTGCTGTGGTCTCAGGATGGCCTATGCCTAGTTCACCCAGATTCAACACATCCTACTTCATCTCTCTGTAAGCATTTGTTAGTGATGCAGGTACACTATTATTAATACTTGGACTTCTAAGAGACACCTGTATCCTAATTTTCTCCCTGCCTCTTTGACTACTCTTCCTCATTCTCCTTCACTGAATTCCTTTCTGAAGCCAAGTACTTTAACACTGATGTTCCTCTGGATTCTTTCCAGAGCCTCTGGCCTTCTCAGCCTACTGTCATAGGCAGTCTCATCCAATGCTATGGTTTAAATAAGGCATTAGGAAACTATAGCTCCCAGGCCAAATCTGACCCACTGCCTGTTTTTATAACGTATTACTGAAACATAGCCACATTCATTTATTTAGTCATTGTCTATGTCTGTTTTTGAGGAAGGGTATATAAGTGGAGGAACAATTTTAACAGGAATGAAAGGTAGCAAGAGAATATGTTTGACTTTGCAATCTTTTCAGTTGTGTACCGGTGGGACAGCCCGTTTATGTCCAGAAAAAGAGTCAGATATTCAAGACTGAAACTCAAGGGAGAAGTGTGAGGATACAGATTTGGGAGTCATCATGTTTACATGAGACTTGAGCCCTGAACAAGAATGGGATCGACTGGCAGGCACGTGGAAAGTGTATTTTAGCAACTCTAGGCAAAGGAGACCAAGGGAAATGAGTATCTTCTTCGGGGTAACCCTAACTCACTAATTTGGTAAATGCTGATACTGCTTAAGAAAAGAGATAAGTTAATCCACAGAAGAAGACAACAGAACTGTGCCCTAAGTGCTCAGTGCTGGGGATCAAATGCTAAAAATCTTTGTTGCTGCAGTAGCTGCTGTTGCTTTAGCCAGCCAACCTTGTAACTTTAGACGGTTTGATAGAAAGATAAGCAAGTCCCTGGTAAGTTTAATCCATGCAAACCACCAGTTTAGATCAATCTCAACATTCATTCTCAGTGACAAATTCTTTTATCTGAATTTCCTGGCTAACCATTCCTATACTCACTAGATTTTCTCATTAAATAATTTTTGTGTTTTGGCACATATAGTTATATTTCAGTTAAAATGTATTATTTATGTTTACATGTAATGGATTTATTTTTCAAGTAAACTTTTTATTTTGGAGTGATTTTACATTTACAGCAAAGTTACAAAGGTGGTATATGGTTCCTATATAACCCTCACTCAGTTTTGCCCTGATGTTAACATGTGACATTACAGCAGTACATTTGCCAAAACTGAGAAGCCAACACTGGTACATTACTACATTCCGGACTTTATTTGGATGTCACCAGTTTCCCCACTCATGTCCTTTGCCTGTTCCAGAATCCCAAGCAGGATATCATGTTGCGTTCAGTTGTTATGTCTCCTTAGTTTTTTCTGCTCTTGGACAGTTTCCCGGTCTTTCCTTATCTCTCATAACCTTGACAGTTTTGTAGAGTATTGATCAGGCATTTTGCAGAATGTTCCTCCATTTGCATTTATATGATGTCTTCTCATGATTAAATTAGAGTTATGGATCTTGGAGAAGAACACCTCATGGGTGAAGTGCCCTTCTCATCACATCATATCACCAGGCACACGATCTCAACATGACTTATTGCTGGCGATGTTAACCTGGATCATTTGGTTAAGATAGGGTTGCCAGATTTCTCTATAAAGTTACTATTTTTTTCCTTTCCATACTTTATTCTTTGGCAGTGAGTTACTAAGTCCAGCCCACACTCAAGCTTCACCTCCTGGAGGTGAAGGGAATATCTACTTATATTATTTGGAATTCTTCACTGAGGAAAACTTGTCTCTTCTACTTATTTGTTTATTCAATCATTTATTTTATATCAGTGTGGGCTAATACATATTTGTTTTATATTTGGATTGTAATCTAACACCATACTCTTTCCCTTGCTGTTCAAATTGTTCCAGGTTTTGTTGTTGGTAGCTCCTTTAGGTTGGCTTCTGTGTCCCTTTGATATGCCCTCATCTTTTATATTTTTAGCACGTCCTTGCTTTCTTGCACTACAGGTGGCCCAAGCTCATCTTGTATTTTCTCTGCTAGAATCACCCACTTCTTAGCTATTTAGAATAAAGAAAACAGTTTGGCAGTAGCTTAAAGCATTAAACGTACAGTTATCATATGACCCAGAAATTTCCTTCATAAGAGAATGGAAACGTGTCTACGTAAAAACTTGTACACAAACGTTCATAGCAGCAGGACTTCTCTGGTGGCACAGTGGTTAAGAATCCACCTGCCAATGCAGGGGACACGGGTTCGAGCCCTGGTCCAGGAAGATCCCATATGCTGCGGAGCAGCTAAGCCCCTGCGCCACAACTACTGAACCTGCGCTCTAGAGCCCGCAGGCCACAACTCCTGAGGCCACATGCCACAACTACTGAAGCCCACGCACCCTAGAGCCTGTGTGCTACAACTACTGAGCCCACGCACTGCAAACTAGTGAAGCCCGCATGCTCTAGGGCCCACATGTTGCAACTACTGAAGCCCGTGTGCCTAGAGCCCATGCTCCACAACAGGAGAAGCCACCACAATGAGAAGCCCGTGCACCGCAACAAAGAGTAGCCCCTGCTTGCCTCAACTAGAGAAAGCCCATGCACAGCAACAAAGACCCAATGCAGCCAAAAATAATATATAAATAAATAAAACTTCTTTTAAAAAAAATAAAAATAAATTCTCTTTAAAACAAAAAATGTTATCAATCTCAACATTCATTCTCAGTGACAAATTCTTTTATCTGAATTTCCTGGCTAACCATTCCTATACTCACTAGATTTTCTCATTAAATAATTTTTGTGTTTTGGCACATATAGTTATATTTCAGTTAAAATGTATTATTTATGTTTACATGTAATGGATTTATTTTTCAAGTAAACTTTTTATTTTGGAGTGATTTTACATTTACAGCAAAGTTACAAAGGTGGTATATGGTTCCTATATAACCCTCACTCAGTTTTGCCCTGATGTTAACATGTGACATTACAGCAGTACATTTGCCAAAACTGAGAAGCCAACACTGGTACATTACTACATTCCGGACTTTATTTGGATGTCACCAGTTTCCCCACTCATGTCCTTTGCCTGTTCCAGAATCCCAAGCAGGATATCATGTTGCGTTCAGTTGTTATGTCTCCTTAGTTTTTTCTGCTCTTGGACAGTTTCCCGGTCTTTCCTTATCTCTCATAACCTTGACAGTTTTGTAGAGTATTGATCAGGCATTTTGCAGAATGTTCCTCCATTTGCATTTATATGATGTCTTCTCATGATTAAATTAGAGTTATGGATCTTGGAGAAGAACACCTCATGGGTGAAGTGCCCTTCTCATCACATCATATCACCAGGCACACGATCTCAACATGACTTATTGCTGGCGATGTTAACCTGGATCATTTGGTTAAGATAGGGTTGCCAGATTTCTCTATAAAGTTACTATTTTTTTCCTTTCCATACTTTATTCTTTGGCAGTGAGTTACTAAGTCCAGCCCACACTCAAGCTTCACCTCCTGGAGGTGAAGGGAATATCTACTTATATTATTTGGAATTCTTCACTGAGGAAAACTTGTCTCTTCTACTTATTTGTTTATTCAATCATTTATTTTATATCAGTGTGGGCTAATACATATTTGTTTTATATTTGGATTGTAATCTAACACCATACTCTTTCCCTTGCTGTTCAAATTGTTCCAGGTTTTGTTGTTGGTAGCTCCTTTAGGTTGGCTTCTGTGTCCCTTTGATATGCCCTCATCTTTTATATTTTTAGCACGTCCTTGCTTTCTTGCACTACAGGTGGCCCAAGCTCATCTTGTATTTTCTCTGCTAGAATCACCCACTTCTTAGCTATTTAGAATAAAGAAAACAGTTTGGCAGTAGCTTAAAGCATTAAACGTACAGTTATCATATGACCCAGAAATTTCCTTCATAAGAGAATGGAAACGTGTCTACGTAAAAACTTGTACACAAACGTTCATAGCAGCAGGACTTCTCTGGTGGCACAGTGGTTAAGAATCCACCTGCCAATGCAGGGGACACGGGTTCGAGCCCTGGTCCAGGAAGATCCCATATGCTGCGGAGCAGCTAAGCCCCTGCGCCACAACTACTGAACCTGCGCTCTAGAGCCCGCAGGCCACAACTCCTGAGGCCACATGCCACAACTACTGAAGCCCACGCACCCTAGAGCCTGTGTGCTACAACTACTGAGCCCACGCACTGCAAACTAGTGAAGCCCGCATGCTCTAGGGCCCACATGTTGCAACTACTGAAGCCCGTGTGCCTAGAGCCCATGCTCCACAACAGGAGAAGCCACCACAATGAGAAGCCCGTGCACCGCAACAAAGAGTAGCCCCTGCTTGCCTCAACTAGAGAAAGCCCATGCACAGCAACAAAGACCCAATGCAGCCAAAAATAATATATAAATAAATAAACCTTCTTTTAAAAAAAATAAAAATAAATTCTCTTTAAAACAAAAAATGTTCACAATAACAGCATTATTCACAAGAGCCTCAAAGCAGGAACAATCTAAATGTCCATCAGCTGATGAATGGTTAGACCAAATGTGGTACACCTATACAATGGTATAGTATTCAGGCATAAAAAGGAATGAAATACTGATACATGTGATAACATGTATAAACCTTGAAAAAATTATGCTAAGTGAAAGAAATTAATCACAAAAGGCCACATATTGTCTGATTCCATTTATATGAAATGTCCAGAATAGGCCAATCCACAGACACAGAAAGTAGGTTAGCTGCCAAGAGCTAAGGGGAGGGAGAGCAGGGAGTGACTGCTATAGGAGTTACGGGGTTTCTTCGGGGGTGATAAAAATTTCTAAAATTAGTGGTGAGAGTGGCATAATTCTGTGTATATGCTAAGAACTACTGAATTGTATACTTTAAAAGGATCAATTTTATGAAACATGAATTACATCTCAATAAAGCTATTGTTAAAAAAAAGAATAAAGTACTTTATATGATGGTCCTTTGGACACCTAAAGGCCTTCATCAATATATGTGTTCTAATATTTTCAAGTAAATAAATCTTTAAAATACTGAAAGAGCATGGCAATAAAAATGGCTACTTTTATCTGAGTACCCACTATATACCAAGCTGTATCACATAAAATTGCTGCCTTAGACTGCCTGTGAGGTACAAAATGGCAATTTCATATGCTTCCATCTAAGTCAAGACTAGCTCCTTGAATGCGTATCATTTCCGACACCAGAAGTGTTGCCGCCAGCTAGGAAAGAGGCCCAGCGTGATTGATTAATTGAGTTGCCTAAGGTCAGTGAGTACCTGGAAAAGCCAGAATTCAAA
Organism: Physeter macrocephalus; assembly: GCF_002837175.3. Lineage (NCBI taxonomy): Eukaryota > Metazoa > Chordata > Mammalia > Artiodactyla > Physeteridae > Physeter > Physeter macrocephalus. Next base: position 19,281,943 of record NC_041226.1, on the reverse strand, counting down.
TCCACATCTGCCTACTGCAAAAGCTGAGTTCATTCTCCTGGTCCAGGTCCACTCATTTCCGACACCAGAAGTGTTGCCGCCAGCTAGGAAAGAGGCCCAGCGTGATTGATTAATTGAGTTGCCTAAGGTCAGTGAGTACCTGGAAAAGCCAGAATTCAAATCCACATCTGCCTACTGCAAAAGCTGAGTTCATTCTCCTGGTCCACATAGGCTCCCAGAGTAAATGGGGCTCCTGAATTTTACACGTAATGATTCTAACCATTATTTTCATGAAAATTAGTCATCTCACATTGCTAATAGTCCTGACGTCTCTAGGTAAGCAGGACTTCCTATTTTTAATGTTTCGACTGTTTTCTAGGACAGGAGAGTAAAAGAGGGAACTCAGGAACTGTATGCAAAACAGAAACAATCGGTACACAGGTTGGATAAGACTGTTAACTCTGACCTAAACTGCTTTTAATCTTTACTTGATTTGTTTCTAACTTTATCTCAGGATTTCTCTACCCTATAATCTGGTCTTGCCTCAAATTCTCAGCGTTTGATACAGGAGTGCAAATTTTTAATGACTAGAACTTTATCTCTTCTGTCTCATGCCAGTTTCCTCTTTTCTTTGATGCTTTATCTTTCTATGTCTATTTCCTCCAGTTGTCTCCATTTAAGAGTTAACATCAAGCCTCTTATTTGTGTTAGTTGTATTAAATTTCATATGAATGCTATGAAAAAATAAAGTTCAGACTGTATCGCTAAATATATATTTATGAGTTGAGTTTTTTGGGGAGAGTGGGGTGGAGGGAGTTGGCATTTTTCACGGGGAAGAATACATGGTCTTAGCACAGAGTAAGAGTTACGGGTGTGGCTGGAAGAAAATAGAAAGGAAATAATAGCTTCCCCACCCAACCCCATGTTCCCAACACTTCCCTGTTTTATTTGTCTCCTTAGACCTCAACACCATCTGACATAATATTTGTTTGTTTATTTTCTCTCTCCCCAAATTCAGATGAAAACCCCAGGAGAGCAGGGTGGTTTGTTCCCTGCTCTATCCCCAGTGCCTAAAATGGAGCTTAGGCTAGTGAAGCCTCTCAATAATTATTTGTCATAAAAACAAATGAATTAATGACAAACACAAAGGAAACAATTATGCTAAGGAGAATTACAGGCCATTTTTTCCTCTAAAATTTTCTTTACAGTTAAGATATCATATTTAACAACCAATTAAAAAATGAAAGAAAAAAATGCTTCTTATTCAACCTGAAAAATGCTAAGTTCAAATGCTGACAGTCTTTGTGAGACTAGCTGACTGGTCTGAAACATGAGAGGAGGGTAGAGATGAAATGATTTATCTCAGTGAGAGGAGCAAGCATGGGGGCCCCTGAGCAGGATGACTGGTAAAGGAGAGAGAAGGAAAGAGAAGCTCATCTGACAAGAGCATGGAATACGTTTTTCCTTCTTTTTTTTCCTCTTTCTCTTCCTTTGACGCATAGCTGATTTCTTTGTCTTAAAATTAATTGCAGTAGTTAGAAAAGACCCTAATTAAGAGCAAATTCTGTTTAAGCAGTATGAGTAGATTACAACCCTGTTTGAAGGCACATGTGGCCTTTGGCTGGAGGAAGAAGTGATTCTGAATGGCTGAGGAAGTCAGGCCACATGCTCAGAGCCAATTAGATTTGCCAAATGTCCAAAATGTAGCAATCTCTAGTTAAAAATGAGCTTTTTTTCACTAAACAGCCTTACTGCCATTTAAAGACAAGCTCTGTGTTATTATGAGGGTTTTTTTTTTTTTTAGTAACTATAACCTGTCATTCACCAAAATGACACCTTAAAAAGTCAATTTCAAGAATCACCTTGGCTGTCATTCAATCTCATAAATCTTTCCAAATCCCTTTAGAGCCAGCCTGACAGCACAGCCTCACACAATTTAGGATATAAGTCAGCTACACCTGTTGCCTGTAAAATGTGGTTTATTACAACAAATACAATTGTAAACCTATATGCCCCGATGCTGCTTTTATGGCAAAAAGCAAGCACTCTTGACTCTTGCATTTGATCCTTAATGGTTGTCTTGAACAACACACAACATTTAATAACTCTCAACATGGCCGTTCTTGATTCTCATGGATCATAAACTGGACTTTTATGAATCGTGGCTTCCCTAAGATAAACCATATTGCCTATGAAATGATTAAAAAGTAAACAAGTGTGTCACATAATGTCTTTAAAAGCCTTGCATTTTTCTCAAATAAGAATACAGTATCTCTCTGACATAAGTTTCCTGACCAGATTACAAATCTAGTAATTATATCCTGACTCGCTAAATCTACCCCCTTTCATTTCAGATGAATGAATTATATTCATCTCATCTTAAATGCTACGGAGATTTGCTCTGCACAGTTAAATTGCTGGCATCATTCTCCCTAGATAGTAATAATAATTTACATTTGTGTAACTAATAATTTACATTTGTATAACGCATCACAATTTGCAAATTCCTTGCACATAATTTTTTTTCTTTTAATTCATGATTGAATACCTCTGGGCCAGGCATTATTAGTTTGAATTTTACAGAATAGGGAGTTGAAGCTAAGAAGAGGTAAGTAAGTTGCAAAAAGTCAGACAATGATCATTCTCATCCATTTTAGACTCAGGCAGTGCTATCTTTTACCAGTAACCTCAGCCCTGTCTGGTTTCCGACAAAGGTAGAGAGTATATATGCATTAGGAACCCCAGGCACTACCTAGTAGGGCCTTGGAGTTGGTCTTGCTGCAGACCAGAGTCAGCTATTCCTGGGCATTCTGATACCCTGGGATCTGCCGCTCTTCCCTGCCTCTGCCTCAGCCTCAGCTCCATCCCAATAACTGGTTCACGTCTCAGTTCTCCCACTGGCACTGGAGCTACAGTGAGAGCCCACTCCCGCTTATCTTGGCTTAAGACTTGACAATATGCCAAACCTGTGCCAGCTTCATCTCTTTAGGAATTGGACCCAGTACCCTTAGCTGCTGCTGGAAACTTGCTCTAACCCATAGAATTCCCCTAAAACTATAATATGATAAGGCTAACACTGACCTGCAAAGAACAAGCCACTCTTTGGAGAATCCCACCAAAGATCTCCAGATACCAGATAAGACCTGGTCCCAATGAAGCCTATGGAAAGAGACCAATCACAAACATACCTCCTAGAAAGAAAGCTCCTACTACACAAAATTGAACACATTTATCTTATTTAAGAATTGATTATCAAAACCCAAACTTGCTGTCCATTGTTTCTTGGCAAATAATAGAACACCATGCTCTTGAGAGATCACCACCTCTTCTTGGGATCCTTCAGACATATATGTATAGAGCAGGAAAATCCTCTGAGTCAGTTAGGATTAAGTTCAGCTGTAGTATTAGAAAACTCAAATTAATAGTAGCCAAAACATAAAATATTTTATTCTATTAAAAGTTCTGAATTTATACTACAGAGTTGGTATGAAATCCATAAAGTTCTAAGGAACCTAAGTTCCTTCCAGCTTTCTGCTCTACCGTCCATAACATATGGCCTTTATCCACCTGGATCATAATGGCTACTTGAGCTCCAGCCAACGCTTCCATATTCCAGCCACTAGCTAGAAGGAAAGGGTCTTGAAGAGAACACCTCAATCCTCTGAAGATTTCCCAGGAGTCACATATGACACTTCCACTTAAATGCCATTGGCTAAATTTTAGCTACGTGACCACATCTAACTGTAAGAGAGGCCAAGATTTAGTCTTTATTCCAGGTAATTGTATGCCTCTCTGAAAATTAGGATTCTGTTACTAAATAATAAAAGATAAATGAATACTGAGAATCAAATGGAAGGGTTTATTTTGCCATAGTTCGTTCCTCAAAGAACTGTTGGAACTCTTCCCAAAGCAGGGGGATTCCTTACTCTTCCTTTCTCCAGGGCTCCATGCCCTACCCTAATATCTATCTCTGCCCAATTCATGCACCTAGGAATCCAGACAGTGGTTCACAAATGTGACCCAGTGCCCAGCTGCCTTCAAAAGAATCTCCTGAGGAATTTATTTAAAGTACAGATTCTTGGGCCTCAATATTTGAGATTCTGATTCAATGGGTCTGGAAAAAGTTCCTGAAATCTACATCTTAAAAACAAAATCGGGACTTACCTTGTGGTCCAGTGGGTAAGACTCCATGCTCCCAATGCAGGGGGCCTGGGTTCAATCCCTGGTTGGGGAACTAGATGCCACAACTAAGAGTTTGCAGGCCACAAAACTAAGAGTTCGCATGCTACAGCTAAAAGATCCCGCGTGCCGCAACTAAGGCCTGTTGAAGCCAAAATTAATTAATGAATTAATTTAAAAAGAACAAAAACCAAAAAACTCTCCAAATGATGCTGGGTAATGAGTGTGTTCAGTTTGTGAAAATTCATCATTTATACTTACAATATATGCATTTAAAATGTATATTATGCTTCAATAAAAAGCGTTTCTCTTAATGTTTAGAAATATTTCCAGATGATTCTGTTACATGTCAAGCTATGGAAGCACAGAAAAGAGGCTTAACCAGAGCTTGACTATAACCAGTTCCTAGAGTCAGAACCTTTGTCTATCCTATTTCTCCGGGCTAGACTGCCATTATTTTTCACACCAGTTTTACTGAAGGAAGCAAGCACTCATTTATTCACCTGTTGAGAACTGAATTTAGGTTTGAGACAGATGATAGGAGAATGTGAGTTGGAATATTCTCCTGTAATTTTTTTGGAAAATCTGAATTCAGACTACCACTTTTCAGCCTCTCAGAAGCATTCTAGGGTGTTTGTTTATATTTTTATTGATTTCCATTCATTTTCTCCTTTCTCTACTGGCTTCTCCTCTCTGTCTGTGTGGTCTGCTTCTCACTAGGAGAAAGACTGGCAGTTGTCACAAAAAGTAGTAGAAGTAAAGGAGAGGTCAGATGGACAGAAAAGTGAGTTGTAGAAAAGGAGACCCCATCTACCTAAGCCAGTCTGGTTCTGCACATGTGAGAGGTTAACGCAGGCCTTCTTGCCCCGTGAAATGACAGGAAAATCGCCAGGGCAGGGCCTGCCATCAGGAATTCTGGTCCCCATCCCTACTTGAAGTGTCAAGGCACTGTACAAAGACTCAATCCAACACAGGCCTGTCTTGAAGTAAAAAATATTAGAAAATCCCCTATAACAGCCAGTATACTGGCTGTTAAAATTATCTCACATTCCACCAAGCATTGCTTTTCCCACTAAAAATTATGGGTGGAGATGTTTTGAAATACTTGCCTATCTTATCAACCCCAAATAAAACATTCACTGCAGTCATAACAATTTTTACCTTAGATCCATTTTGAAATGTTTGCTGATGGTGCAAACATTCCTCTTAGAATTGTGCTTGCTTTTAAGACAAGGCCAAATGAAACAATTTTCTGTGCATATAGAACATTTTATTTTGAAAATCCTTGCTGATGTATGCAGGGTCTGTGCCATGTCAAGAAACATATTTAATCAAACATCCCTGGGAGAACAGCTTAGCACCATTAGCCTCATTATACAGATAAGAACATTGAGATCGGGACGTCCCTGGTGGCACAGTGGTTGGGGGTCTCCCTGCCAATGCAGGGGACATGGGTTCAAGCCCTGCTCTGGGAAGATCCCACATGCCACGGAGCAACTAAGCTTGTGCACCACAACTACTGAGCCTGAGCTCTAGAGCCCACAAGTCACAACTACTGAGCCTGCATGCCACAACTACTGAAGTCCACGTGCTCCGCAACAAGAGAAGCCACCGCAATGAGAACCCCACGCACCGCAACGAAGAGTAGCCCCCGCTCGCCGCAACTAGGGAAAGCCCGTGCGCAGCAATGAAGACCCAACACAGCCAAAAATAAATAAATAAATAAATTTATTAAAAAAAGAAAAAAACACTGAGATCTAAATAGGTTGACTAGGGGTTGCAGAATGCTTCATAACAGCAGAGTGCTCTAAAACTACTGTGTGTACAGAAAGAAAATGTGATCTCTTGTAGGAAAGAGACCAGGGAAAACAGCTCAGAGGCGAGTATAATTTGTATTTTTGTTTTGAAAGCTTTCGTGGCTAATGTCAAAGGATACATTGTTCTCCTGAGCCATGTACAATTTTCTTATCCAATATTTTGGGGTATTATGCTACTTCATCTCCAGAATTCAAGCAAATTAGATGCATATCCGTGGCTTTCCTCTGTGGAGTACAAAGTATAGTAATAAATTCTGGTTATGTTATTGCTATCAATATCATGCATGATCAGCACATTGCTGATGGTCCCATATACCATTCAAACCTAATAAATAAATGGCAGGAACGTATCAACTCTTGTTTCTTCATTCATCAAACATATATTGAGTGGCAACTCTGGATCAGTCAATGTGCTAAGTAAGACTGGAGATACAGCAATAAATAAGATAGCCCCTACTCTTTAGTAGCTTAGTATGTAGAAGAGAAGAACAAAACATAATCAAATAATTGGAAGGTAAAATGATTAGTTAAATTAGAAATACATACAAAGTAACCTGGAAGCACAGAGAAAAGTACAACCTGCTCTGATTAGAGAAAACAGCAAAAGAACTAGAGGATGTCGTATTAGAAGAGCGTCTTAAAACAAAACAGGGCAAACAAGGTGAAAGGCCTGGCAGACAGAGAGGTACATGGAAGGGCAGAGAAGTACAAAGGGCATAGTATGGGAAGAGGTGGGAAATGAAGATAGAAGATCAAATGAAGGGCTACATCATCAATGAGGAGCCAACGAACGTTCTAAAAGAGGGAAGGGACACAATCATATTTGTGTCTTGAAAAGACAAATCTGAGTAGAGGACAGATGGACTGAAGAGGGAGGCATTGGAGGTGAATGGGGCCAGTTAGGAAATCTTGAGTCTGTGCAGTGGTCCAGGACAGAGAGGATGAAGGCTCGAACCTTCTCAATGGCAGTGAGGGTAGAAAACAGCGAATGGATTCAAAAGATGCTTTGATGGTAGAATCAACACAACTCGGGGACCAATACTAGAGGTGATGACTTGGGTACTATGGGATGCTGGTGTTATTATCTGAGTTAGGATTATGGGGAAAAGAGCAGGTTGGGGAGAAGATAAAACTTGGGATTTTAGGTATATGTGATTTTCTTCCTGAGTAAACAGAGTACAGGAAATGTAATTGAATCCTTTATTGATGGTTTTGCAGTACTGTACAAACATTGTCTTGAAATGAAGAGCTCTCCAGTTCCATCAGAAATTTGTAAGTATATGAGTTCAGTTGCTCTTGTTTTTTTTTGTTTGTTTGTTTTTTTTGCCGTACGCGGGCCTCTCACTGTTGTGGCCTCTCCCGTTGCGGAGCACAGGCTCCGGCCGCGCAGGCTCCGGCCGCGCAGGCTCAGCAGCCATGGCTCACGGGCCCAGCCGCTCCACGGCGTGTGGGATCCTCCCAGACCGGGGCACGAACCCGTGTCCCCTGCATTGGCAGGCAGACTCTCAACCACTGCGCCACCAGGGAAGCCCGTGGCTCTTGTTTTGAAGTTTCCTTTTGCTTGCCTTGAGAGAGATGCTTCCCTCTTTGTCCTCAAACATAAGCCTTGCAGACCTATTTCTTCATTTATAATGCCTGTTGGAAGTCAAGATAGCAAAGGTGCATGCAAAATGGGAATTGAAAGAGACAATTCAAGACATGCCTTTCCATCCTTGGGCTCCCAGCTTCCAGTACAGGATACAGCCCATGGACCATGCTAATGAGGTTTGAATCTCATTATCATCTGCTAAGATCTGTAATAAGTCAATGTGGGAGGTCCTGGTTCTGGCCATTAGAAGCAATTAATGACACAGATTTGGAGATATTGTTATTCAGGGGATGGCTTCAAAAAGAAAGATTCGTAACACACCGACCCTGTGAGTGACACTGGCCATGGAAGAGTTTAAGCATAAACGTCCTTGGGTAACCACCATTGTGTTTAATAATCTGACCCAGAAGTCACTGTGGCACCCTTGTTTCTGCCTAATGGAAAAGCTGGTTTCAGTTCAGACCTCAATTATTCTTTCCATTCCCACGATGCAACAGATCACAGCAGCTGGCCAGCACAATTAGATTAAAGATTGAAAAGGTAGAGAGCCACACAGAGAAGAAAATTATTCCCAGGTAATGACTCATAAGCAGTGGAAGGCATTTTATAGATCATAATGAAGGGAAGTAACTTCATCTACTTGTCATTAAAATAACATACACTCTGAGCAATCACATAAGTAAGAATTGAGATTTTTTTGGCAAATAATGAGTTTGATTTTAGAATAGAGCCATTTAATTGCTTATTTGATTAAAATTTTAAAATTACATGGCACACATAGCTAAAGACTTTTGTCTCTCAGAACCATTCAAAGCCTGCTCTAATTAATGAACTGTAGTACTTACTTACCTGTTTACCTCAGTTACCTTCACAGGTATGATCCATATAGAAGGATGCAAATGTGGTCTTTCTGTTCTTCAAAGGGGAAATTCTCTATTCTCCCCCAAATTCAAATGGATCAGTTTGTTGAACATTCTGTCAAAAACTTAGACCAGCTTCCCTTCTCAAACTACAGATCTGGGTTTCTCAGTTCAACATTTTGTTCTTGTTCAAGGAGCAAAAGAATTCAGGTACAATTAGACATTTACTGGTTATTGTCATATTACTTACCTTGTGGAGAAATCTGTCAAGAATCACATAAATCTATAAACCTTTTGTTACCTTCACTTTGTGTTGGTTTGAGAAATAGAGCTGGTTACGGACAATGTAACATGAACACAATTTCAGTTATTGAGTCTCATATACGGCCTGAATTTTAATATTTCTGGTCAAATGGAAAATGCCCTTGCAGTTTAGACAAAATAATTCAACTTATAGTTCAATTATTTGAGTGCATTGTCTCCACTCTCCTCCAGTAATGCTAATGATGTTTTCATTTTGTTTTACTTCATTCTACTTGTTTACTTGTTTATTTTACTTAAATGTTTCTGGTGCCTGATTATCTTCAGAAAAAAAAAAAAAAGACTTTGTGTAAGTCCTTGAAACTAAAACTGTCTTTAAAATATGTCCTCCAAAGGGTAATTGACTCATATTTCCTAATTCCAGGCAAAACATTAATCCATGTAGTGACTTGAATTACATGGTGAGTTCATCAGAAAGCTCTTTTGTTTAAAAAAAGAAATATTTCATGGGAGGCTTATTGAGATTTTTCTTGGCCAAAATTATTTGTCATGCTCAATGGGTTAAAACTTTGGGGAATTCAATCATATATTTTTCATGGGCCAAAGAGGGCTCACTCTTTCCTGAAGAAAAACTTTTTCTCTGGAAGTTGCTTTTGATATTAAGTCCCTATCCTCACCAGCTTTTTCTGTAAGTTGTCTGTCTTACCCAACTACAGAGTGTAACAAATGCATTTCGGGTTAACTGATGTTTCTCGATAATTAAGCTCTTACTGTTATAAATGATTCATAATTTTTACAGAGATTCCATGTATTGAATGTGATTTTAAATATGCCTTTTAAAAATAGCTTGTCCCATTTCAAATGAATAATGTCCTTGCAGACCACCTGAAGGGTTGTGACTACAAACTCAAGGAGTCACTTCAAACATAAACGCTTTAACCTTTTAAAGAGACCATTATTTGGTTCACTTTTACACTCATTCACATTTCTATCTGCTTTAAATAATCCTATGCTAGAGGGTTCAGCCCACAGGTTTTTACTTTATGAATACATGCAAACTGATTTTAATATTTTTAGTTTGATATTGGATTGGGAGGGAGAAGTAACTGTGGAGTGTTCTTAATAAGCATCAATTAAAGAAATTATCTTTCCTGGAAAAGTGGAGTGTGGTAAAAGGAAGTGGTTATTATCCTCATTTCAAACTATTCCTAGAAATGTTTTCACCTGAATATTTTCGTCAGTGGGATTAAGGGAAAGAAAGGAATGTATCAAGACTTTGTCCAAGAGAAATAGGAGCCTAGTCATGTTGTCTGGAAATGGAGTCATTTTACAGCCAGGTCAGACTCCAGACACAGAAGTTCTCTGCAGTCCACACCTTTGTTCTCTTATAAGGCAGAACCTTGTGTTCATTGGGAGGAGGGGGCGTCTGGAACTACCTGAACAAAAGGAAGTCATTTACGGCTCAGAGTTTACATAAAGCATGTAACCTTTCAGTAGGTCTCTTTGCTCTCACTGAGCTGTGGCATGTACTGAAATTACAGGAATCTATTATCTCCTATGACAAGCTATTTATATCATTAGCAATTTGCGATTAAAATTGCCAACTCAAAAATATTGTTTGGATTCAGTCAGCATAAAACTAAGTCTATCCATTGCTTCCTATCGAAAATCATTGTGTTAAATGCCACATTTTAAAAGTTTCTGAAACCATAGATTTAGGACCTTTGGATCACAAATCTTTGTTTGTTTCTATCTAACTTCTGAAACCATAGATTTAGGACCTTTGGATCACAAATCTTTGTTTGTTTGTTTCTAACTTGATAATCTTTCTGTCTTACATTTATCTAGTCATTCATTTATTCAACAGGTACTTATTAAACCCCTATTATGTGCATAGTTCTGTGTTGGTACCGTAAGGTGTTCAAAACAAATTTGAGGAGGACTTCCCTGGTGGTCCAGTGGTTAAGACTCCCAGCTTCCAATGCAGAAGGCACGGGTTCCCCGAGGGGAAGTTTCACATGCCGCGTGGCACGGCCGAAAAGAAAAAAGAAAAAAAGTATGAGGAAATGCATTCTCCCATTAAATATTTAAGTGACATAAGACAAAAGATTTAGCACTAAAATGAGTGGGAAAAGGAGGTGTGGGCAGTAGTGGTCTAGAGTAGCTTCATTTTAGAGTCATCTTAAAGCCAAAATTATGAAGTTGCTCCCTTCCACTGCTTTTCTTTCAGCGCTCCTGACGCCACGTATCCAGTGTCCTCCTGTGATGTTCCTCATTCCTCCCTCAGTCACAAATACAGCACCAGTTGACACAGAGAACCCCATTATGAACTTCTTCTCCCAAGCAGACTGCGTAAGATCTTTTCTACCTCTCCTTTTCCTGTAGCTCATCCAATCTTACCTATACATTAGACTGTCTTCCACTAAGGGTCTTGTTTTCTGCTACGAAACTTTCCTACACATCATATGCTTTCGGGATTAATTCACAGAAATGGTTTGACCATGGTAATATTGAACACCAGATTGAACAGATTGGTCGTAGTAATATTTTTGACCAGAAGGTCAATCTAAGTAGCCACATGTTTTGCCAACACAATTGGTCAGCCCATGTTGACGATCTGTGTGTTAAATTGGCTTCCCTGAAAAGAGGGATAGGTGAGGTGTTGATTCCAAAAACTTCACTTGGAGTGCGCTCTCAGGAGATATACCTATAAGGGAGTGAAGACCAAAGTTGAAAGCAGAAGAGCTGACCTGCAAAGTTGTTGCAATTGAGGCCTCAGTCAATCCTTTAAGGGGCTTTGGGGCCTGGTGTTGTCCCATATTGAGGCATGGGAGCTTGTCCTTTTATCCCCATATCATCCAGTCACTGGCCACAAGCTGCCGCTTAGTGGGAGTAGTTCCTTGGTAAAGGCAGTTCCCGTGGCAGTTCCAGTGAGAAACAGTGTGGGCTGACAGCACCCAATATGCCCAGCAGCTGGGGGAGAGGAATGTTATTCCTGAAGAGAGAATCGGAGGGAGGACCAAAGGATGAGGGCAAGACTGAGGGAGTGTCTGTTCGTATATATTAGGTCACTCTTAACTCCCAAGTTATTTTATTTTATTTTTTTTTTTGCGGTACGCGGGCCTCTCACTGCTGTGGCCTCTCCCGTTGCGGAGCACAGGCTCCGGATGCGCAGGCTCAGCGGCCATGGCTCACGGGCCCAGCCGCTCCGCGACATGTGGGATCTTCCCGGACCGGGGCACGAACCCGTGTCCCCTGCATCGGCAGGCGGACTCTCAACCACTGCGCCACCAGGGAAGCCCCTCCCAAGTTATTTTTAAAACTAGGCTTCCCACACTGAGTGGATGCTGATATTATTTCCTTATACATTTATATTCTGTGATCAAAAAACTAAGTTTCATGACTCATGATGACTGTCTCCATCACCTTAATAGAGCTCCCTGGTGACAGTAACATGGTACAAGGGACTCCCTAGATAACCTAAATGATGCCATCAGGTTTTTGATAATCCTTCTTGAGGGATGCAGTGAACTCTTCATTTGAGGCTGCTGTTACAGCTGCCAGACTACTAGCATACAATGAGTTTAGGCTTTTAAATTCATACATTCAGAAAGAAATTATATTTTTTAACTGAAACTATTTACCCTTGTAATGGGGCAAGAAGTTTGGTCTTTATGGAATCGATACCTTTACATACGTGGAAGCAAAACAGCCCTCTGAGGAACCGTGATTTTGCAAACCCTTGATTTCTCAAGTAATTAAAGATGGGATTTCATACTTTCAGTTTGGTACACAGTCTAAATTTTAATTTATCACACTGTACTTCTAAAAGGGAATCTCATGAAGAGAACAAAGGTCCTCATTTTAGAACAGGTAATTTAACATGGTGCCCTTTCATTTGAAATATTCAGACTCAACCTTCTACCGATAATAACTGGTGTTGAATTCAAAACACATCCCAGTGGGCTAAAAATTATATCCTCTAATTATCTGGTCTAAATTTATGATGTTCTCTATTGAGTCTCTAATCTGTTTAGACATACCCTTTTTTTTTTTTTTTTGTGGTATGCGGGCTTCCCTCTGCTGCGGCCTCTCCCGTTGCGGAGCACAGGCTCCGGACGCGCAGGCCCAGCGGCCATGGCTCACGGACCCAGCCGCTCCGCGGCATGTGGGATCTTCCCAGACCGGGGCGCGAACCCGGTTCCCCTGCATCGGCAGGCGGACGCGCAACCACTGCGCCACCAGGGAAGCCCTAGACATACCCTTTTTTGAATCATTGTACTTGTGACAGATATGCAAGTTGTTATTTGGGATTCCTTAACATCATTTTGAAATTCAATTTGTACCCCTCAAAATATCACTTATATCAAATCCTGAGCTCACTGGCCAGTTTAAAGCTGGATGACTTTGGAGGTATAACTCGGGAGGTTGAAAACTATGAGGGATGGCTGGGTAAGCATCAAGCATACAAGTCAAAAAAATTGACTTCGTGCAAAGGGTCTGATAATTCAATTAATTTAACTGGCCATTGTATTAAGACTATTGTTAATTCCCTGAAAAAGGGTAAAAACTTCCCAGTAACTAATCTCTAGAAGTATATTTGATGGCTCTTTAGGAATGAATATTACACCCAGACAAATTTACACCACCATATCACTGTTCAAGGACTTGGCAGAATGCTTTACGAGACCCCAAACTAAACAGCCACATGTTCCTGTATTACCCACTCAGCTGGGGCGGGGAAATGGGGGAGCAAGTAGTACCGCTTATGAGAGTATTGTTAAACCTCATTAGCAGAAGCAAACGGACTCCTCTAAGATTGTGCGTACAAACAAACATGCAGGGAAATCCTATAATAAATGTGTTTATTAGAGCTAAGAGGAAAATTAAAGGTTGGGTTCATGTCTCTCTCCATCTGTAGATTTGACTGAAATGTAGAGGCGGAGGTGGTGGGGACATGTAGGAAAGATTAGATGGTTTGGAAATAATTTATCCTTCCCAGTTTAATTGGAAATACTAATAAGGACAGGTCCTTTTGTCTTTCCCTTTGAGCTTTTAAAAGGCATAATAATGCTTAATACTCAAATAATACCTTTCTTCTTCAAAGAGTTTTAAATACAGGAACTACCTGCTGGAATCTGTTCCAAGCAGGCCAAGAGAGCCTCTTCCTCCAACCTAGCTAAACTGCTGAATGACACATGTTAAAGTGCTGTGAGAGTGGAAAATACGAAGAAAATAATTGATCTACAATCACCCCATACCATAAAATCAGAGTGACTGGTTAAAATCCTGAACCCTTTTATATCCTTTCAAACCTACTCTATTTTTCAATGAAGTTTAGTATTCTTTTTTCCTTATTACGAAAGGAACCTATGCTTATTGCGAAAAACACTTAGAAAATGCGAGCAAGGAAGAAAAACAGCTCAGTGAATTGCTAATTCACTTTATATGTTGTGATGGGTGGCCTCATGACCTTTGTCATTTCTTTGTTTTTAAAGAGTGCAGTGAGTCACTATGAAATATTGGAAGTTTAAGCCTGAAAGTGGTTCTAGCATAACTAGAGAATACAGTGAATCTATAATGAGAGAGAGCAATGTACATTTAAATCTAGCAACTTGATATTTTTGTGTGTAATTTTGAGTCATCTCTTCTTAAACAAGATGGATTGGTTTCAATTTCAGCAGCCAAAATATTTACTAGAATGTGTTAACCAGGTTTTGCTAATTTTTTCCCCTCTGAATCTTCCTTGTTCTTTATTCATGTAGTTATTCATTCAGCAATTAAGTACTGAGAATATGATGTACTCATGTGAACAGCTTTGGGCTAGGAGCTGAAGAAGGTATTTAAGCCAAGAAAAGCCTGAGAAGCTGGCTTCTTGTTCCCTGAGTTGGACTCATCTAATTTTTAACATTTTAAGTATAATAAATAATACTGGTATATGAAAGAAAGATTTGAGTAAGTACTTAGAAAATAAAAACCTTCAGAGATCTCAGATTTCTCTTTTTTTGTTTATAAATATGATATTTTACAACAGATTCTAGATCAAGTGAATTTAAGAATTTATTTTTCATACTATATACTTAAGCCTTATCTAAACTACATAGACCTGCTTTCTCCATTGAGAAGCTAACTACAGTACTTCATATATAATACTTCATATAATGTGAATTTCACTGCTAAGAGAAACACTATATAAATTATGGTGTAGGAAAAAAATTTTAAGGGTAAAAAATTTTTATTTAAGTTTTATTAAGTAAAGAATTTCTAGTTCAATGAACTCCTTTGGAACAGGGAAGGCATTTTTTTTCCCTATAGTGTGCCTGTAAGACTTCCTGCCTACCTTCAAGGGCCAATAGGCTAACACCCTTTCCAGGCGCTTTCTAGGTCATGCTGGCCTACAGTGATTGTCTCTCATCTCTGAAATCCTATGGCACTTATTATACATATGTTGTATATAAGACTTGCATAAAAGACAGAAATCTTATTGATTACCTTGCTGTCTGAATATATTTGCCCTCTCCAGCTAGATTATAAATGCTTTGAGGGAAGGTTGTTGTGATGGCTAATGTTACAAAAATAAAAAATTGTTTCTGGGTGTGTCTGTGAAGGTGTTTCTGGAAGAGATTATTATTTGATTCAGCAGACTGAGTAAGGAAGATCACTCTCTCCCATGTGGGTAGGCATCATCCAATCCATGGAGGGCCTGAAAAGAACAAAAAGGGAGAGGAAGGGCAAATTTGTTCTCTCTTTGAGAGAGCTGGCACACCTATTTTCTCCTGCCATCACACATCCAGT
This sequence comes from Physeter macrocephalus, assembly GCF_002837175.3. NCBI lineage: Eukaryota > Metazoa > Chordata > Mammalia > Artiodactyla > Physeteridae > Physeter > Physeter macrocephalus. Next base: position 19,266,464 of record NC_041226.1, on the reverse strand, counting down.
GCTCCTTGTTCAGAAACCTTCTGATTCAGACAAAGACTAGCGCCCTCAGTTCCCCTGGTTCTCAGGCCTTCAGACTAGGCCTGAATTACACGCAGGCTTTCCTGGTTCTCCAGCTTGCAGACACAGATCATGGGACTTCTTGACCTCCTTAACCATGGGAGCCAATTCCTATGATAAATCTCCTCCTGTATCTACACATCCACATATATCCTGTTGGTTCTGTTTCTCTGGGGAACCCTGCCTAACACAGCTGTATCCCTTACATTTCATTATATTTTCCCAGAGAGCCTCCCAAACCACTGCTGCTGTGTAACTGCAGGGGATTCTGTTAACATAAAATCCTAAGAAGCTGCAATGCAGTAGCCCTGGTGATTTCCACGGTGCTGACTGTATATTTTAGCACATGTTCTCTTTAGAACTACTCTAAATCCTGTCTACTTTAGTCAAGGTCCCCATTCTTCTTCTCAAACAAACTGATCATTTTGTAGCTTCCTGTGTTTAACAATGGAAAGATTTTAAGATGGCTGCTTGTAAAATAGGTGGGGCAGGACAAAGGGTAACCCTGGCACAATCCCCTCAGTCCCAAGCAGGCCCCAGACACCATGTAGGAGAGCCACCCTTAGGCAATAAGGCTCTAGCCTTAGAAGTGGATACCATGGGATTTCCCTGGTGGCACAGTGGTTAAGAATCCGTCCGCCAATACAGGGGACATGGGTACAATCCCTGGTCCGGGAAGATCCCACATGCTGCGGAGCAACTAAGCCTGTGCACCACAACTACTGAGCCTGTGCTCTAGACCCCACAAGCCACAACTACTGAGCCTACATGCCACAACTACTGAAGCCCGCACGCCTAGAGCCCGTGCCCGGCAACAATGAGAAAGCCTGCACACCGCAACAAAGAGTAGCCCCCACTCACTGCAACTAGAGAAAGCCGGTGAGCAGCAATGAAGACCCAACACAGCCAAAAATAAAAATTAATTAATTAATTAATTTTTTTTTTTAAGTGGATACCAGGCAGCAACGAAGACCCAACGCAGCCAAAAATAAAAATTAATTAATTAATTATTTTTTTTTTTAAAGTGGATACCAGGGTAGGTAGGACCACTATCCCAAGAAAGGAGAAAGAGATTCAAGATCTTTTTTCTCTAACAAAAATCATTTTATTATATATCATGATGTTGCAGGCCAGAGATAAGCTGGGTGATTCTTCTGTTCCATGTGGAGTTGACAGGGTCCAAGATGGCTGCAATTACTGCCTGGTGCCTTGGTGGCAATGGCTGGAAGGCTGGGCTCAAGTAGGACATGCACCTGTAAGTGGCCTTTCCATCACAGTGGTCCAGTCAGACTTTAAGTGGCAGCTCAGGGCTCGCCAGAGAGTATAAGAGCCCAAATCCTTTCTGTTGACTTAAAAGCTTGTCCTTTGCTTCACGCCACCCCCCCAAATTGTTGTTTAATTAAATAATATTCTTAGGAAAAATGTTTTCTTTTTAATAATAAGAATGTTCTTACTATTATACTTCACTTTTTTAAAAAGTTGTATTATTGTTTTTGGTATTATAAAGATCACACATTCACAGTCATGTAAGATTTTAAACATAAAATGATAAGAAATGAAGTAAAAATAATCTAAAATCCCACCACTGTCAATTATTGGGGGCCATGGTAAACATGTTCATAAGTAGCTGTGTGTATGTATCAATATATATATTTTTTATATATACACAGACATATATGAGTTTTATAAACACAACATTGATTTTATAAATGACACTTTATAACTTAGTCACGGAGAGGGCAGATAGAATATATGTTTGATCTCTATAGTGGTCAAATAAACAACCAAGAAATAACAAGTTTTTTTAGTTAGTTTTCTGCTGCACTACCATAGGTTGATAGGAATGTAACTTTACTCATTGATGAGGCTAGGTAATTATCAGTCAAATGTTTGCATTCTACTGCAGAAACCCAAAAAAGAGAGGGTGGGGAAAGTAAAGAAGGAAGGAAGAAAGGAAGGAAGGGAGGGAGGGGGGGAAGGAAGGAAGGAAGGAAGGAAGGAAGGAAGGAAGGAGGGAGGAAAAAAAGAGAGAAAGGGAAGAGTAGCTTGAGTAAATTAGGCGTTTCATTTTTCTCTACCTGCAAGAAATCTAGAAGTAGAAAATTGAGGGCTGGTCCACAGCTCCATGATGCAGTCGGTATCCAAGCTCCTATATCCTTCCATTCAGCCATCCTACTCAGCTCATCACTTTGAGTTCCAAGATGGCCACTTAACCTCCCAACTGTGTGTCCATGTTCCTGCTGGAAGAAAGTGAAGATCGAAGGGAAAAGGGCAAAAATGTTCAAAACAGCTAAATCTGTCCTCCTTTTAAGGGTTTTCCTGGAGGTCCTACTCAATAATTTCTGTTCCCATCTCAGAATTGAAAACATGATTGCCCTTTTCTGCAAGGAAGACTGGGAAATATGAGTTTTTGTTTTGTTTTGATGGCTTACGGGTAAGAAGAGGAATTCTCACATTAGGAAGGCAACTATCCCTGCCACAATAACTAATATGTGGTATTTTTAACATACGTAGGTGAATGTATATGTACATATTCCCAGGAAACTTGATCTAAGAGAGAAGAAGATAAAATGAATAAAACTTTTATAGAGATAGAGAAGTCCAAATATATGAGATTGATTTTAGAATAAACTTCTATGAGAATTCTCAATGAAAAGAGAATTTCTTCATTTTTCAATTCAAGTTAACAAAAATCTAAGATGCGAGAGGGAAAAAACCCATGATGGACAGAAATATTTTCCTGCCCTCAAGGATTTTAGCCCAATGACATGGATGTTCAAATAAATAATTTAATATAAAAAAATCCCTGTTGCCCTGAGAAATACATAAAGGAATATGGGAGCTGTGGGAGAGCTTTGGAAAGGAATAAATGTAGAGTCTACCTGCACTCTAGGCTTAACAGATAAGTAAAAGTATACCAGGGGGATGAAAAAAGGGAAGGACTTTTCAGGGCAATGGAGTGGTGAAATGCAATGTGTATCAGATGCTGACTAGTCCCCTTTAAAATATTGTACAAGAGCCCAGGTCGCTCAGAGTTTGGTCTATGAATCACATGAATCACAAGTATGATACTCCAACCCCAGTGATTCTGATTCAACTAAATCAGTGAGGGTTTTTTGGGGTTTTTTTTTGCGGTACGCTGGCCTCTCACTGTTGTGGCCTCTCCTGTTGCAGAGCACAGGCTCCGGACGCGCAGGCTCAGTGGCCATGGCTCACGGGCCCAGCCGCTCCGCGGCATGTGGGATCTTCCCGGACCAGGGCACAAACCCATGTCCCCTGCATCGGCAGGTGGGCTCTCAACCACTGCGCCACCAGGGAAGCCCTAAATCAGTGTTTTTGAACATACTCTTCAGAGTTCTTATGCACAACAAACCTTGAGAACCCCAGGTTTAGCTTGATGGAAGAGAAACTGGGTCAAAGAGACTATCACCCTATCAATACCTTCTTGTATTCCTGTCTTGTACAGTCTAATTATATTTCTGAGTTATGTTGATTTTTGACTCCTTCTCGGACACTCCTCTTGGACACTCCCTCACTGAGATCCTAGCTCTGAACCGATGCCATGGAGCCAACGTAGGCAAAACAATACAAAGATGTTGAAGCCCTGGGTCTGATTTTATCCACTTTTTGTGTAAAAGACCCCTTCGGTAATCTAATGAAGTTATGGCCCTCACTTCTAAAAATAATGTCTTTAAATACATAGAATTAAACACATAAAACAAAGTAAGCCAATTATGTTGAAATATATTTATCAACATATTGAAAAAAGGAAGTAAATTTGTACTACTGTTACGTGCTTTTCTTAATGCACTATATAACAAGCAAATGTATATAAATTATATAAAGAGAGAAATACCAATGTGAAGGTTATTGTTGCTCGGCTTGAACAGAGCATTAACAGTAGTCTTTGACAAAGCAACATATATGTCATATCAAGCATGGAAGCATATGTATTTTTTTTCCTTCCACGTTCATGGATCTCCCGAAATCACATGTGTCTCTGAGATAGTGGCATGGACATATGTACATTACCAAATGTAAAATAGATAGCTGGTGGGAAGCAGCCGCATAGCCCAGGGAGATCAGCTCGGTGCTTTGTGACCACCTAGAGGGGTGGGATAGGGAGGGTGGGAGGGAGACGCAGGAGGGAGGGGATATGGGGATATATGTATATGTATAGCTGATTCACTTTGTTATAAAGCAGAAACTAACACACCATTGTAAAGCAATTATACTCCAATAAAGATGTTAAAAAAAAAAAAAGTACCCCTATCTAGGAGATTATCTAGTTGAGTTGGCCTCAAATGGGGCAGTAATGCCCCCTATGGTGCATGTGAGAAATGTGAGGGGGCAATTTGAGTTATCACAATAATTGGGGGGATGCTATTGGCCATTAGAGGACAGGAGGGCCAGGAGTGCTGGATGGCCAGCAGTGTGCTGAGAAAGTCCCATATAACAAAACGCTGTGCTGTCCTTAATGACTCTTTAATGTCCTACCATATATACATGTAGGTGAAAATCCTCTTTATAATCGTCTGAACCTAAAATTTATCTCCATTTTACATAGGAACACAAAAATAATGCATGCCATATTGTCCAGGAAAACAACTATGACGCAGATTGAGAGAGAAACAATTGTAATTTGTTTTGTTTAAAACTTTACTAAGGATTTTTCACCATTTTCGAAAATTATGTCACCAATAGCAAGGCCATTGAAGGAATCTGAGTCTCAATAACAATACATCTGTACCTTGTAGCTATTATAATCGTATGATTCTATGCATGGATGTGCATATGTGGGTGTGTATATATATTTAACCTCTTATTTAAAGTCAAATATAAAGTAAAATATAAAATAAGCAGTAAATAAGATAAATGATAAAATGTAAAATTAAAATACTGATAATATTGAGTTAAATATTGCTTTCCTTCTCTTAAATTCAAGCTTAAACACTATAAGTATATGTAAGCATGTGACTACTTCATAGTGTTTTCCTTTTTTTTTTTTTTTTTTTGAGCAAGGGTGTTTCTCAAGTGTCTCTCAAGGACATTATCTTTGCATAGAGGGTAGGAAAAGGAGAGTCAGAGGATGAGTACCAGTTGGTGTGTCTCCAGCAGTGTCCAGACGAGGGGGCTGCTCTGGTCCTAGAAGTGGTTTTTTTTTTAATTTAAATTTTGAATTTTATTTTATTTATTTTTTTATACAGCAGGTCCTTATTAGTCATCAATTTTATACACATCAGTGTATACATGTCAATCCCAATCGCCAAATTCAGCACACCACCATCCCCACCACCCCCGTGGCTTTCTCCCCTTGGTGTCCATACGTTTGTTCTCTACATCTGTGTCTCAACTTCTGCCCTGAAAATTGGTTCATCTGTACCATTTTTCTAGGTTCCACATACATGCTTTAATATACGATATGTGTTTTTCTCTTTCTGACTTACTTCACTCTGTATGACAGTCTCTAGATCCATCCACATCTCAACAAATGACTCAATTTCTTTCCTTTTTATGGCTTAGTAATATTCCATTGTATATATGTACAACTTCTTTATCCATTCGTCTGTCAATGGGCATTTAGGTTGCTTCCATGACCTGGCTATTGTAAATAGTACTGCAATGAACATTGGGGCACATGTGTCTTTTTGAATTATGGTTTTCTCTGGGTATATGCCCAGTAGTGGGATTGCTTGATCTTATGGTAATTCTATTTTTTTAACATTGAGCTGCATGAGCTGTTTATATATTTTGGAGATTAATCCTTTGTCCGTTGATTCGTTTGCAAATATTTTCTCCCATTCTGAGGGTTGTCTTTTTGTCTCGTTAATGGTTTCCTTTGCTGTGCAAAAGCTTTGAAGTTTCATTAGGTCCCATTGTTTATTTTTGTTTTTATTTCCAGTACTCTAGGAGGTGAATCAAAAAAGATCTTGCTGTGATTTCTCTCAAAGAGTGTTCTTCCTATGTTTTCCTCTAAGAGTTTTATAGTGTCCATTCTTACATTTAGGTCTCAAATCCATTTTGAGTTAATTTTTGTGTATGGTGTTAGGGAGTGTTCTAATTTCATTCTTTTACATGTAGCTGTCCAGTTTTCCCAGCACCACGTATTGAAGAGACTGTCTTTTCTCCATTGCATATCCTGGCCTCCTTTGTCATAGATTAGTTGACCATAGGTGCATGGGTTTATCTCTGGGCTTTCTATCTTGTTCCATTGATCTACGTTTCTGTTTTTGTGCCAGTACCATATTGTCTTGATTACTGTAGTTTTGTACTATGGCCTGAAGTCAGGGAGTCTGATTCCTCCAGCTCCGTTTTTTTCCCTCAAGACTGCTTTGGCTATTCGGAGTCTTTTGGTGTCTCCATA
>NC_041226.1:19258334-19259410 GCF_002837175.3 Physeter macrocephalus | reverse complement strand
TTCTTTTCCAATTTGTATTCCTTTTATTTCTTTTTCTTCCCTGATTGCCGAGGCTAGGACCTCCAAAACTTTGTTGAATAATAGTGGTGAGAGTGGACATCCTTGTCTTGTTCCTGATCTTAGAGGAGATGCTTTCAGTTTTTCACCATTGAGAATGATGTTTGCTGTGGGTTTGTCATATATGGCTTTTATTATGTTGAGGTAGGTTCCCTCTATGCTCACTTTCTGGAGAGTTTTTATCATAAATGTGTGTTGTATTTTGTCAAAAGCTTTTTCTGCATCTATTGAGATGATCATATGGTTTTTATTCTTCAGTTTGTTAATATGGTGTATCACATTGATTGATTTGCGTATATTAAAGTATCCTTGGATCCCTGGGATAAATCCCACTTCATCATGGTGTATGATCCTTTTAATATGTTGTTGGATTCTGTTTGCTAGTATTTTGTTGAGGATTTTTGCATCTATATTCGTCAGTGATATTGGCCTGTAATTTTCTTTTTTTGTAGTATCTTTGTCTGGTTTTGGTATCAGCATGATGGTGGCCTCATAGAATGAATTTGGGAGTGTTCCTTCCTCTGCAATTTTTTGGAAGAGTTTGAGAAGGATGCGTGTTAGCTCTTCTCTAAGTGTTTGATAGAATTCGCCTGTGAAGCCAGCTGGTCCTGGACTTTTGTTTGTTGGAAGATTTTTAATCACAGTTTCAATTTCACTACTTGTGATTGGTCAGTTCATATTTTCTGTTTCTTCCTGGTTCAGTCTTGGAAGGTTATACCTTTCTAACGATTTGTCCATTTGTTCCAGATTGTCCATTTTATTGGCATAGAGTTGCTTGTAGTAGTCTTTAGGATGCTTTGTATTTCTGTGGTGTCTGTTGTAACTTCTCCTTTTTCATTTCTAATTTTATTGATTTGAGTCCTCTCCCTGTTTTTCTTGATAAGTCTGGCTAATGGTTTATCAATTTTGCTTATCTTCTCAAAGAACCAGCTTTTAGTTTTATTGATCTTTGCTATTGTTTTCTTTGTTTCTATTTCATTTATTTCTGCTCTGATCTTTATGATTTCTTTCCTTCTGCT
>NC_041226.1:19257611-19258288 GCF_002837175.3 Physeter macrocephalus | reverse complement strand
TATTGTTTAGCCTCCATGTGTTTGTGTTTTTTACGTTTTTTTCCCTGTAATTCATTTCTAATCTCATAGCGTTGTGGTTCAGAAAAGATGCTTGATATGATTTCAGTTTTCTTAAATTTACTGAGGCTTGATTTGTGACACAAGATGTGATCCATCTTGGAGGATGTTCCGTGCGCACTTGAGAAGAAAGTGTAATCTGCAGTTTCTGGTTGGAATGTCCTATAAATATCAATTAAATCTATCTCGTCAATTGTGTCATTTAAAGCTTCTGTTTCCTTATTTATTTTCATTTTGGATGATCTGTCCATTGGTGTAAGTGAGGTGTTAAAGTCCCCCACTATTATTGTGTTACTGTCGATTTCCTCCTTTATAGCTGTTAGCAGTTGTCTTCTATATTGAGGTGCTCCTATGTTGGGTGCATATATAGTTATAATTGTTATATCTACTTCTTGGATTGTTCCCTTGATCATTATGTAGTGTCCTTCCTTGTCTCTTGCAACATTCTTTATTTTAAAGTCTTTTTTTTTTTTTTTTTTTTTGTGGTACGTGGGCCTCTCACTGTTGTGGCCTCTCCCTTTGTGGAGCACAGACTCCGGACACTAAAGTCTATTTTATCTGATATGAATATTGCTACTCCACCTTTCTTTTGATTTCCATTTGCATGGAATATCTTTTTC
>NC_041226.1:19202126-19257120 GCF_002837175.3 Physeter macrocephalus | reverse complement strand
ACAGCAGTGATTTCCACCATTCTTCCAGGTCACTTTTCCGTTCTTCTGCCTCAGTTATTCTGCTATTGATTCCTTCTTTGTAGTTTTCATTTCAGTTATTGTATTGTTCATCTCTGTTTGTTTGTTCTTTAATTATTCTAGGTCTTTGTTAAACATTTCTTGCATCTTCTTGATCTCTGCCTACATTCTTTTTCTGAGGTCCTGGATCATCTTCACTATCATTATTCTTAATTTTTTTTCTGGAAGGTTGCCTATCTCCACTTCATTTAGTTCTTTTTCTGGGGTTTTATCTTGTTCCTTCATCTGGTACATAGCCCTCTGCCTTTTCATCTTGTCTATCTTTCTGTGAATGTGGTTGTTCCACAGGCTGCAGGATTGTAGTTCTTTTTGCTTCTGCTGTCTGCCCTTTCCATCATGTTTTCTAGTGTGGTCATATTCAAACATTTATTTACATGTCAAAAAGTACATTATTTTGGTAACTTACTTTCCTTTTACTAATGCATTATATAGCAGTTATGAAGTACTGATTGCTTAAAAATTGTATGTATTGTTCTTATATTATCTATGTATTTTATTTCATGAAGTAAAGAAGGCATTACAAAATATTAATTACACAAAGATTTATCTGGTTCAGATATGGTTAGGAACCACTTGATGCAGTCTAAAAATTTCACAGACCTTCACTAAGAGAGGTATTAAAATACATGCTTCATTCTACACAAAGAAAAGTCAACCTAGTGGGAAAGTGTAGGATACAAGAAGCAACAAGGAGAACAGAAATAGCTAAAAATATGTTAGTAAATATGAATAACTGAGTATAAATTAATATATAAATATATTTTTATGTTCAATTAAGAAATATATTAAAACTTTAGAAGTAACTAAAACAGTAACAAAATGGGAGCATTGAGAAAGCAGGGGAGTTGTACATACTAAAGAGTAAAGTATGCCAAAATTGGAATTGTGCTCAGCGAGAGGATAGAAATAGAAATAAGTAAATAAGCCCATTAAAAGAACAGAAAAATAATCTGTAATTTCCAAGCCATTAACCCATTAGAGAGCAGAAAGGAGGGAGAAAGCAAAGAAAAATATGATAAAAAGAAAATACAACTAAGAGTGTAGAAATATGTCTAAATAGATGAGTAATCACAATAAATATAAATAGATTATACTCACCTATAAAATGGTAGACATAATCAGAATGTATAGAAAATACAACCTCTGGATTCTTATATGAGACACATGTGAAATATAACTTCACAGAAAGAAAAAAAATAAAGGGACAGAAAAATGATATATGCTAAATCAGAGAAATAGAAAAACATTTAATAGCAAAGGTAAAATGAGCCAAAATAGAATTTAAGGCAAAAGGTATTAATAATATAAAGAGAGATATTGACTAATAAGAAGAAAGAATGATCCACCAAGAAAATATAGCAATCTTCAACATATGTGTCCTCAAAAGCATAGCTCCAAAATATATAAAGCAATATCTTACTAAATTACTAGGAGACATGGACAAACTGACAATCTCCATGGGAGATTTTTAACTGAGAGCTGAAACTCAAAATGACTAATAATGATAGTCATTGGATATGCCTTTCTTCACACCAGGTGGGTTGCTTTTTTAAATCCCCTTTTCCCAAATAAGGTACTGGATTTTGAAAGAAAGATACTAATTTGAAATCCTCTGATATTCCATGGAGTTAACGCCCTGTTATAATAGACAATCTACATTCAAAGCACAGGCAGTCCCTAAGTTGCAAGTGGGTTATATTCCAATATAAGAATATTCAAGAGTTGAACAACAAAACTAACAAGTTTGAGCCAATTGATATGAATAGACTTTTGCATCAAAAAGAAAATATACATTCTTTTCAAGTGCACATTTTTTTTTTAATGACCACATATTACATCACCAAAGAGAGTTCAACAACTTCAAAGAACAGTTAACGTATAAAACATGTTCTCTGCCCAGGATAAAAAAGATTAGAATTCAAGAATAAAATGTTTGGAAAGAAAAAAAAAGTACTCCTGAATAACTCTGTGGATCATAGAGAAAATCATAATAGAAATTAAAACACTTGTAGAACTGAATGGCTATGAATGCACTACACAAAAGGCCCTCAGGAAGTACTTGTTGAAAGAGTAAACTAGCATCCAAAGTTTTTGACTCCCAGGCTGCTGGCTTTCAGTTATCCTTATGAAAAATACAAAATGAAGTATTTGAAAAACAATAGGTAAAAATAAAGGACCAGGTAAACTCTAAATAAAGATAATAATTTTCAAACTGTCAGGCTAAGACTTTAAAAGATACTTAGGGTATCAAATAGAAAAAAATGTTTCTAGGATCTCACTATAAATGGTATCATCCCTACCACCTATGTGATAAATAGACCTGGAAGAAGTCTGGTTTATAAAAGAAGCAAACAAACAAAAATTCCATGGGTAAAATAACAAGTGAGCCATCATCAAGAATGCCAGCATCCACTAGCTTACCTAACTGATGGAAAACCAGAACTTTGTGTCATATGTAGAGTCCCAAACCTATCAGCTATGAATTTAATAAGCTTAAACAAGTCTTCAATAAAGCACAAGTTAATAGAAGAGAGAAATATTTCTTATTTTGCTGTATCTATTTCAATTATTCTCTTTCTAAAGAGGAAAAAAGAAATTACTTGAAAGAGTAAAATTAACTGGAAATCCAATCAAATGTTTTATATATGAACAACAAATACTTCATCCTCTTGAAAAGAAAAAAATTTTAACACCAAGTTTCATTTATAGGTCTTTGTCTACATCTTTTTGCGTACTGTTCGATGGAAAATTACTGCAATAATCCTTACAAATCTAGTCTAGAAAATTTTCACCTACAGCATACAAAGGTCATCATTAAGAATACTTTAAGCAGGCATTTAAAGGTTAATGGAAGCAGTTCTTTTCTTTGAGTTACCTTTGCATTGTAGAGAAAAACTGTATGAAAAAAGATAACAAATACTGTCTTCCATTATATAAATACTCAGGGTTTTTTTTTTAATTCTTTACTCTTCTCATAGACAAAATGTTTGCTTCCATATAGTCAGGCCATTAATGGAAAAAAGTCATTGGAGCTGAAACTCAAAATGACTAATAATGATAGTCATTGGATTTGCCTTTCTTCACACCAGGTGGGTTGCTTTTTTAAAATCCCCTTTTCCCAAATAAGGTACTGGATTTTGAAAGAAAGATACTAATTTGAAATCCTCTGATATTCCGTGGAGTTAAAGCCCTGTTATAATAGACAATCTACATTCAAAGCACAGGCAGTCCCTAAGTTGCAAGTGGGTTATATTCTAAAAGTTAATTTGAAAGTCTGCTGTTTAGAACTTGCAAAGGCATTTTGCCATGGAAACCAAGTTATAAATGACAGTTGAATTTGCAGGCTAGCCCACAAAAGTCTATCTAACCCATAATGTGTCTGAATCCAATTGCGTCAAGAAGAGGTTTGTAACAGAACATAATAGTCCACTGACAGGCTGATAGGTGGCCCACTTTATTGGTATCTCTCAATTTAGGGTTGTTGACCTGTCATTTTAATATTTTTTCATTTTATCCTTTAAAAATGTATTAGTCAAATAATAATACCTTTCTATAAAAAGTGCTTAGCATTTCTCATAGTCATGTAGATTAATTTAGGACTTTGATTTATCTTACAGCAAAGGATAAATAAGTATCAATACTCTTATTTTCCCTCTGATAAAAACCGCTGTTTCTTTTTTTTTTTTGCTTGATGTTTGTTTTTTGCTAACCCTGAAATTTATGCAAAGTTAAAATTCCTTTTCTAATCACTTGTTTTGATGGTTAATCCATAAAGGTTTTTCTCTTGTTTTGTTTTTATTTGTTATTTAAAAAGCCTTTGATAACAACAGTAGCTTGACAAGTATCAGTGATGAAGTCCATTAATCAACAATACCACATAGCTTTTCACTTCTCTGACCCCTGATTAAAAATATGTGGTTTCTAAATTCCTCATGTGCCACCCAAGGTCCTTCTTAATCTGGCCCCAACCTACTTTCTCTGCTCTGTGTGATAGCTTCCATCACAAACTTTTACACAGGTTTATTTTTTACCCCCAGGCACGCTTGGATTTTTCCAATCTCACGCTTTTGTTAGCTATCAGTCCCATTAAAGTCCCCTCCTCTGACCATTCTATTTGAAGCCTATTCTTCAAGATTCACTTCAAATTTCACCCCTTCTGAACTAACATGGAATAATAGAAAGGATGCATTAGAGTTACACAGACCTACATATGAATTCCAGCTCTGCTACCTTCTTAGCTGTATGTATGTGAACATATGTTTAGCTTCTCAGAACCAATGTTTCTCATCTATAGAATGAGAACTAATAGTACTTTGATCACGATGTTGAAGATTAAATCCAAAAAATTAAATTTAAAAACACAATGCCTGTGTTTGATCAACCCATAGCAAGTGATTGGTTGCCTTTTTGAACCCCAGGAGCAAATTTTATCAGAGCTGTTCATTTCAAATGTTATATTTCTGAATTTTTTCTGCATAAGTAAGTACTGTCTCCTTAACCAGATATTTTAAATCTACCTGGTTGAAATCTACCAGTCAAAGTCCAGGCAGGAAATCAGAAACCATGCTAGGTATTTCAGACAGAGGGATTGAATTCAAGGAATTAATCACCTGGATATTGAAAAACTGAAAAGGCAACAGGGATGCTGAAGGAAATAGCTAACACCTGCTGGGCTGGGCTGGGGCAGGGCAGAGAACTAAATGATAAAACTTCATTGCTTAGAGGAAGAGTCCTCATATAATTAATGCCTAGATCTCTGAGGGAGGTGTTGTATGGGTGGTTTTTATGCTAATAAGGGAGTACCCATTGACTAGTCCTGGTAGCATTGGAGGGATGTGGCACAGCTGGTGCTAAATATGCCAAAGACATTGAAGCTATTTTGGAGTTGTTATCTTTTGACAGGAATTGCAAATAGAAAGCAAGTCCAGTCTCTCCTTCACCAGCCTTCCAGTTTCTCTTTAATTACCACAGCCTCCATTGGCCGATCCTAAGAGGAAGGCACCTGGTAAATAAGTCTGGGAAATGTAGTTTCCAGACCTAGCCCCAGCATCCCAGAGCAGGACATAAAAGGGTGGGCTTGGAGAGGAGAGCAAAATATAAATAATCAGTACAAAAAGTAAATTTGTTGAGGTCAAGGCATTTGTTCTTTGTACAGAACCTTCAATTTTATATTGAAGTTATATTGAAGGTATTCTTTTTTTTTTTCGAATATTTATTTATTTATTTATTTGGTTGTACCATGTCTTAGTTGCTAAAAGATATTCTTCTTGATTGGTTCTCTCCTTTGCGATGGACCTCTCTCTGAAGCATATTTGGATTATCAATTTAAATTAGATTCTTACAGGAAAGGAGTTGCTCTTATTCAATGTTGAGTAAGATGCCTAGTGTAATATCAATGTTCAATAGACACTGTTTTTAAGAAAATTAATATAGTAAATCATTTCATTAACATCCAAGTCTCTCATCAGAAGTACTTAATTGTTTTTGTAGCTGGGGTCACAGCTTGAGTTAAACTATTTTTTGGTCTAGGATTTGAGCATGTTTGGGCACATTTACAGAGCAGTAGAGCAGGCTATTTACAGAAGTAGGGGAAAAAAACCTCATCCTAAGTGAAGAGAAGTACGAAAATTTCGCTTCAAGGTCAATTGCCCAGTGTTAAGGAAAAGGCTTAGTAGAACATGTTGTCTATTACATGCACTCATGCCTGAGTCCTAGAACTACAAATAAATTATATAATTATATGCTTTGCTACGATGTACATGGAGTTTTGGAGCTGAAGACGAGAGCAGCAGGAGATGGTGCCCATGGAAAACTGTATCTTGGTACAGACATGAGTGCCCTTCAAGTTAGGCGTTGGTAGTTTTGGCACAGATAGAAGTGCAGCGGGAGAGTTTTGTTGGCTTTGGAAACAGGAGAAAATACCTCTACACCAGGGGAGGGGAGGAGGAAGATGGTAAATGTTATCGAGTTTCTCAGAGGACTAATTCTTGGAGTGTACCTGTGCAAATCCCTGGGGATTCTTAGAATCATCTAAAAGAATTTGAGTGTGGATGGGGGAAGAGTGTGAGACTACTCTGTGAGTTCTACCACAACCCTATTTTTACTCTTAGTCTGCTGTAACTTGGGAAAATGGGCTACATTTGAATTCCAATTTTTTTTTAAATTGGAATTTTTAAAAAGTCAGTAGTTTTAAGTCAGTAGTTTCTCTAATTTGAAGTTGAGTATTTATTTGGTAAAGTCATCTTTCATTATTTTTAAAATGAGTCTCTATTTTAGTAATGGTAATTACTACTACTAATTAATGTTAGCTTTTGTCTTTTCAATAGGATGGTACTGGGTTTCTATCTTATAAATACAGTGTAAAGGGAAAATAAGATCAAAGTTCAGGTGTGCCTTGATTTTTAAAAATTTTATACATAAATATTGGAAATTAGAAATAAAATTAGTATTTTATTTACCTCATTAAAAGTATTCAATTTATAAACAATTTCTCTAGTTTTTCTCATTACTATACCTCATTGTCCTTATTTAAAAGATGCCTGTTTCTTTGGATATGTAAAAATTAAAGGCAACTTATTGTATGAAGATATTTGCTCTACTTGCCATGAATAGTCGATTTGCCTGGTAGTTTTAAAATGCAGTTTGGTTTAAATATTTACTTCTGAAATTTGTGGAAGAACTTTAAGTTTGGTGACAATTGCATTTAGATTATCTGAATTTTCATTTCCTAACTCATTTAAATTTTATTTTTATTTTTTCTAGACTAAAATCCCATTGTTATCTTGATAAAGTATTGCTCTGGTTTTGAAGATTTGATTTTTTGGAAAAAAAAAAAAAGGCAGGTTGTTTGGAGAGAGTTTTTTCAAATCCCAAGTCATCTTTGGCCTCATTGTCATTATAGATACCTATCTCCTTCTTCTGTCTTTAAAATGGATTCATATGTCATCTGGTTATGCTGGATAATGATCATGGTGTGTTCAACCCCAGGGCTGCTATCAGTGCCTCCTAAAGCTTTGCAAAACATCAAAGAGCTGTTGACAGTCTAAAAGACAGATATAGACCTTATTTTTTCAACCTAGAGAAAATCCTTGTAATCTGTCTATTATTGTATAGCCCCTTCAGGTCAGGAACCTATTTAATAAGTCCTGGCCAGTAACCAGATAAGACTTTCCCCTCTTTGGAAGTAAGACTGTCTCCAGTAGCACTGCTTTGAAACCATATCATTAACACTGACAAATTTGGGCTATTAGGATATCATTTTGTGATTAAGGAATTCCTTAGTCTTTCCTAATTGGTTTCTCTATAAAGAAGAAACAACATAAAAGACTTGAACCATGGATGAGCAGTTTTCCTGAACAATTGAGTCAATCCTAGTTTAACTCCATGTCACAGAGAGAAAAACCATCTTATTTGTGAAAGTTGACTGCTGTTTGAGCTGTTCTAAGATGTTCAAAGTATGGCCCATGGACTACCTTCATCAGAAACTCTTGGAGTGCTTATAAAATGCAGATTCCTGAATCCAAACCTTGGTGCGGAGGACACATGGTAGAACCACTATATCTTAAACAAGCACTCCAGGTGATTTTTATTCATACTGAAGTTTAAGAACTACTTTTCTAGGACAGAATTAACTCTTTATCAAAAATCACTGAATCACTGAATGGATCTTTTTGATTTTTGAAAAGAAAGTAAGGCTTCCAAGGCTATTCTGGATAAAAATGAGGGCAGAAAACAAAAAGCAAAATTGCTCTGAGTAATAAATTAACAAGAATTTGGGAATTGTCCCAAGACAGATTTTTTTTGGGGGGGGGTCCCAGAAATTTAGAAAAATGTGGGGAAGGTTCTTAGTAGAGTGAGGGTCCAAAGCAACATAGTGGCAGGGTGGGGTCTGAGAAGAATGATGGCCAGTGACAAATTTCCTGTGGTGGGAATGGCCAACGTTCAAAGTCAAGTTGCTTTTTATTTTATTCCTTGTTTGCTTTTAGGGAAGGAGCTGTTTCATCCATGGAACAAAGCATGGCTGGGAAAGCATGGTGAGGGATGGAGATTGCAACAGGATAAAGAATTTGGAGCAAAAGTTAACTCTGGACAAGTCCCCTCCTGAGTATCTTTGGAAATATTGAGGAAGGTTCTGAACTTTCCCAACCTCACCAGGTCACATTATCCAGGACATCCTAATCATATAGTTATTATTTATTTACTGAGCATCAGGCATGTACCAGGCATTTTCAAGCATTATGCCATTTAATCCTGCAAAGTAGGTATTTTATCTTTGAGAACTGAGGCTCAGGAGGATAACATGCCCAAAATCAATCAGTCAGTAATAGAGCTGAGATTGGAGCCCAGCCTTACCTGACTCCAAAGCCTTTCTCTCCTCCCCCACATTATACCACACCCCTCAGAGACAAACAAAAAGCTTCTGGCTGCTTTAACCGGTGTACCTCCAGATCAACTGCTTTCACCTCCTCTCCTCTTCCAGACTTGCACCAGTTCCCCATCCAAAGAGATGAGCAATGGGAATTAGTGTTCTCTCTGGTTCTGAGTTATGACCCCCCAGGGTTGCTCAGAGGATTCGGCCAGCACAACCCTCCCACCTCAATCTTCTGTCCCAGATCTCTTCCTCACCAGACTTTTCCCCTAAACTTCCTAAAAGACAAGTCTCCATTGCCGTTTGACTTTTTCATCTCTTTCTTTCTCTTCAACCCATCGTATCTTGTTAAGAGATGTGAAGGGTCTGAGATTTTATGCTCCTTGCAAGCTAATAACTTAGCCTGCTACAGTTTCTTGGATGCTAGCAGAAGACCTGAGTCTGAACTTCCGTGGTGGTGCAATGGTTAAGAATCTGCCTGCCAATGCGGGGGACACGGGCTCTAGCCCTGGTCCAGGAAGATCCCACATGCCACGGAGCAACTAAGCCCATGCACCACAACTACTGAGCCCGTGTGCCACAATTACTGAAGGTCGCGCGCCTGGAGTCCATGCTCTGCAACAAGAGAAGCCACCACAATGAGAAGCCTGCGCACCGCAACGAAGAGCAGCCCCTGCTCACGGCAACTAGAGAAAGTGCAGCAACGAAGACCCAACGCAGCCAAAAATAAATAAATTAATTAAAATTTTTTTTTTTTAAAGAGGAACTTTCCTCCAAAAAAAAAAAAAAAAGAAGACCTGAGTTTTCTGAGTCAAAGGACTGTATTACACATGGCACAGCAAGCAGCACCAGCTTCCTGCTCACAACAGTTCCTTTGCCTCGTGGTCTCACCCAGGGCAACATGTAGTAACCCAGGTGATGCTGTGGGTTTGCATCAGAGCTGAGGAACCCCAAGCTTAGGAAACCTCCAATCTTTCACAATGGGCTATAAGCAAACCTGCTTAACCTTCGCTACAGAAGGAGACGTTATCATAATGCATGGTAAACAAGTGTGCCTTCTACTCCAATAGGAAACACTATCTCTGTCTTCTAAGTCTGTCTGCTATACAAACATTTGGAAAAGGGTCTAGAGCAAAAGCTGCTGGTGCCTCTGCTTAGTATATGTACTGAAATATGTCAGCTCCGTGAAGAATTGTCTCCCAATGTATTCCTGTATTTCCTCCCACTAATCATACAAAAGATTACTCTCTCAAAAGTGATCAGTAATCTCCTAATTGTATGATTCAACAACTTTCTAGAATGCTGAAAGCGACCTCAAAGAACAAGTCAATCATTTAAGAAATATTTATTGGGCAGCTACTAAATGCCAGGCACTGTGTAAGCAAAAATAGGCTCAGTCCTTCTCCTTATGAAGGGAGCAATAGACACATACCTAGTATTTATACATACCAAATGTTACAAGCTGTGATAAGTCAAAGAGGGAAAGGTACATGGTGGTAGGAGGGCTGACATCAGCAAATGGTCTTGAACTTGTCTGGGAAGTCAGAAATGTTTTTCCTTACTCAAGTTAAAAGGGGAAAGAAGGTCACGTGCAGAGAGCCTATGGCTGTTGGGATTATAGCACGTTTGAGAAAATAAAAGGCAGCCAGGAAGCCTTCCACACAGGAAGCCAGGGGAGAGTGGTGTCAGATCAGACTAGAAAAGGCAAGACCTCACATGTTCTGGTAAGCCACCTTAAGAATGCTAGTCTTATCTTAGAGCAATGAGACCCTGTTTAAGGGTTTTATATGAGAAGTGGCATAATCTTATTTGCTTTTAGAAAAACTGTTTTGGCTGCAAAGTGGAGAATAAAGTCTCAGATTGTATGCAGTGAGACCAGATTAGATTGGTGGCAATCAGAAAGAAGTAGGCCAATTTTAAGATTTTGGAGGTAAAATTGCTAGGACTTGGTGCTGCAACAAATATGGTGAATGAGAGGGAGGGAGATATCAGGGGTGACTACCTTGTTTGATTTGAACAACTTGGTAGATGAGGGGAAAGGAAAACAAGAAGAGTTTGTGAACTAAGTCGGACTAAACTTTGTAACTTTGAGACTTTAAGTGAACATGTCAGTGAAGCAGTTGGTATCAGATTTGGAATTTAGGGTAAGGGACTGGGACTAGAGACACATACATGGAAATCATCAGCATATAGATGATAACTAAAGCCATTGGGGTGGATGATGAGGTCTAGGCCAAGAGATTATAATGAAAACAGAAAAGAACCTAGACTGAATTGTGAGGTACTCCTATATTTAATAGCTAGAGAGAGGAGAAGGCATCTGCAGTGGAATTAGAGAAGTGGTACCCAGAAATGTAGGAAAAAAAGCCAAAAGAGTATAGTGCCAGAGGAAGAAGAACTATTCAAGGAAATAAGTGGTCAAAGTGTTGGGTATTATTCAGAGCTCGAAAAAGATGAGGATTTTAAATAACCCTTATTTTATTGATAAGAAAAATGAAGCACTGAGAAGTGACTTGTTCAAAGTCAGTGTAAATTCTTGTCCCTCTCTGGATTCCTAGAGAATTCATACTGGTGCCCATGCTAGGATTATTTATGTGTGTGATTCATTCTCTCCACAGAACATAAATTCCCCAGTCCTCGCTTGACTCAACCTTACAGCATTGTACACTGTTGACTAATCTATGTCTACTTCAGTGACATTCTTGTTTTTTGTTTTTTTTTGCGGTACGCGGGCTTCTCACTGTTGTGGCCTCTCCCGTTGCGGAGCACAGGCTCCAGACGCGTAGGCTCAGCGGCCATGGCTCATGGGCCCAGCTGCTCCGCGGCATGTGGGATCCTCCCGGACCGGGGCACGAACCCGTGTCCCCTGCATCGGCAGGCGGACTCTCAACCACTGCGCCACCAGGGAAGCCCGACATTCTTGAATTATGTCTTAGTCTCCTTCAAAATAGCTGTTCTTTCTTGTTGTGCCTATACATGTAGGGATGCCCAAAATATAATTTTTTAAAAATTCCGTTTCTCCCACCTCCACACCCAACCCCAAAGGAATCAAAATCTTGAGAGATGGATTACAAGATTCTTTTTAAAAAGTTTCCAAGTAGTAAGCTTTGGAAATTACCAGCATAGAGTCAGGTTTGGAAACCACTCCATTAGTCTCAGACCAAACAGAGCTAGGGCAGCAATACAGAAAAGCCACCCAACTCACCCACGCTCTAATAAATCCTCATATTTTAAAACAAAATACAGCTGTGCCTCAATTATCCAGAGACCAGCTTTCCAGTAATTTTGTCTGGAAGAGGGCCAAATGTGGCAGTTAAGAAAAGGAAACGCCTCTGGCAGAAGAAGAACTTTTTGAGAGTGAACAACAATGAAAATATCTCAGGATACCACTTGATATACAGTCACTGTCCTATTTACTGATGGGAAGAAGGGGAAGAAAAGAAATCTCTCATTGGCTGACTGTGGATATAAACATCTGATCAATCATCACCTGGAGCCATAGAGAAAAGCAGTCAAGAAAGGAGAAAAGAGTAAAAAATAAACAGCATAGTAGAAAGGATGAGAGGAAGGATCTGAGTGGATCAAGAGGCAGATGAGGAGATGAGAAGCAGTGACAGATATTAGAAAAGGTGATGAGAACATTCCAAAGAGAAAAAAAAGAGATCACCTAAGTAGAGATCCTGTATACCTCAGCAATCCCCTGGGACTAGCGTATGGCCAAGGTATGGCGTTTGATGGCTAGTCATCAACAAAGGATTTCATTAACCATTGTATTCCTTAAGAACGTAGGGAATAAGTACATTTTAAAAGGATTTCTGTAAAAAGGTGGGGAAAAAAGCACTGCTATTTTTTAAAGGCAGCACAATTCATAAGCTGAAATAAAGCCAGAACAAGGAGGCTGGGTACGTCGTCACTGTTTCTGAGGGGACAGTTCCTGGGGTTAGAATCCCCGTCCCAAGGACAACCCCCATCCCAAGTCCTCCCGTGGAAACCGCAAAAGGAAGCAGCCCTGACCGGTCCTCAGGCATTATTGCAGCGCCCCCAGTTGCTGGAGGTTCAAGGAAATCTCGGCCGCGTTCCATTGTAAGTCTTCGGGCTGTTGCACAAATTAAGGTAATGGGTTTCCACGCGTTTTGACTGGGGAAGAGACCAAGAAACTAACCCTCACGTTTCCAACTGAAGTAAATATCTAAATATTTTTGTTTCCTTAAGAGATCCTGGGGTGTAAGCGTTTGGGGTTGAAACCATCCAAGCCCACTTCGGTTGGCTTCCTATTCCTTGGGGGAGTGTCTTTAAAAGCACCTGCCGGCATTAAGTTTTGTGCTTCCTGAAAAAGGCCGACCCCGGTGCGCCTCAGAGGGAGTCTTTCACAATCTGGACTGAGAAGTGTGTGAGAGCGGCCCCAGGAACGTCAGCTGGCTCCTCATTTCCCTAGTGTCGCTAGCAGCCTGGCCGCGGCGGCGGCTGCGACGACCCAGGCGTAGCCGGGCCTCAGGAGAGGGCCCGGAGCCCCGGGAAGGCGGTGGGCGCCCCGGGAGCGGCAACGGGGACTCTGACGCCCCGCACCGGCGGCTCAGCGAGCGCCTCGCGCTCCCGGTAAAGACCAGAGGGGTAGCGGGCCAGGGCGCGGGGCGGGGACGCGGGGTCCGGGCCGGCCGGGGGCGCCGTCGGCTGGGCTCGCGCAGCCGCACTCGGCGCGCCGACTCCGGGCTCCTCCTCCCGGCTCCGTAGTAAGCATGGCGGCGGCGGCGTTCGTGGTCCCTCGGGTGAAACAGAAAGCGGGAGCTACGCGGAGAGGGAGCGAAGAGCGGGGCTGAGGCGGCACCGTCACTGCCGGGAAACCACCCCAACAGTCAGTGCGCCGGCGGCCGCGGCGGCCCCGAGAGCTGGCTCTGCCGCTGAAGTGGAGCGAGAACGATCAGGAACCCGAAGAAGAGGCGCCGGGGTAGCCGCCTTCCTCCGCCTCAGAGCGGCGTGACTCGGAGGTGAGAGCGCGGGCGCTCCCTTCGGGAAAGGTGGGGGAGACCGAGGCGTCCGGGTCCCGTCCCCCCCGCCCCCCTCGGGGCAGGCGCCGCGGAAACCGTTAGTCTGGGTGTGAGGGGCCGGGGCGCTAAGCGGGGTTCGGACCCGTCGAGGGGCCTGGCCCACCCAGTCTTGTGGGCGCGCGCTGGGCGGGGGGGAGTGGGCCGCGGGCGGGACCCGTCCACTCACGGGGCACCTGCTGGGCCCGAGTCTTGCCGGGAGGCGCTCGGCGGGGCGCGGCCGCGGCCCCGCCACCAGCCAGCGGAGGCGGCGTGGGCGGCCCTCCCTCCGCCCCCCTGGCCCGCGGCCCGCGGCGAGCCGTGCCGCTAACGGCGGCGCTGGGGGGTGGACTGCGGAGCCCTCCGGAGCGGATCGCCGAGCGGCCGCGGCGCCTTCGGTGTTGGCCGCCGGGCAGCCGCCAAACTTGAACGCTCTTCGGAAGAGAGTTTCCCCTGCTCCTGTTGGGGTTAAAACCTCGAAAACCCGCCCTAGTGTATTTGATCCTGCTTGGCTGGTGCCAGTACCTGGCCGTTCCTCCAGCCGGCGGAGTTAACCACCTGTTCAGTCGGGGGGTGGACTCCGGGCTGCTAGTCCTCGCCCTGTTTTACAGCCTGGATCTTTGAACTTCTGACACGGCTGTGGAAGGACGTCATGCGTTAGGTAAAGAAAATGAACACGTAATTTAGCCATAAAATCTGGGGCAGAACGGCGGCGGTTTTAATGAATGTAGTCGTTAGTCGTTCTTTTATTAAACTGTTAATGTTAAAAGCCTTGGGATAGTTTTCTGTGGGGGGAAAGGGGGTAATGGATAGTGGGGTGCTAGGAATCATAAATACGGGATTTTCTTTTGTGAAATTTCATGTAAGTTCCTTTGGACACCTTCGTGTCTGAGCATCTATTAACAAAGAATACCAGGCTGACAAGATTTTTTTTTTTTAACTGTATAATCCTCATGTATGTGTAGACTGTAGGCTCTTAAAACTGAGCGGCATAATTATTTTGCTTTTTCCCGTGGTCTGTGTTTTTAGCTCTTGGAAGCAAAATTGGTGTGTGTTTTTCTGTATTTTAAGAATGAAATAACAAAAGTTGAACTGTTACTATAATGTTTTATCACCATGATAGTACCAGCACCAGTGCTAAACATATGCCACCCGGGAGTTGGAGCCATATGTTAGGCAGAAACTAATTGAGTTTTGTGGCTATGATCTTGTATTTGGATAAATATTTAGTTTTTGTGTATTTGCTAAATCTGTAGTTCTTGCCATCGTGTAAGTTTTTAAATCACCTAAAAATAGTCCAGAGAAATGAGCCCCCTGCCTGTTTGATATTTTCTTGGTTGGTTTGACTTTTCTCAAGTAATGAGATAAAGTGCCCACTGAGACAGATGGTGGACTTAAAACAGTGATAAAAAGGATTTTACACATCTTTGATAACATAGAACCTAAAATTTTGCTTTCAGCTTCTTAGCCCACTGATAATTGTTGCCATCACCACTTATACCAGTTATTGGGAAGAAGGGATGATGACTTGACAGGAAAAAGATTTTGTTAAAATTTTTATAAATAGTTTTATGTTTAAGAATTTTAGCACTATCACAAATTTTATGAAATTTTCTTCTTTCCCTTCATAGAACACCTCTCAGTTTTCTTGTGTAGGTTAACTGAAAATTTTTTATCTCAAGCTGGCTGCTTTTAACCACCTGTATGCTTCTGAATGAACTCCCCCTCTTTCCGTTTTGTCTGAACCCTCAAAAATCATTGACTGTTCAGGAAAAATAAACTTCTGGTTAACATTGGCTTCAATCAAACATAATTATAAGGGTAATTTGCTTCTCCCAAATTAATCATATGATTCAAAAAAACAGATTTGGTGTCATCTATGTCATCACTTTCCCCCTTTGTATGAATAACTGAAAGCTGATTTATCATGCATTTAGTGATTACGTTTTAATTTTTAAAGTTCTGCGGTATAATTTTGAGCATGTTTTATTACTAATTATGAAAAAATTTCTCCCTCTTCTCTGACCAGCCAGGCAGAGGTCAGGATTGAGAGGTTATAAAACCCAGAAAAAAGAGAAGCGATGCATGATTAATAATTTTCATCATCTTTTGTAGCTTTACTTAGGTAAAGAGCATTTAATTTATAATTTGTTTTAGACTTACGGGTAATAATTATGCCTGTTTAAAAATATTTGTATTTTTTTTAATGTGCATACATCCAAGGCTTGTGCATCTTCTATTTTGCCTATATTTTTAAGATACAATTTGATGAAGTAACCTAAAGGTTTTGTTTTCTTTTTCATGTTCTTGGTACATTTTTCTATGAAAATGAGTCTAGGTGATATCTTTGAGCATGATGTAGCGATATGCTTGTGATTTCTAATTTTATTAGCCAGGTAATCAAAAGATAAATAATTGGTTTTTTCCCCTAGCAGTCTCTAGCAGACTTCAAATAAATTCACAATATTGTAAATCCAAAGGTTTAGAATACTGTGCATGCCAATTCCATTGGGTCTTTTAGTGCTTCTTTTTATCACATTGCAAAAAGAAAAAGAAAAATGGCCCGACACTGATATCAGTGTCGAGCTGCTTGCTAAAAAGGAATTAATGACCAGTAGCGTTGAAAGGCAACTTTTTTTTTTTTTAACCTGTATTGGGAGCTTTTATAATTTTCTTAATATTTTGGTCTCATTTTATTTCAGAGAGTTACGCTGTGGTCTCTTTAACCCTTGATCTTTATCTCTATCCTCCCACTATTGTAGTTTTGCTTATCTTTCACATATACTTTATAAGTTTGCGTTGTAGCCTATGGTCTTCCATCAAGTTTCTTTGTAGGTGTCTTCCTTTGATATTTCCAATCACTTATCACCCATTACCATTCCTCAGGCTGTTTTTTCTCCAAGGTAGAGAGATGCGCTTGGGAGATGACATGTGCTCAGAGGATGATGAGCTGCTAATAGAGCGGGGATACAAAAGCAATAGGATGTGTTTCTTTCCTTCAAGTAGTTTACAGACTAGTTGGGGATACTACACTAACACACAAGAAATCATTAGCAAAAATATAAGATGGCATTATTAAATTGTGTGGCAAGGACTGTAATTTAAAGGAAAGTGAGGCCACTGAGGGCTAGAATGATCCTGGAAGGCATTTAAAGGGAGTCAGACTTGAAACTTAGGAAGGATTTAGATATCTAGCAAAAGGAAAGACATTCCAAAAAAGATTGACAGCCAGAGCAGGAAGTAATAGCAAGGAGACCAGTCTGAGAGTGTATAAGGGTAAGTATCAGGAGGAAGAAGGAAAGAAGGTTAAAGTCAAGATTTTGGCTAAGCCCTACAGTATGGTCAAGAGAGTAATAGGCAGGGCTGGACAAGTTTGGCTGTATCATTATGAACCCATCACTGAAAGAACGCTAAATCTACTAAGTTATTTATATTAATAACTTAAGCTTTATGTATGAGGAATAGCTTATATGTTTTATATGTGTGTGTTTATTACAGTTTAGATCAGGGATCAGCAGACTTTTTCTTTAGAGTGCCAGATAATATTTTAAGCCTTGTGGGCCACTTGCTGTCTCTGTTGAATATCCTTTTTTGTTTTTTTTTTTTTTTTTTTTTTACAATCGCAGGATTTGGCCAGCAAGCCTGGTTTGCTGACTCTTGGCTAATAATTGGCTAGGTAATTGTCCATATAGCACATAATGTGAGCTGCCTTACATCATTTGTTTACATGGTTGTTTTGTGTTTTGTTCTGACTATCATTTATGGTTTTTTCCCTATATTATAGTAAGAATTAAGAGAACATGCAGAAATTAGTATTGTAATTGTTCTTTTGTGGCCAGACTTCTAGCAACTGCCTAGACTGAGTCTCAGAACTCAGACATAAAAGAAGAAAAGCCTTTGAGCTAGGCCTTAGAGCAGTGAAAATAGCTACACCATGGAATTTATAACCTGTATAAGGTTAAGTATATCAATTGCCTATTCAGGTTGTACGTATTTTAAACTTCAACTGGCATCTTAGAATCCTTGGCTAGGATGCTGGTGGCCTATAAGTGACAACTGGGGAGCAGGCAGTAGGAAACCTTGTTTTTAAAAGTAGTCTAGGTTGAGTTAGTTAAGAGACAAACAGTTGGACATCCCTCAATAACTCCAAGAGTCACTGTGTTATAGAATAGTCTAATAATTGATATTTACATTGATGAGTTTGAGTCATCAAGAAAAGATTGTATCATGTTTAGATTAAGGCAGAGAAAAAAGACCTAGAAATCTTTTAAAATATTTTCATTATGATTATTTAAAGATAAGTTACAGTGATTTAAAGGATAAGTATCAGTTATTTTGAAAATTCATTTACGTGAAATATCTCTTTGAAGTTGCTAAATTTATAGGTGTGTATTTCTGAAGCAATTCTATTTCCTTCACATTGTGTTTCATGTACCATTACCAGGTAAATAGTGGTGCCTCAGGTTATGGATGCATGAATAAATTCGCTAGGGTTACTCTATATTTTGTATTATCAAGAAAGTAAGAATATAGCATAAGAGCATTCTTTGATTCAACAGGCATTAGTAAATACATTCTGTATATCAGAGATAGTATTAGATGCTGGGAAAAGTAAAGATGTATGTGACGGAGAGCTGTCTGGTTAAAATCAGTGGTGTTTCTTTTTTTCCTCTTAAAAACATTAAAAGCAAACAAAGCAACAAAACCCCCAAACTTAAGTTAACTTTTGTCCTTTTGCCTATACTAGCATTTTCCATACTTTTAAAATGTATGTACTGTCTTAAGTTTTAAGGCAGTACAAACCTTTTGAACTAAATTTCAGCCTTCATGGATTGCTACCCAATAAAAGTATGGCTTTTTAAATTTTGCTTTAAGAAGAAATTAACAATTCACTCTCCCACCCCCCCTTTTGTCAGTACTTGAAACAGCTTCATTATTCCAGCTGTTTCCGTTTCCTAGATAGGAGATAAAGTACCTTGGATCTTAGTTCCAACTTGACCCTTGTTAGCTGTATGATCTCAGATTCGTTTTTTTCACTCTTAGGTTCCCAGTTTTTAAAATGGAGAATAATGTCTATCCTGATTTCCCCGCAGAAGTATTGTGAGCAACCAAAGAGATGCTGGAAACCATGACAATATTAAAGTACCATATGTGTTTACATTAATGCTACTACATTGGAAGCAGTGCAGCCTTTTTTTAATAAGACCAGAAATCATGAATTCAAGTTTTATCCTCCAAAGTTCTGTAAATATAGTATTACAATAAACATTTAGTTTACTCAAAAGTTTTAACTGCCTTCTTGGCAAAGAGAATGCACATTTTAAAAGCTTTCTTTCCATTCTTATTAATCTTTCAGTGTGGTCGGTATCCAGTGCCTCTGTTCTTTGCAAGAGAATACTGATCTTCATTCCAAGGAAATTCAGCTAATCCTTCCACAGTGGGATAAAAATATGCAAAAGTGAATTCCTTATAGTTTTTTTTTTTCAAGTAGAAGACTATTTATCTATAGTAATAAGATCTACTTGAACTCTCATTGGAAACTTGATTATTTTTTTTTAAATCCCATATAGACTTGCCAGATATGTGGTGGTACTCTCATTTTACAGATGAAACTATTACTTCTGATTGACTTCCATCTCTCTTCCTCCCTCACTTCTTGAGATTGCTTATGTGCTAATTGTTAGAAAGACAGAGTAGTAAGCATGATGTGTACTTTGACATAAACCTTGGTGTAAAGGTTATCTAAATTTGATAAATTAGGTTGTGTTAATAAGCCTCTATCAGAAGTGTCTGAAAGTTACTGTTTTCTGTTTTCCTTCTTCAGAATCCACATTTTAATATATTTTTGAACAGAATAATTTAAACAATTTAAGTGATTTCTTAGTGAAATGCAATTCCCCAGTAAGAAAAAAAAATCTTCCTACTTCTCTGGGGGTTCTAAACAGATGTTTAAGTACATTTTAAAGCACAGTTAAGACTTTTCTTTAAAAAGTAATTATATGCTTTCTTTTGCAGAAATAGATGTCATATACAACAGCTATGTACTTATGTTGAGATCTAGCTTGAAGGAGTAGTCATTTCGTTTACTTCAAAATCAGTTTCTCTTAAGATTGGCTTAAATAAAAATAAAAGTGAAAACATAGTTTATAATTTCTGATTTCATTATGTTTACATTTTCTAGATTTTTTTGGTTTGCTTGTAACAGCCATTCTTTTTTGTTTTCCAAAGATGTTTTATTTTATTTTTTTAACTTTTATTTTATATTGGAATATAGTTGATTAGCAATGTTGTATTAATTTTAGGTGTACAGCAGAGTGA
Organism: Physeter macrocephalus; assembly: GCF_002837175.3. NCBI lineage: Eukaryota > Metazoa > Chordata > Mammalia > Artiodactyla > Physeteridae > Physeter > Physeter macrocephalus. The sequence continues at coordinate 19,237,335 of NC_041226.1, read as the reverse complement.
TTCAGTTATACGTATACATGTATCTACTCTTTTTCAAATTCTTTTCCCATTTAGGTTATTACAGAGTATTGAGCAGAGTTCAGTTGAGCTATACATTGGTCCTTGTTGGTTATCTATTTTAAATATAGCAGTGTGTACATGTCAATCCCAAACTCCCAGTCTATCCCTCCCCCCGCCCTTCCCCCACTGGTAACCCTAAGTTCGTTCTCTAAGACTGTGAGTCTTTTTCCTGACAGCCATTCTCAATTACAGTTTCATTCTTAAGACTTGATTTTTTTCTATGTAGTATTTTCATTTGCAATATATACTTTTTCTTTGCATTTTAGTTAATGAAATATACTTTTGTTTCTTCCATGTTAGGACTAGCTATTTCCAGTACTTCAGATTAGTAGATAAATCATTATTCCTCAAATGCCATAGTATGCTAGCAATTTTATTTTTTGTCGATTACTTGAACCTGACCAAAACTGGTCTAATGTGTGTGATAGAGGAGACTTTGGATAAAATGTACAGGCAACTCTTCCTCTAGTTCATCTTCAGGCTGCTTCCAGACTAATATTTTTAAAATATGAATTTATTAAAATCATTGCTCAGTTTTGGAAGTTAAAACCACACTACAATTCCTGCTGCATCAATTATAATATCTTCTATCTCTATTTTAGAGTTTATACTCTGTTGGTATCCTGTGACTATATCTATTTCCCACCACTTCCCAACTTTGTCGTATAAAGAGCATATGTTTTACATTAGGCAGATAAAGGTTTGTTTGTTGGCTTCTTCCCTTACTGGCTGTATATAAACTTGAGCACATTGCTTTTACCTCAAGGAGCCTTACTTTCTTCACTTTAAAGAGGGGTAATATAGGATCTATCTCCTAGAATTAGCTGCTATAGGGATTAAAAGAAAGAGCCCATTTAACATGGCAAGTGAAATACCATAGAATTTTTTTTTTTTTTTTTTGCGGTACGCGGGCCTCTCACTGCCGTGGCCGCTCCCGTCGCGGAGTGCAGGCTCCGGACGCACAGGCTCAGCGGCCATGGCTCACGGGCCCAGCCGCTCCACGGCACGTGGGACCTTCCCGGATCGGGGCACGAACCCGTGTCCCCTGCATCAGCAGGCGGACTCTCAACCACTGTGCCACCAGGGAAGCCCTACCATAGGATATTTATATCCAGAACTTTGAAAGACATTTCTAATCATTGTTACCCAGGTATCTAAATTCTTCCTTTCACCATTCATTTATTTATTCATCTGTCATTTGTTAAAAATCTTAAATGTCGTAGATACTTAGAATATGAATGTCACAAAAATGAATGTCATATTCCTTTTCCTCCAGCAATTCACATACTACGATGAGAGATAAAGACATGTAAACAAATACATATTTTAAAATAATTAAAAGTAAATAAAATACCTCTTGTCTTTCATCCCTTGTGTGAATCCTTCCTGTAGTTTAGTACTGAACTGCCATAGGTTTCCATAATATGCTCATGATATCATGACTGTGACATACTGTAGCATATATATGTTTTTACTTGCCTGTCTCATCTTTTAGACTATGAACTCCTCGATTTTGAACAATACTTCTCAGGTCGGCAGAGGTTTTTTTTGTTTTGTTTTGTTTTTTTTCTGTAAAGGAGCAGATAGCAAATATTTTAGGCTTTGTGGCCATATGGACTCTGTTGCAACTACTTAACTGTGGTGTAGGAGCATAAAAATAACCATAGATAATTATAAACATTGGGTATAACTGTGTTCCAATAAAACTTTATTTATAAAAGCAGGCAGGAGGCCAGATTCAGTGCACGGGTCTTAGTTTGCTGACTCCTGCAATGCCACATACCTTACAGCTGGCAAATATGAGGCACTCAGTAAATGATAATAATTAACATATATTAAATGCTTTCTATGTTCTGTGTACTATTCTAAACAACCTTTCCTGTATCAGTTTACTTAATCCTTAAAACAACTCTCTGAGGTAGCTATTATTGTCATCATTTTAAAGATGAGGAAACTGAAGCACAGAGAAGTTAAATAACACACCTAAAATCATACAACTAGTTAGTGAAAGATTTGGGATTTGAACCCAGGCGTTCTGACTCCAGAGCCTGGCTTTGAATTAGTAAATCATACCAGTTCTGATACGTTGAATCCCAGGAGTATAATATTGATTCAGCATTAGGAAGCATATTAATGTAATTCACTATACTAGTAGGTTAAAGGGGAAAACTATGTTTATATCTCTTTGGTGCTAAAAAAATAAATCATTTTCTAAAATTCAGTTATCCCTGACAACTCTTCATCAACAAGAAATAATCTTATAAAGGGTCTCTACCGGAAACCTGTATTAAATGTCATAATGAAATATTAGAAGTACTTTCATTAAAAGATAGGAACATTGGTCAAAGTCTTAGTGCGTTAAGAAACAAGAAAAATAATTAACCTCGAAATAATGGGGATTGGGAGTGAGGTGGAATATATCACTGTTACTAGTTGCAGTTGATATGATTATCTACTTAGACAAGACAGGCAACAGAAAATGATTTGAGTCAAAAAGATTTCAGTAAGCCCACTGGCTATGAGATAAATTTAGAAGGTTCATTAACTTTCTTATACACTAGCAATAACCAACTATGAAAAACAGTAAGAAAAGTAGACGCCTAAATTATAAAATACTTGAGAAATTTTAAAAATATGCAGCACCATCTGAAGAAAACTACAAGAAATCTGAATGGATGGAGGAATAGTATATTCCTGAATGTGAGAACTTAATACTATAAAATTGGCAGTTCTCACCAAACTAATACAGTGTAATCCTAATTAGAAATCCAACAGGATTTTTAAAATGGAATTTGACAAACTGATGTTTCAAGTTTTGAGAAGGAAAAATGCACAAGAATGGCCAGATAAATTTCAAAAAGAAGCATAACAAAGGGGAACTTACCCATCAAAGATTAAAACATACTGTACAATTATAATTATTAAAATAATAAGAATATGGAGTAGGAATGAGCATGTTGATCAAAGGAACAGAATAAGGAATTCAGGAGGAGCTCCATGGTTACAGAAGAATTTATTGTATGATTAACAAGTGAGTAATGGAAGAGCTAGTCTGTAAGTGATGGGGGACAATTGGCTGTCCAGTTGAGGTAAAGATAATTAGGTACTCACTTTGTGGTACTCTCAAAACTAAGTTCCAGTTGGACTAAATATAAGTAAAAAAATAAAATGGCAAAAATTTTGGAAGAAGTGAATTAAAAAAAAGTGTCAGGGTAGTGAAAGCCTTTTCAAATAAGACGTCAAACTTAGATGCCATTTAAAAAGGTAAGCAATAGACTGGGATAAAATATTTGACATGTATGTAGTAGACAAAGTTAATATTCAGAGTATAAAAGGTGTGGCTACAAATTAACCAAGTCAACCTAGTAGAAAACGAGAAAGAATGTACAGAAATTCATAGAAGTAGAAATATAGCCTATAAAGTTTTGAAGAGATGCTCGAACACACCAGTAGTAAGAGATTGAAAACATCGAGAGATGATTTTTTTTTTAATCTTTGCTAATAAAATTGGCAAAAATTGGAAAACCTTGATAGGTGTCACATTGGAAAGTAGGCACTCATAAACTATTGAACAGTATAAACAGCTTCATCGTTTTAGGGTAAAAGTTTAGCTGTATCTGTCAAAAATTTTTAAATTAATTTATTTATTTTTGGCTGCATTGGGTCTTTGCGGCTGCGCGTGGGCTTTCTCTAGTTGCTGAGAGCGGGGGCTACTCTTGGTTGCAGCGCGTGGGCTTCTCATTGCAGTGGCTTCTCTTGTTGCAGAGCACCTCTAGGCGCGTGGGCTTCAGTAGTTGTGGCTCGCGGGCTCTAGCGCACAGGCTCAGTAGTTGTGGCACACGGCCTTAGTTGCTCTGCGGCATGTGGGATCTTCCTGGACCAGGGATCGAACCCATGTCCCCTGCATTGGCAGGTGGATTCTTAACCACTGTGCCACTAGGGAAGTCCTTGTTTCTGTCAATTTTGAAAATGCATACTTCTAAGCCAGAAGTTTCATTTCTGTGTATTTATAATACAGAAATACTATCATAGGGTCATAGAGAATATTACATGATTGTTCCTTGTAGAGGGAGAAATATATGAAGAAAATGAAAGTATTTTGTGTTCATCATTAGAATAAATTATAGTATGCCCTCATAGTAGAATATTAGACAGCCGTGAAAAAGAATGAAGTAGCTACAGATGTACTTCTTTAGGAAACTCTTAAGATATTTTACATGAAAAAACAAGACATTGACCAGTACACGCAATTTTATTTAAACCACTCCCCTAAACCTCATACATACATAAGTGCAGAGCAAAACATCTGAAAGGGTACATTCCACAGGGGTTGCTCTGGAAATGGGAGTTGGAATGAGGCAGGAGTTAAAAATAATGTCTGTACATGTGTTTTTAAGTGTAAAACATACAACTTTCGTGATGTAACAAATAATAAAAGAAAAGATGGTTTGGATTTGGTGACTGTGACTAGTCCTCGTTAGAACCATACCTTCTAGTTGGCCAGCCTTGATTTATGTCTGTTTCCCTGTGTGATTTTTAACAGCACATCCTTTCACTCAAAAGCTTCCCAGTTAGTGTCTGAAATCATTGGTGCTTTTAAAGAGAGCAATTTCAGTTTAGTGTTGGGTCTGAAGCTGTGTTACAGCAGGTTAAAGAAGTGAGAATTGTAGGCTAGTGATTCTCAACCTTTACATAACCATATCTGCCAACCGGGACAATTTTAGTATACTTTATTTTATGAGTTTCTATTATAAAAGCAATTTTCTTTTCCAAATAGAAAATTATAATTTTGAATATAGTTGTTTTCAAGTCTCATATGCCTGGATATTTTGATCTCCCCTTTTAATATTAGAACCTAATATTTTAGGAGAGTTGGTAGTAAATTTCAGGAGAGATGTTAGCTTAAACTGAAGACAAAGTAAAGAAAAGGAAGATTTTTTAAAGATAAGATGAGGAAAGATTAGCATATTTAGGCAATAATTTTTAGCTCAGCCATAGTTGTAGATTTATAAACAAAGAATATGGTTGTCTCAGAAAGGACAACATTAAAATACTGGGTTCTACAGACAGATCTTTCTTCTCATGGAAAATACAGAAACATTTCTTGATTTTCTTATGATATCTTATGATAAAATTCTCTATTTGGGAGAAACTAATGAAGGAAACATGTTAAATATGGTGAAGTTAGTAATACAGCTTTTACAGAGGAATTCAAACCTTTTGGTTGTAAACCTAGATGCTAAGGTGTTACTTTGTTCAGAAAATATTCAGAAGCTGCTGTTTTTTAGTCTTAAACCCAAAGTGATTCTGATAGACATAACCAAGCATCTGAAACTCTGAAAAAGCAAGGTGAATAATCTCAATATATAAGCTAGTATTTTACAAAAGGGCAATAAAATATTTGTAGATGAAAATAAAATTGTCCCAGATGTAATTACGTTGTGCTCTAAAGGTAACCCAAGTGCTCTGAAAATAGCACTAGACAGCTAGGAGCTGTAAAATGGGATTTAAGAAGTACAGTTGTCACTCAGCATCTGCAGAGGATTGGTTCCAGGACCCCCGCAGGTGCTCAGGTCTCTTATATTAAATGATGTAGTACAATAGAGTCAAATATCCGCACGATCCGCACCTACAGATATGGAGGGCTGACTGTACTTTAAAAACAAAAAATCTATTGGTCTTATTTATGTGCACATTATCTGTCTTTTAACAGATTGGGGTTGATTTCTTGGAAGAATTCCTGCTCTCTTTTCCCATAGTTTCCTGAGTGGAAGTAACTTTGTGATGTCTTTTTCATCAAGATTGCATTGGAAGTCTTATTTTAATCAGGTTTCCATGTTAGTATTAAGGTGTGATTTCTTAGTAGCGGGGCTGGAGCTGTATCTCCTGACTGCTTATTATATTAAGTTATATAGTATATCTGACTAAGGAGAATAATGGCAGTGGCCCTCAAACTCCCAACCCTTATTTTACACCTCTGTTCAATTAAGAGGGATAAAAGACTGAGGCCCACCCATCCTACCCACTTTCACCTTTCCTTTCCAGTGAACAAGGAATTGGAGAAGAGTAAGATAAATAAGTTATAGTGAATACGTTGCTGACAATCTATATAAATTGCCATTTACGATTTAAGAAAATGAGTATATATATTTGATTTTATTAGATTAAACCATATGAAATTGTTATTTTAATGTTTCTGACCTTAAGTGGCAATTTCATGTGGTTCAACCTATTATATTACAGAACTATGCCCTATAATCACTGCTCTCTATATAAAAATACGTTGTTGTACTTAGAAAATATGTTGTAAGTTATTTAATATAAATTCATAAGCAGCACATTGCTTATGAAATGTCACCATATAAGTCAAATTGGAAAGTTTATGAATGTACCTACTTTAGCAACAAGGATAAAGTGATAAGCCAAAAATATTGTTAATGAACATATGCACCATTGGACACTATAGGATTAATCAATCAACCATCTCTGAAAACTAAATTAAATATGAGAATGATAAGATAAACATGTAGTAATTGCTAAATAAAAGCTATTAGGTTTAAAGCCATGACCAATAGAAGACAGTGCAAAAGCCAGAACTAATTGAAGAGAGCACTGATAATAGATAAACAGATAACAAAGTATCCTTCCCCTAAATTGTGGTAATTCTCTCTGTGTTGCATGGCAGCCACATGTCTTAGTAGAATCCTGAATCAGGCCCAGCTAATCTCCAGAAACATATTAATTTTAGTTTATAGATAACACATTTTTTTAGTAAATAAGAACTCACTCTGTAAGTTGCTGGTAAGTAATACTTAGTCTTATGCAGAAATCTAAGAAAGTGCGTGTCATTTTCCCAAAATATCTGTAAAGAGAATATTGATTTTTCTTTCGGTTAAGGGTATATCAAGAGCACATTGGCTTCCATTGGTGAACCCAGACCATACTTTTTAAAAAAATCTTGCTTTTAAAGCATTGCCATTTGTGTTCTACTTGTGATTAATTCATTTACCTTTCTACTGCCCATTGCGTACATTAAAAATTAAGAGTAGTGAATTCAGTTCCCTGTCAAGATGGAGTAAAAGGGACTAAACTTACTCTTCTGTCTGAAACAACTAAAAAAAAAACTAGAAAAAAAAATACATGAAACAGTGGCACTCAAGATGTTAGATATCATGCAGCTGAAGAGGGAAAACATGAGCCCTAAGATTGGCTCTGCTTATTGCCTGGAGAAAGTTCCCAGGGCACAGGGAGGGGTGTCCCAAGTAGGTCCCATCTCCCTGAGTTGAGATGAAGCTGGCAGTCCAAAGAGAATAGAGTGCAGATCCAAGTACCAGAGAGGAGAGCACTAAACATAAAAAGGACCTCAGTGATCTGAAGAAGGTCCCCCTTGAGTATTTAGCACAGTACTGATAAGTGCATACCTGTGAGGAAACTACCCAGGGCTAGAGAAAGAGTCACCTAAAAGGATTATATATTAAATAAAACATTGTCCAAGCTTATACAAGGCCAGAAATAGTGCCTGTTCCCACCAGCCAGAGTAGAAAGCCTCATAATTCTCAGGGCATTTGGTAGAGTACTCTGGAGGGTCTTGGCTCAGTGGTGGGGAAAAATTAACCCTAGACTAAATGTAGCTGTGTTCCTGCCTAACGGAAGAATATAACTTTGTTCTTGCCTAAAGCAAGACCCAAAAGGATCAAACTGTTTCCAAGTCACTTAGCCACGTCTCATAGCAAAGCTTAAGAATAGTTATAGGAATACAGAAATATCCAGCAGCCAACAAGGGAAAATTTACAGTGACTGACATTCAGTCAAAACTACTAAGCTTGCAAAGAAGCAGAATAATACAAACCACAATGAGGAGAAAAATCAGCCACTTGAAACTGGCTGCAAAATGACATTGATGATGAATTAATAGTCAGGAACATAACAGTTACGTTTGTATTCAGTATGTTTGAGAAGCTAGAGGAAAGATTGAACATGTTATGTAGAAGTATCTTCTAGATTATAATTACAATGTCAGAGACAAGGTACTTTGGATGGGATTAATGGCATGTTAGACATTGCCAAAGAAAAGATTATTGGATGTGAAGACATAGCAATAGAAACTGTCGAAAATGATACATACAGAGAAAAGAGAATTGTTTAAAAAGGTGAACTGAAAAAATATGTGAAGAAATAGTGGCCAAAATTTTTCTGAATTTGATAAAGACTATAAACCAAGAATCATGATAAGCACAAGAAAGATAAATGTCTCCAAGGAACATCATAATTAAATCACTTAAAACAAGTGATAAAGAGGAAAAAATCTAAAGCAGCCAACATTAATACAGGACAAAGATAAAAGTAATAGCAGATTGCTCGTCAGGAGCAATGTAAATTAGAAGGTAATGTAGCAATATCTTTAAAACACTAAAAGAATAACGTGTCAACTTAGGATTCTTTACCCAACAAAAATATCTTTCAAAAGCAAAGTAATGACTTTTCAAACATGCAACAGCTGAAATAGTTAATTACCTTCAGTCCTGTACTAAATGACATGTTCAATGGAGTCCTTCAAGCAGAGGAAAATTAAACTATATGGATACCTAGGCCTGAGGAAATGATAACTACATGGGTAAATATATAAGATTTTAAAACTATTATTATTTAGGTAATTTCAAAGGACAGTTGATTGTTTAATATGATAATGATAATGACTGTGGAGTTTATAACATATGTAAAAGTAAAATATATGATAATATTAGCACAAGGAAGGGGAGAAAGGGCAGATATATTGTTAAGGTTCTGATACTTATACCTGAAGTAGTAAGTTAGACTGTGAAACATTAGACTGTGATAAGTTAAAGATGCATATTATAAACCCTAAAGCAACCATGAAAGTAATAAAGGATTATAGTCTATAAAGCCAATGGGGATATAAAACGATATAATAAATAATTGAAGACAAAGCAGTTAAAGAGGAAAAGGGGAGTGAAGAACACATGGGACAAATAGAAAACAAATAGCAAGAGGTAGATTTAAACTCAACTATATCAATCACTCATAAACGATCTAAACACTATATATATAATTAAAAGAGATCATTGGATTCAATTTTTAAAAAATCAATACCCAAGAATATGACACCCACAAGAAACCCACTTTAAATATAAAGACACACATAAGTTAAAAATAAAAGGTTGGAAGATATACCATGCTAACACTATCCAAAAGAAAGCTGGAATGACTATATTAGATCAGAAGTTAGATTTCAGAGCAAAGATTACCAGGGACAGAGGGGTCATTTTGTAATAATAAAGGGATTAATTCATGAAGAAGACACAATCCTAAATTTTTATACATGATAAAACTGCAAAGAGACATATACAAATAAGAAATTTAGCAGAGGTTCTAATACCCCTGTCTCAACAATTGATAGAACAGATAGAATGTAAAACCTAAAACTTTAAAATTTCTTGAAGAAAACATAGGAGAAAATCTTTGTGACCTTTGATTCGACAAGGATCTCGTAGGTAGAACTCCAAAAGCACCATCCATAAAATAACAAATTAATCTCTTGGATTTATCATAATTAAAACTTCTCCTCAAAAGACATTGGTAGGAGAATGCAGAGACAAGCCATAGACTGGGAGAAAATATTTGCCAATCACTTAACTTGATAAAGAACTAGTAACCCGAGTATATTAAAGCGCTATCAAAACTGAGTAATAAGAAAAAATAATCCAATAACAAAATGAGCAAAAGTATTGGCCAGATGCTTAACCAGAAAGCCATACAGAGGGCAAATAAGCACATGAAAACACGTTGAACATCATTAGTCATTATGGAAATGCAAAGCCTGGGATTTAAAATAGATAGTAAGAAAATTTGGGAGGTGATGGGTAGGTTAATTAATTAATTAATTATCTTGATCATAGTAGTGGTTTCATCAGTGTATTCATGTGTCAGAATTCATCAAGTTGTGTACTTAAATGTTATTTAATATGTGTCAGTTATACCAAAATAAAGCTGTTTTTTAAATCTATAGTAGTTAGCACATTATATGTGCTTGATGCCATTTCCTAGGAACATTTGAACGTTTGTGTGTGTGTGTATGTGTTTTAACCTGTAGGAAATAGCAGTTGCAATCTGAGAGAAAAATTGATTTGGCTCATAGGCTTTTGATTTGGCTGAAATATCCAAAGGCAACTTCAAAGGCCTCATTAAACTTGATTACTTACAAATACTTTCTTCTCCTTAAGGAAACTATTTTTATCTATTTCTAGTTGAAGAACAAGAATGTATTCACATCTGGGTTGGGCCCTTCAAGAATGAAGTATTCTTTACATTGTTATCACCCTGACTCCTTCATTATCAGTTAATACTTAGTGAAAATGAGTTTTACATCTATAATCTGTATGGTCATGGGACTAGCAGCATCAGCTTAACCTGGGAACTTATTAGAAACGTGAATTATTGGGCCCTATCCCACACCTATTGAAACTGAGACTAGGTGTAGAGCCCAACAGTCTGTTTTAATAAACCCTGCAGGTGATTCTGATACATGCCAAAGTTTGAAAGCTATGGTCTTAGAGCAGCAGTGGGACTTCAGATACTTAGGTACTGATAGTAGTAGAATTCATTTCAAGAAATCTCACAGGATGGCATACTTAAAGATTTGTGTATTTCATCATATGTAAATTTTGCCTTCAAAAAAAGAGTTAAATACTGAATAGTAGTTACTGAAACATGCCTGAGGTGTTTAGGGGTAAAGTATACTGATGTCTGCAACTTTGAAATGCATTTTTATTTTAATTTTTTAAATTTATTTTTTTATTTTTGACTTCATTGGGTCTTCGTTGCTGTGCGTGGGCTTTCTCTAGTTGTGAGTGGGGGCTACTCTTGGTTGTGCGCGGGCTTCTCGTGGTGGCTTCTCTTGTTGTGGAGCATGGGCTCTGAGCGTGAGGGCTTCAGTAGTTGTGTCACGTGGGCTCGGGAGTTGTGACTCACGGGCTCTAGAGCACTGGCTCAGTAGTTGCGGCATGCAGGCTTAGTTGCTCTGCAGCATGTGGGATCTTCCCGGATCAGGGCTCAAACCCGTGACCCCTGCATTGGCAGACAGATTCTTAACCACTGTGCCACCAGGAAAGTCCTGAAATGCATTTTTTAAAAAGATGGATAGAGGAACTCATGTGATAAAGGAAAAATGTTAACTTTATTATCTAGATGGCAAGTATATGCTATTCACTCTTTAATTATTTCAGCTTTCCTGTAGGTTTGAAATTTTTCTTGATAAAATATAAAATCCTCATAATGACTCCTTTTTAAATTTTTGTGCAAGATACTGAAATGTGCCCAGATGTACTTTTAGACAAAATAATGGTGGGTGATAATGAAATTTTAGCATCTTAACAATAATTATGGGCAGATATAGAAGATGGTGTTTTAATATATTGATACTGCATTTATTTATCCTAGAAATTGGCTATTTGAGATATTTCTAGTAAATTGGATATTAAAATGTGATCTCATTAATGTTCTCTAAATTGTCTCCATTGATTGACTCTTGATATATCAAGATGAAAATGTTCATCAGTTATACCTACATGATCTGGTTATCATTACTTTTAAAGTTAGACACAATTTATTGGTTTTTAAAACATATTTTGTTATAGAAGTCATACCAGTCAAATGGAAAGTATTTACATTAAAAGAGGTTGCTTGTGATTGTTTGTTTGTTTGTTTGTTTTTGTGGTACGCGGGCCTCTCACTGTTGTGGCCTCTCCTGTTGTGGAGCACAGGCTCCGGACGTGCAGGCTCAGCGGCCACGGCTCACGGGCCTAGCCGCTCCGCGGCATGTGGGATCTTCCCGGACCGGGGCACAAACCCGTGTCCCCTGCATCGGCAGGCGGACTCTCAACCACTGCGCCACCAGGGAAGCCCGTTTTTTTTTTTTAATATTTATTTCTTTATTTTATTTTTGGCTGTGTCGGGTCTTAGTTGTGGCCTGCAGGATCTTCGTCACGGCACACGGGATCTTTTCATTGTGGCGCACAGGCTCTTCCTTGCGGCACGCAGGCTTCTCTCTAGTTGTGGCATGTGGGCTCAGTAGTTGTGGCACGCAGGCTCTCTAATTATGGCTCGAGTGTTCAGTAGTTGAGGCGCGTGGGCTTAGTTGCCCCGTGGCATGTGGGATCTTAGTTCCCCGGCCAGGGATCAAACCCGTGTCCACTGCATTGGAAGGCAGATTCTTAACCACTGGACCACCAGGGAAGTCCCTAAAAGAGGTTTTAAAAATGATGAATGATGAAAGTGAATAGTAGTGTGTGCATTTAATATGAATCCTGATTCAAACAAATTTTAATAAAAATTAGGCAATTTGAAATTTGAACACTGGTGATTTAAGGAATTATTGATTTTTATGTATGGTAATGGTCTTGTGGTTATTTATATGTGTGTGTGTGTGTGTGTGTGTGTGTGTGTGCATGTATGTATAAAAGCCTTTATCTTTCAGAGGTGCATACTGAAATATTTGCAGATGAAAGTACTTCAAGATAATACAAGACAGGAAGAAGTAGGTGGTGGCAGAGATGAAACTAGGCTGGCTGTGAGTTGAAATGGTTGAAGCTGGGTGATGAGGACATGGGAGTTCATTATACTAATGTTTACTTTGGTGTATGTTTGAAATTTTCCACAAATAAAAATATTTAAGAAAGATATACTAGAGGTTAAATTGAACTTTTGCAGGGTGATCTGAGAACCTAACAACCATTTAATACATGTTTCTATGGGAAAATATTTTCCAATTTTTTCTGACTTCTAAATGCAGTGTTGGAAGGCAGCCTGTTTCTGTGTTGAGGACTGCTTCTTTTTAATGTAATACTCTCCCTTATGATAGCAATCATTTAAAATCATTGATAGCACTCTCTCTTCTTGTACAAATATAAATTTCTTCTATAAATTAAAAAAAGCATAACTGTCCTTTATGTCTTCATGAAAGTTCACACTAAGATATGAAAATTCAGATGAAGCAAAATAATGCATTAGATTAATTACATATCTTTTTAAGAGTCATTTTTCTGGAGTACAGTTAACATCAAACAGGGTAACTGAAAGAATTAATTAGTCTTAGGAAGAATATAAAATCTAATATCATGTACTTATTGTACAAAATCTGTGAAATATTTGTTTTAGGTTTCTGGTAAGAAGTAAGATGATTTTGCATAGTGATTCCTGTGACTTTCATCACAGGAAATTTCACTACAGGTGATTTTAAAGTGCCCCTCCCCCCTTTTAATATTTATTTATTTATTTGGCTGTGCCGGGTCTTAGTTGCAGCATACGGAATGCCCATAGGGGATCTTTGTTGCGGCATGCGGGATTTTTTAGTTGCGGCACACGGGCTCCTTTAGTTGTGGCAGACGGGTTCCTTTAGTTGTGGCACACAGGCTCCTTTAGTTGCAGCATGCAGGCTCTTAGTTGCAGCATGCGGGATCTAGTTCCCTGACCAGGGATGGAACCTGGGCCCCCTGCATTGGGAGCACGGAGTCCCAACCACTGGACCACCAAGGAAGTCTTGCCCTCCCCCCTTTTTCAATCTAATGTAGTCAAGTTTAGAAAGTAAAAAATCCAAACGTAGAAAAAAAAGAAATAGAGATCTAAATGGGAAAAATACATTTTAGGATATCAGTTCATAAGATGAATTAGTAATTTGGATAAAAGTCCAAGTTCAAGGAAAATTTCCCTGAAAGGGTATTTATATAGTTGATAAGCCAGGTGTGACTGTAGTTGCCTAGGGCTCCTCAAGACTGTTCATTTTTAAATCAAAATTTTGATGAAAGTGGTATAACCATATCCACATTACAAAACAGTTGGGGAAATAGAGAAAAAAATACTGTAATTCCATCATCTTAATATAATTGCTACTATAATATTAATACTTTTACCTAATGTTTTTTCATATGTATATCTTAAAGTAATCTAAAGTCTAGATTTAAATGTACTAAATCTACTTTGGAGTGTATAATAGTCTTGTGATTTCAGATATGGCCTTGGAGTCCTATAATTTTTAGTTTCATTGGTTTAGACAAATCAAAAGACCAGAAAAATGTATTGGATTTCTTAATCTGAATGTACATATTTTTCCTATGAGTCTCTCAATTACGCTATGGCTGTAATCCAAGTAGGATCCTGCCTTGCATTTTCCCACATACTTTTTAAACAAGTAGAGCTGAAGTTTCAAACCCCGCTCCAAGCTTATTGCCATGAGTTAGCTACCTTAGGTTCTAGGTATAGACTATTGTCATTATGATGGCAGCATCTTTAAAAATAGAACAAATTCAGGTAAAATGGATGGCTATGAGTGAGGAGATAAAGGAAGAAAAACTGTGGCAAAATATATGCATAAGGAAACTGGTACAGATTCAGAATTATAACAGGGAGTGGGTGAGAAAACAGTACTGTTTCTAAACCTAATAGCATTTTAGACTGAATCTCCCCCCACAACCCCTGCCCCACAAATTCATATCTTGAAGCCCTAACCTCCCAGTGTGATGTTTTTGGAGGTAGGGTCTTTGGGAGATTATTAGGTTTAGATGAGGTCATGAGGGTAGAGCTCTCGTGATGGATTAGTGCCCTTATAAGAAAAAGAAGAGACCAGAGCTTTCTCTCTCTTGGCCAAGTGAAGGTACAGCAAAAGGGTAGTCATTTGCAGGCCAGGAAGAGCGCCCTCATCAAGAATCTGACTATGCTGGCACCTGATCTTGGACTCTCAGCCTCGAGAACTGTGAGAAATAAATGTGTGATGTTTAAGGCACCCAGTCTATGGTATTTTGTTCCAGTAGCACGAGCTAAGACAGTAATTGGTACCAATAAGTACAGTGCAGCAGTAACAGATATCTAAAAATGTGCAAGTGGCTTTGGCACTGGTTAATGGGTAGAGGCTGGAAAAGCTTAGAAGTACATGCTAGAAAAAGCCGAGATTGCTGTGGGGACTGCTAATGGCAACTAGTGAGAGCTTAGAAAGAAAAGAGGAGGGCTGGAGGAAAAAACTTCCATCTTCTTAGCGAATACATAAATAATCATGAACAGAATGTTGGTAGAAATATGGACAGTAAAGGCCATTCTGATGAGGTCTCAAATGAGAGTGAGGAACTTGTTATTAGACAATGGAGAAACGGTGATCCCTATTATGAAGGGTTTGAGAACTTGGTGGAGTTGTGTTCATATTCTAGCATTTTGTGGAAAGTGAAACTTGTGAGTGATAAAGTTGGATATTTAACTGAGGAAGTTTCTAAGCAAAGTGTTGAAGGAGTGGCTTGGTTCCTTCTGACTGCTTAGTAAAATGGGAAAGGAAAGAAATGAATTGAAGAAGGGTCTGTTAAGCAAAAAGGAACCAAAACTTGAAGATTTGGAAAATTCTCAGCCAATCCAGGTTGCAAAAATGAGAAAGCACGTTCAGAAGAGAACACAAAGAGTGTGGCTGACCAGCTATTTGATAAGGATATTAGTGTGTTGTGAGCCATGGACCCAATCAGCATCTCAGCAGAAGCCAGGAAGAGAGATGGAATTATACCATTGGAAACCCTGCCAGGTGGGACTAAAGGAAACAGAGAAAATGGAATGAAATGAAGGAACGCTTCAAACATGTGTTATCCTTCAAGAAAACGAAGGATCCCAAAGGTGACTCAAGGTCATCAGGGCTGTTACTCCCACAGGTTCAGAGTGCAGAGGTCTGAGGGGCAGGGTACCTTCACCTCAGTTTCAAAGGATGGGACTTCTGCCCTGCAGCGCCACATTGCCAGGGCTCCACCAAGCTAAAGGAATGTCTGTGGAGGTGATGCCACACCCTTTGAGTCCAGAGGGCAGAGCATGGAACCAAAGACATTATTCTCCAGCCTAAAAATCTAATGGTATTTGCCTTGCTAGGTTTTGAACTTGCTTGGGACCTGTCACCCTTTTCTTCCTTCTGATTTCTTCCTTTTGTAATGAGAATATCTATCCTATGCCTGTCCCACCATTGTAGTTTGGAAGTGTGAAACTTAACTGGTTTCACAGGTTCACAGCTGGAGAGGAATTTTGTCTCAGGATGAATAATTGTACCTCAAGTGTCACCCAAATCTGATTTAGATGCAACTTTAGACTTTATGTTGAAATGGGTCAAGACTTCTGTGGCTGTTGGGATGGAATGAATGGTTTTTTGTTGTTGTTTTTTTTTAATTTTACATGCAGAAAGGACATGAATTTTTGGGCCCAGGGGCAGAATGTATGGACTAAATGTTTGTGTCCTTCCAAACTTCATTTGTCATAGCCCTATACCCTAATGTGTTGGTGTTACGAAGTGGGGCCTTTGGAAGGTAATTAGGTTTAGATGAGGTCATGAAGGTGGAGCCCCCATGATGGGATTAGTGCCCTTTTAATCCAAGAAGAGGAAGAGAGACCAGAGCTTTCTCTCTCGGCCATGTGAGGATACAGAAAGAAGGTAGCCCTTTGCAAGCCAGGAGAAGGGCCCTCACCAAAAACCTGACTATGCTGGCATCCAGATCTTAGACTTCCTACCTGTGAGAAATAAATGTCAACTGTGAGAAATAAATGTCTGTTGTTTAAGCCAACCAATCTGTGGTATTTTGTAGCAGCTGGAGCTAAGTTTGCAAATATTTTTTTCCCATTCCATAGGTTGCCTTTTTTTCACTCTGTTGAATGTGTCCTCTGATGCACAAGTTTTCAGGTTTGATGTAGTCCCATTTGTCTATTTTTGCTTTTGTGGCCTTTGCTTTTGGTGTTATATCTAAGAAACAATTGCCAAGTCCAATGTCATGAAGCTTTTCCCCTGTTTTCTTCTTGTATACTTATGGGTCTTACATTGTGTTTTTAATCCATTTTGAGTTAATTTTTCAATGTGGTGCAAGATAAAGGTCCAACTTCATTTGAAAAAAAATTTTTTTTTTTTTTTTTTTTTGCATGTGGATATGCAGTTTTCCCATCACCATTTGTTGAAGAGACTGTCCTTTCCTCATTGAGTGGTCTTGGCACCATTGTCAAAAGTCATTTGACCATATACATGACAGTTTATTTGTGGGCTCTCTGTTTTATTCCGCTGGTGTACTTGTCTGTCTTTATGCCAGTATCACACTGTTTGATTACTGTGGCTTTGTAATGTTGAAATGTAATGTTTTGAAATCAGGAAGTTCAAGTGCTCCAACTTTGTTCTTTTTCAAAATTCTTTGGCTATTTTCGATTCCTTGAGATTCCATATGAATGTTATTTTATTTTAATTTATTTAATTTATTTTTAAATTTTATTTATTTATTTTTGGCTGCGTTGGGTCGTCCTTGCTGGACGTGGGCTTTCTCTAGTTGTGGCGAGCGAGGGCTAGTCTTTGTTACAGTGCACGGGCTTCTCATTACGGTGGCTTCTCTTTGTTGCAGAGTACGGGCTCTAGGCACACGGGCTTCAGTAGTTGTGGCATGCGGGCTCAGTAGTTGTGGCATGCGGGCTCAGTAGTTATGGCATGCGGGCTCAGTAGTTGTGGCATGCAGGCTTCAGTAGTTGTGGCTCACGGGCTCTAGAGCGCAGGCTCAGTAGTTGTAGTGCATGGGCTTAGTTGCTCCGCGGCATTTGGGATCTTCCCAGGCCAGGGATCGAATCTGTGTCCCCTGCATTGGCAGGCGGATTCTTAACCACTGCGCCACCAGGGAAGTCCTATTTCATTTTATTTTTAATATTTATTTTATTTATTTTTTTAATTTTTTTTTGGCTGTGTTGGGTCTTCGTTGCAGCACTCAGGGTCTTTGTTGTGGCGCCGGGCTTCTCTCTAGTTGTGGCTCGCGGGGTCCAGAGCACATGGGCTCTGTAGTTTGTGGTACTCGGGGTCTCTCGTTGAGGCACGAGAGCTCAGTAGTTGTGGCACGCAGGCTTAATTGCCCCACGGCATGTGGGATCTTAGTTACCCGACCAGGGATCGAACCCGTGTCCCCTGCATTGGAAGGCAAATTCTTTACCACTGGACCACCAGAGAAGTCCCAGATTCTATATGAATTTTAGAATGAATTTTTCTATTTCTGAAAAAAATGCCATTGAGATTTTGATAGGGATTGTATTCAATCTGTAGATTGCTTTGGGTATCATAGATATCATAACAATATAAAGTCTTCCAACTATGAACACAGGATGTCTTTCCATTTATTTGTGTCCTCTTTAATTTCTTTTTTGCAATATTTCATGGATTTCAGTATACAAATCTTTGTTTTCTTTGGTTAGATTTATTCCTAAGTATTTTATTCTTTTTAATGCTATTGTAAACGGAACAGATTTCAGATCGTTTCACTTAGTGTATAGAAATGCAACTGATTTTTGTGCATTGATTTTGTATCATGCATTTTTAGTGAATTTGTTTATTCTAATAGTTTTTTAAAAACCTTTAGGGTTTTCTACATGTAAGATCCTGTTATCTGTGAACAAAGATAGTTTTACTTATTTATTCCCAGTTTGTATGCCTTTTATTTCTTTTTCATGCTTAATCGCTCTGCCTACGGCTTCCAATACTATGTCTAATACTGTGAATAGATGTGGTGAGAGTGGGCATTCTAGCCTTGTTCCCGATTAGAAGAAAAGCTTTCAGTCTTTCACCACTGAGTATGGTGTTAGCTGTGGGCTTTTCATATGTGGCATTTATTATGTTGAAGTAGTTTCCTTCTATTCCTAGTTTGTTAAGTGTTTTTATCATGAAAGGGTGTTGAATCTTGTCAGATGCTTTTTCTGCATCAGTTGAGATGATCGGGTGTTCATTTTACCTTTAAAAAATTTTATTGAAGTATATGCAGAGAAGTACATACTTAGTGTACAGTTCAGTTTATAATACACTAGCAGTTACCATACAACAGCCTCCCAGGTCAAGATGTAGAACAGTACCAGCACCCAAAAAATTGCCTTCATGCCCCTCCCAGTCCCCATCCTTTCTTCCTTTCCAAAGGCAATCACTACGTGATTTTTAATACCACAGGCAAGTTTTATTGGTTTTTAAACTTTCTATAAATACAATTGTGCAGTATGTACTCTTCTGTGTGTTTTTCACTCACATTGTATTTGTGAAGTTTATTTGTATTGTTCTCTATATTACTACTTCATTAATTTTCATTGCTGTATAGTAGTCCATTGGGTGAATCAGATACAGTTTACCATTTACTGTTGAGGGACATTTAGCTTATTTACAATTCGGGGCTATTAATAATGCTGATATACATTATAATAATGCTATTATACATCCCTTCATGTACTTATCTTTTGGTGTGCATGTGCATGCATTTCTTTTTGGTATATACCAGAAGTCTAATAGCTGGATCATAACTGGGTCATAGAATATTTATATGTTCAATTTTGGTAGGTAGTATCAAACTGGTTTCCAAAGTTATTTTATGAGTTTTCATTCATATTCCATATGAGTGTGATAGTTGCTTTGTAGCCTCACTAATACTTGATATTGTCAGTCTTTTCCATTTTTACTATCCTAGTATGTGGTGGTATTTCATTATGATTTTAATTAGCTTTTTCCTAATAAATAATGAACTTGAGAATCTTCTCATATGTTTATTGGTCTCTTGAATTTCCGCTTTTGTGAAGAGCACATTCAAGTCTCATCTCATTTTTCTATTTTTTAAAAACTCAATTTGTAGGAGGCCTGTATATATACTAAATATGTCCTCTTTTCCAGTTATATGTGTTGTAAATATTTTTCAGTCTGTGGCTTGCATTTTCATTCTCTTAAAGATTTTTTAAATGAATTGTAGTTCTTAATTTTCATGAAGTTCAATATGTCATTCTTTTCCTTTATGATTTAAGAAACATAATTTATACCCTGTTTAAAAAATCTTGCTCTGTGTCACAGTTATGAAGATATTCTTTTGTGTTAACTCTATAAGCTTTTTTGTCTTACTTTTTGTATTCAGATATGCATACAGTCTACCTGGCATCAATTTTTTAAACATTGTTTAATTTGACATTAGTTAGAATTCTGACTAATAGAAAATTTTCAAGAATAGTACAAAGATATCCAGCTATTCTTCACACAGACTCCCCAAATGTTAATATTTTATTGTATTATTACCACATAGATGGTCAAATATTGATATATAGATATAGATATAAACAGATATGCTGGAGCCATCTTGTACTTGTATACAAAAGTTGATTGTTAAAAATTCAGGCAGTTTCACGTCGATTTTTAAACCATGATGGCTTGAAATGGGGCATGGAGGAATATGTATTCCATGGAAATTAGCAAATGGAACAAATCACCTCCCCTTTTTTGCACGTATCAAATATTACATTATTAAAAAACAAGCAAAAATAGATGCATAGCTTAAAACAAGTGGGTATTTGTGGTCACAAGATAAGATGAAAACATAAGAACTTAGTAGTAACAAAATTAGAAGAAATTGATTGAAAGAAGAAGCTGACAGTGTTCTCTATGCCGGAATGAAAGGAATTTTTAGGTTTCTAAATGCAACATTTTAGTTGCATGAGGGAAGTTTCCAATTTGCAAGCTGAACTAAAACCAGCTACTTTGCATGTAGTGTGATGAATATGGCCGTAAAAGAAGGCAGTTCATAAATGAAATGATGTTATAGCTTTGAAAAGAGTAAAATCAGAGGTAACACCTTAAATGGAATGATGATATTAAAACATAGCATATGGCTTCAGATTCATTCTATAATACCACTGTTCTTGGAATTAACTGGAGATTCAGAAGAAATTTCTATTTTTATTTGTAAAGCTTCCAGTCCATCTCTTGAAACCAAATTATGGTTGTATCTTCAGCATTACATTCTAAAATTTTTGTAATAATGGTGGCTTGCAGTTTTAACTAAGCATATTAAATAAAATATTAGGATACAATGACAAAAGAAAAATTCTCAGTGGTTGTTATTTTTTTAATTTATTAATTTTAAAAGGTAAATTACTTATAAACTTTCTCTGGTTACTCCTGAGTTAGCTTCCTAAAATGTTTCTTGAACTAAATCTTATGACATGCAAGAGGGAAAATACATTGACTCTTTGCCATCTTATATATAATTCTTTGTGTGTTCCACAGTGTGAAATTATTTGACATGATTTAAGGTACTCAGTGATTTTGTTGGACTTTAAGAAATATAGCAATACAGATTAAGCCAGAATTTAGATTTGCCCCTTCATTTATATATGTCTATAAAAATGTTTATATACTGTATATATAAAACATACATGTGTTTATATCATATGTATTTATTATATAAATATATATACGTTATGTTTAAATGGCATGCATTTTTATGAGATAGTTAAATAATATAAAATGCTCCATACTATAGTTTTAAGTATAAAATCTTGAAGTAGATACCTGTATTGAATATTTTTTTTAATCTTAAAACAGTGTTTATATATCTAAGTAGAAAACTGTTTTAAGGTTAAATCAGCTTGTATGAAAGTTTTCTGCAAAGATTCAAGATTTTTAAATAAATAGCATGAATTTAATGTCTTATAAAAGTTAAACATTTTGACACTGCTGAATTGTAGAATGCTGCAAACATCCAGAAATGTTTGTTATTTTGTCTTTCAGTATAGATTTGATAAAATTTATGATTGAGCTCAGTTGTACTCATTTTGACTTGTAATTTGCTGATGTTTTAATGGTTGATGTTATATATGGTAGACTAATATTGCTTATCAAATCTTTTACTTTTTATATAAGTGATACTGTATATACAGTTAAAGAGTTCTAAGTGTATGTGCTTGTATCACTGAAATGATTTGGCTTATTGTAAAGTATTTAGAAAAAAATAATAAAACCAGAATGACAGATGACCAAAACCAGAGCTTTACACTTAAAACTTGAAGATTCTTTTTCTAATCCTGAGCAAATTTTTCAGATTTTGCTGTTTGAGGAATCAGTGAAAAATTATAATTCTTGTGAGTTCCTAGAGACTGGTAGGGTGATGAGGGGAAACTGGGCCTTCATAAACACCTTCTCAGCTCAGATTAAAACATCAGTGATAGAGTTGCCTCATTCAGTCATTGCATTTTAGTTCCTATCCCACTGTTTAGCTAAAGTAATGGTGGTTAAATTAAATAAATATTATGTAGAGGTGGAAGGGATAGAGAGACAGACAGACATGGAATTTATTTATTTTTATTTTTGGCTGCGTTGGGTCTTCGTGGCTGTGTATGGGCTTTCTCTAGTTGTGGCGAGTGGGGGCTACTCTTCATTGTGGTGCACGGGCTTCTCATTGCGGTGGCTTCTCTTGTTGCGGAGCACAGGCTCTAGGTATGCGGGCTTCAATAGTTGTGGCATGCGGGCTCAGTAGTTGTGGCTCGAGCTCTAGAGCGCAGGCTCAGTAGTTGTGGTGCACAGGCTCAGTTGCTCTGCAGCACGTGGGATCTTCCTGGACCACGGCTCGAACCTGTGTCTCCTGCATTGGCAGGCGGATTCTTAACCACTTGCCACCAGGGAAGTCCCCAGACATGGAATTTAAATAGAAGCTCCCGATGTGTATCTTGGTTTGCTGTCTACATTGACAGACAGCTGGTAAATAAGAAATATATTTCCTTAAATGATCTGTTGACAGAAAAAAGCTGTCAAGAGTATTGTAAAATTTCCTTTGACAAGAATATATCTTTATCTTGAATGTATTATATTTTAATATATTTTTAACGATGTACACACAAATGGCTATATATTTTTGTTTTTCAGAGTTGGAGGGTTATCCGGTATATTAATGTCTTATTGATAATGGCAGAACATCCACCACTACTGGATACAACTCAGATTTTAAGTAGTGATATTTCTCTTCTATCTGCCCCTATTGTAAGTGCAGATGGAACACAACAGGTAAGGAAACTGAAATGTTTATTTTCTTATGTCTAGTACACATGTATTTCTTTCAGAAGAATGCAAAATTTAGAACAGAATGAGGCATCACAACAGTAGGTTCCTGTTAATTCATATTTTAAACTCCAGTTCAAAATGTTGTTTTGGTTTTATAGGACAATGAAATAATGAGACTGTTTGTGAAGTTGCTTCTAAAATATCTCACTAATTAATGATAAAATTTCTTGTGTTTATATTTAGTTCCCACTGAAATTTCTTTTGTTTTACTTTAGACAATGTACTAGTCCCTGAGTGTTTTTTTAACTACGTTTAACCTTGTACTTTAATGATTATTATAAATCATTATTTCAAATCATTATGAAATCATGACTTAATTATGTGATTAAATGACTGCCTGCATTATATTATAATAAAATGTTATCTGTTTTTCTTCTTTTCTCCTCACCAGAATCCCCCCTCCCAAAAGCAAACACACAATTCGTGGTGTGATTTTCTCCCAACCCAGGGCTTTATAAATAAAGTTCTCTTATTTTGTTGATGCCTCATTCCCCCAATAATCCTAAAGGGATGGGAATGAGGGACTTTCATAAGTATCTGTTATGTGCCAAGCAATGTACTTAATTCTCACAACTACCCTGTGTGGTAGTGATGTTAATATTGTAAGTGAAGAAACAAAGATTAAGGACATAATAAATAATAATAATAAGGAGGAACAATTTGAGTTCTCACTATATAAAAAACATGTGCTAAGAACTTTATGATCTTATTTAATTCTTTCAGCAGTCCTGTCCCTATTGCAGATGAAACAAAATGAGTTTCAGAAAGGCTCACAAGATCACACAAAGCTTTTTTGCTCCATTACTCATACTACTTCCTTAGGAAACTAAAATAATGTAGTCTTATTTTGTTACTTTACAAACTTCGTGTCTATAGTGGACAATTATTATTTGCTTACAAGATAAAGGACTACTTTGTTAACTTGACTATTGAAAAATCTAGTGATTAGCTTGTGTTCTAAAGTACATATTGGTTTTGATTTTCACATGTGCTCTGATAGCTTTTAGCAGCAACCTCTTTTCACTAAAGTTGCTTTTTATAGTCAAATTTAAGTCTGTTAAGATTTTTTTCTCCCTTAAAAATAATGGATGTTGCAGATATTCATTTACTTCGAGGCTCTGGGAGTGCTTTCAGTTATCATTGTTGCTTCAGGCAGATCACTGGCTTCAAGTTGTTTATAATGTAATACAAGAAAGAATCTATTAAGCAGTCAATTACAGTACACTGATATAGTTGCTACAGTGTATAGTCTGTTAAAGGGAAGACAGTAGGCTGAAACAAAACCACAGTGCCCTCTCAAGACTTATTTCTCTCTTTTCCCCCAAAAGGAGATTCTATTGGCAGAATTTTTCTTGAAATCTTGAGGGCCATGGCTAGCATATAGTAGTAGTTGTGTAGATGGATATAGAGAAAGGAGCTAGGAATAGAAGAGCACACTAGAGCAAGATTTGAAGGATCAGGGAGAATCACTAGGTCTAGAGGACCTAATTTTTTTTAGTTAGGGTTTGAAAAATCAGGTGTCAAGAGGTGGAGTAAAGCCTTAAATTCTAACTAGCAAAGAGAGTGCCTTGTAGTTTGATAGGGAGAGAGAAAAATGAGTGGAAAGAGCATAGGATTTGGTTGATAGACTTAGATTTGATTTGGGTGACTTAAGACAAAGTATTTAACTTCTCTGTGTATGTTTGCTTCTCTATAAGATAGAGGTAGTAATAGCTGCTTAGAGTAGCTGTAGCTATGAGGGTGAAATGAGCTTGAAGGAGCTCAGTAAATATTTGCTAAATTTGAATTGAAGCACTTAATAAATGTTTAAAAGACTGAAGAAACTATATAGGTATGTCAGTCAGGACTTAATTCAACAGAGATAGTTATAGTAAGATAATAGATAATTATGATGGATACAAACTAAAGTATAAGTGTAAGAGAGTGGCCCAATAGCTATGGTAGAATGTAAGGAACTGAAGAAAAGTAGATAACAGTAAGTAGATAACAACTGACAACATGCATCTCTTTGTCTTAACTCAGGAACTTACTGGTATGCCAAGCATGGCCAAGTTAGAGCTTGCCTCTGGTGATATGACACTGCCTGGTTGGTGCCCAGAGTAAAGAAGCAAGCTAAAGACAGTTCCTGACAGGAGGAACTCTCGGGTACATGCTTGATGTTAAAAATTTAGGAAAACAGATAGGTTGTCCCTTGTCTTTACTCTCTTGGGAATATTATTCTATTTCTTGGGAATGTGAAATTTCTCTTCCATCCCTTGATATCAAATTAATTTTCTTATGGTTGGCCATCCAGATTATCTATCTCCTCATTAATATTTTCTAATTTTTTATAGCAAACATATTTTATACAATGTCACATTATACATAGTGGGTCTTTTGGCTTATGAATTATACTAGAGGGAATCTCTCCTGACATCATTACTGCTAGTGTTGCTTTTAGGGAAGCTATAATAGACATTTATAATTTATTTTGATTGGCAGCACCTGAACTATTTTTTGTGTTTGAAGAATTTCATTCCCCTTTTTTCTATTAATAAACTTTATTTTTAGAGCGTTTTAGGTTTACAGAAAAATTGAGCAGAGTGGTTTTCTCATATGCCTCTTCCACACAGTTTCCCCTATTATTAACATCTTAATAGGTACATTTGTTACAATTAATAAACCATTATTGATACATTATTATTAAGTTCCATGGTTTACATCAGGGTTCATTCTTGGTATTGTACAGTTTTATGGGTTTTGACAAATGTGTAATGCTGTATATCATTATTACAGTATTATACAGAACAGTTTAACTGCCTTAAAACTCCACTGTGCTCTGTTATCCGTCCCTCACTCCCCACCCCTGAAACTTTGGCAACCACTGATATTTTTACTGTCCCTATAATTTTTGTCTTTTTCCAGAATATCTTATAATTTGATTCATACAGTATGTAGCTTTTTCAGACCAACTTCTTTCACTTAGCAATATGGTCTGGAAAATTTCTTCTTGTGGCTATTTCAGTAGCTCCTTTTTACTATTGTATAATACTTCATTGTGTGAATGTCCTGGTTTATTCATTCACCTGTTAAAGGACAGCTTGATTGTTTCTAGTTTTTGGTGATTATAAATAAAGCTGCTCTAAACATTTATGTGTAGATTTTTGGATAGACATAAGTTTTCAACTCAATTGGATAATTATCTAGGAACATCAGTGCTAGATTGTTTGGTAAGACTCTGTTTAGCTTTATAAGAAACTAACAAACTGTTTTCCAGAGTGGCTGTACCATTTCGCATTCTCAAGCATGTCCTTGATTTGAGATTGTATCCTTCCCTGATAGAGCAGGTAAAGCATTTATGAGTGCTTGTGCTGCCCTGTTAGAACCCCCAAATATGCTTTAGGGAATTTGAACTTTAAACACAAGTGGAATGCTCCCAGCTGTATTCACTATTGCTACCATCAAAAGAAAAGTTCAGATATTTTGGTTTCTTGTGTGGTTCAGTACTTTCCTAATTTAACTTTACCTTCTCTAATTTTTACTCATTTACCTTCCAAAAATATTGAATGCATTTAAACTTTTGACTAAGATGTTTCAAAACTCAGTGCTTATCTAGCTTCTTTATCAGAATATTCTCCGTTTCATTAATTTTTTAATTATTATTTTGTAACTCTATAATTGTTTTCTCACTTGTACCTGCTTGATTTTGATTTATGGAGGTGACTGAGTAATGACATAGAGAGACTAATGCCATTGAAGGCAAATTTTTATTACTCACATTTCCTGAAAGAAGGGAGCACACCATGCCATGCTGGGCCACAGGGGAAACATCAGGTTTTGGTCAGGAGGCAGAAGCAGGAACAAGAGGAAAGCCTAGATCAAAGGCATTAAATTGGTGTTTTCTCAGGAAAGGCACAACAGTGTAGAGTAAGTAGCCTAGGATTGGCTATTTAATAATTGTGGCGGGCAAGAAATAACAAGTATTGACTAGGATATGGAGAAAAGGGAACCCTTGTATACTGTTGGTAGGAAGGTATGGAGGAAAGGGAACCCTTGTATACTGTTGGTAGGAAGGTATGGAGGAAAGGGAACCCTTGTATACTGTTGGTAGGAAGGTATGGATAAATTGGTGCAGGCATTATGGAAAACAGTATGGAGATTCCTCAGAAAATTAAAAATAGAACTACTATACGATCCTGCAATTTTATTTCTTGGTATTTATCTGAAGGAAGTGAAATCACTGTCTGGAAAAAATGTATGTACATTTTTGTGTTGCAGCGTTATTGTGTTGTGTTTGTTGCAGCATTATTTACAGTAGTGAAGACATGGAAACAACCTATGTATCCATCAGTGGATGAAAAGATAAAGAAGTTGTGGTGCGTGTGTATATGTATATGTATATGCATACACATGATGGAATATTATTCAGTCATGAAAAAGAAGAAAATCTTACCATTTGCCACAACGTGGAATGTACCTTGAGGGCATTATGCTGAGTGAAATGTCAGGCAGAGAAAGACAATTACTGTATGGTCTCACTTATATATGGAATATTTTTTAAAATGAACTTATAGATACAGAGAACAGATTGGTAGTTGCCAGAGATGGGTGGTTATGGGGGGGTGGGCAAAATGGGTGGAGATGGCCAAAAGGTACAGACTTCCAGTTATAAGATAAATAAGTCCTAGGAATGTAATACACAGCAAGGTGACTGTAGTTAACAACACTGTATTGTATTTGAAAGTTGCTAAGAGAGTGGGTCTTAAAAGTTGTCATCACAAGAAAAAATTTGTAACTATGTGTGGTGGTAGGTGTTGACTAAACTTACTGTGGTAATTATTTTGTAATATATTCATATATCAAATCATTATGTTGTACACTTAAAACTAATATAATGTTCTGTCAGTTATATCTCAATTTTAATAGTAATCTTTTTGTTTATTTATTTATTTTTATATTTATTTTTGGCTGTGTTGGGTCTTCGTTTCTGTGCGAGGGCTTTCTCTAGTTGCGGCAAGCGGGGGCCACTCTTCATCGCAGTGCGTGGGCCTCTTCACTATCGCAGCCTCTCGTTGCGGAATGCAGGCTCGGTAGTTGTGGCTCATGGTCCTAGTTGCTCCGTGGCATGTGGGATCTTCCCAGACCAGGGCTCGAACCCGTGTCCCCTGCATTAGCAGGCAGATTCTCAACCACTGCTCCACCAGGGAAGCCCAATTATATCTCAATTTTAAGAAAATAAAAAAAAATAATTCTGGCAGATTTGGGGCTATACAGGTGGTCTTTAGTTTCCTGTTACTTGGCCGTGGGATGACTTAGGGCAGCGGAAATACTGACTTAGTGTGTAAGAGTTCAGTAAGGGGGTTAGTTGGAGCTGTAGACTTGAAATTGGTTGGTTTGCATATGAGAGGTGTGCTCCTGGTGGAGCCCTTTGCTACCTCTAAGAATTGGTTAGCCCTGGGACAGGCAGTCTCTCCCCAGCCAGCTCAGCCATCAATGCCAGAGCATTGAGAACACAGAAAATAAGAAAATATGGCTAAAGTAATTGGCCCTGTGTTGAACAGATGCCAAATAGACAAATACAGAATTTAAGAAAACATGGAACATCTCCTCAGCTTACTGTTTTCAAAACCTGTTTAAATTGTAAGCTATAACCTATATATATAGAAAAGTACGTAAAACAAATATATAATATAGCACATGATTATAGAGCATAAATCTTTTAACTGCCAGCCAGACTAAGAGGTAGAATACTGCCAACACCCTAGAAATCCCCTGTGTGTTCCTTCTACATCACAATGCCCTCTCTAGTTGGAGGTTACCACTATCCTTACTTCTATGGGAATTACTTCCAGACTTTTCTTTATAGTTTATCTATGCATACATCACTAAGCAATAATTGTTTAGATCTGCCTATTCTTGATCTTTAACTAAAGTAATCTTTACCGTAACTGTTCTTTTGTGTCTTGCTGGTTTTGTACAACATTGTTTTTAAGATTCATTCTTATTGGATGTTGCTGAAATTTGTTCTTTTCGTTGTATAGGATTCCATGTATGGATATACAACAGTATATTCATTTATCTCTTCTATTCTTGGTGGACATCTGGACAGTTTCTCGTTTGATACTGTTTTTTCTTTTTGATTTGTCAAAACTCTTGATATATATTCTGGATATAAACCTTTTGTTAGTCACCAGTGTGGTGAATGCTTTCTCTTATCCTTGTAATCACACTCTTTAGTGTCTTTTGATGAACAATTCTTAATTGTAATGTGGTCAAATTTATCAGTTCTTTTTATCTAGAGTTAGTGTATTGTTTTTTGTTTAATTCTTTCCTACACTGAGGCGATGAAAATATTTTCCTATATTATCTTCTAAAAAGTATAGTTTTGCTTTGAACGTTTTATTCAAAAATCCACTGGAGTTGATTTCTGTGAATTGTGTCAAGCATGGGTTCAATTTGATTATTTTTCCATACATATATTGAATTATCTCACACCATTTATTGAAATGACTATCATTTTCCTATCACTTTACAGTGATATTTATGCCATAAGATAAGTGACCATATATTTGTGGAATTGTTTCTGGATTATTAATTCTATTCCATTGATCTGTTTGATTACTCCTGTGCCAGGAATGCACCAATATTTTAAATGGAGTTTTGGTATCTAGTAGGGCAAACCATCTCACTTTGTTGTTCTTTGAGAGTGTCTTGATATTCTTGGCCTTTGCATTTACATATAAATTTTAGAATTAGCTTATCAATATACACATATACAGCCTGATGATATTTGGATTTGGAGTACTTTGCATCTATAGATCAAGTTAGGAGAGAATTGACATCTTTATAATATTGAGTCTTTCAGTCCTTGAAGTTGAAGTTGGTATATCTAAGCTATTAGAAATTGTGTGCGTGTGTGTGAAATTTCATGTCCTGTTGTTGGTAAATAGAAACACAGTTTATATTGCTTTAATATCTAGCAACCTTGCAGGATAATAATCTCTTATATTTCTATTACAAGAGAGTGGTACCCACTCCCATTTCCACCCCTTGGTTCTTTGACCTGGACTCGCAAGTCCTGGCTATGAGAGAAACAGCACCATATACTGGACGCCAATTTAGGGCATATGCCACCTCCTGGAAAACCTTTCTGCAGCCTTGCAAGGTATTGCCACCTAACTGTTTGTATAACTTAAAACATTAAATATCTTACAGTATTTTAATGAAATACATGTAAGTGTATATATATTCATACACACTTAAACCTGTCGTGGAAGACAGAATCACCAAACTCTAAAGGGAACAACGTCTTAAGGAAATGAAACATAATGGTCATAGAATTTTGATGGATCCTGGTCTAAAACTAATTGATTTTCTATTAAATTAACTCCTAGGTATTCTACAGTTAGAATAATTCCTAATTCTCTAGTTAAGTAACTTTGTAGTTTGTCAAATCCTGTGCCCCAGAATCCTGTAGAAATTATTGACTTATAAGAAATGTAATTTGGGCTGAAGTGAGCAGGAAATAAAGAATAACTTCTAAGCAGCACTGAATAAATAAGGAAATGCATTCAACTGAAAATTATCCATGGAATACTGAAAATTCTTTAAAGTGAATCTGATTATAAACTTCTGTAATAGGAGATACTAAATGAAAAGGAGTCTTACAAAAATGATTTTTCCCATGATCTTTCCTATGTTCTTACATTAGCTTAATACAAAGCAAGATTTTTTTTGTCAAAAATTATACAGATGTTTGTAGAAATAGAAGTTGAATTCTGCTTTTTCAGCTCTTGTAACATTTCCCTTTCAGTAACAAACCATGGTCATTATATATTCAAAGTACTGTTATATATCTTCTTACCACCAGATAGAATGCCCAGGATTCAAATTCCTGAAATGCATTTGTGTGATTTTTCAGAAAAGAACATTTTGAAAATCAGACAAATATGCACATACATGTAAACACATGACAGAAAGTTAAACAAGAAATTATAAGCAGGGACTGACCCCAGAAGAAGTTTACATTTTACTTTGCAACCTTTTGTACCATTTGAATATTTTTTAATCTTGTGGGTTTATTACTTTTTCAATTTAAAAACTAACAGTTGAAAAAAGAGAAAAAAACACGCAGTTCCAAGTGTACATATACACATATATCACAGGAAGAAAAGCTCTGGACACATACATACGCATTTATTAACAGTGGTTCTTCTTTTCAGGAAAGAGAGATTTGTTGGCAAGAGGTGGAAATTTTGCTTTATCCAAACTCTTTAAAGATTTTAGAATGTCTTTATTTAAATGAACATATGTCAGAAAAGTGCACAAATCATTTCTGTGCAGCCCAATTAAAAAAATAAAGTGAACATAACCCCTGTAACCACCCTCAGGTCAAGAAATAGAACCTTACCAGCACCTCCAAGACACTTCTTGGGAAGGATTACCCTTGCAACCCTTCCCAAGAAGTAACCCCTCTCTCCCAAACAGTATCCCCTTTTTCCTCCCCAAACCAAGGATAAGTTTTGCTCAACATTATATGCATGAGATTTATCCATGTTACCACCTGTAGCATAATATTTGCTGCATAATATTCCATTCTATGAATATACCTTAATCGCTTCAATTTACTATTGATGGAAACTTGGATTGTTTCCAGTTTTTGATGATCACAAGTAGTTCTTCAGGAACATTCTTATACACTACTTTTATACATGTGCATGCTTTTCTTTTGGGTATATACCTAATAGTGGAGTGCATGGGTCATAGGGAATATATATGTTCAAATAGTAACTGTTACTTTTTGTTGTTGTTTATCTCTACTTATACATCCCAGAATACCTCAAATACAATTGAACTCTCCTCATATTCCCTCAAACACCAAACTTTTACTACTACTTCTGTCTTCCCTTATTGTGGAAGACTATTATTTTCCCCAAATAGCTGCTGCCTCCCTCTAGGGTAAGATTATTTTTTCCCACCCCACTGATGGCAAAGAAAAAGGTTTCCAAAGAGGCTGTACCAGTTTACACTTCCACAAGTAGTATATTGTTGGCAGTTGCTCTACAGTCAAATCATCATTTGGAATTATCTGTTTCATTTTATCTATTATCATGATAGGTATGTATACTAGTTGAATTTTAGAGGAAATATCCACATACCTCCTGTGTGAACAAAAATAAATATACTTTCCTCTTGGGGAATATCTGAATAAAATGCCTATTATTTAATTAGTAAACATCAATTCCGGTGTCTTATATGTGTCTTTAAACATAATTGACCACCTAATGGTCTGTATACCTATGTAATATAGAAATTGGCATTTTAAAACTAAAACAGTTGGTAAACTTGACTGGCACATTAATAAGTGCTTTTTTTTTAACATCGTTATTGGCGTATAATTGCTTTACAGTGGTGTGTTAGTTTCTGCTTTATAACAAAGCGAATCAGCTATACATATACATATGTCCCCATATCCCCTCCCTCTTGCGTCTCCATCCCACCCTCCCTATCCCACCCTTCTAGGTGGTCACAAAGCACAGAGCTGGTCTCCCTGTGCTATGCGGCTGCTTCCCACCAGCTATTTTACATTTGGTAGTATATATAAGTCCATGCCACTCTCTCACTTTAGCATTTGTTGTAAAGCTGGTTTGATGGTGTTGAATTCTCTTAACTTTTGCTTGTGTATAAAGGTTTTAATTTCTCCGTCAAATCTGAATGAGATCCTTGCTGTGTAAAGTAATCTTGGTTTTAGGTTTTGCCCTTTCATCACTTTAAATATGTCCTGCCACTCCCTTCTGTCTTGCAAAGTTTCTGCTGAAAGATCAGCTGTTAACCTTATGGGGATTTCTTTGTATGTTATTTGTTGTTTTTCCCTTACTACTTTTAATATTTTTTCTTTGTATTTAATTGTTGATAGTTTTATTAATATGTGTCTTGGCATGTTTCTCCTTGGATTTATCCTGTATGGGACTCTCTGCACCTGCTGGACTTGATTAACTATTTCCTTTCCCATATTAGGGAACTTTTCAACTATAATCTCTTCAAATATTTTCTCAGTCCCTTTTTTTCTTCTTCTTCTGGGACCCCCTATAATTCGAATGTTGGTGCGTTTTATGTTGTCCCAGAGGTCTCTGAGACTGTCCTCAATTCTTTTCATTCTTTTTTCTTTATTCTGCTCTTTGGTAGTTATTTCCACTATTTTATCTTCCAGATCTCTTATCTGTTCTTCTGCCTCAGTTATTGTGCTGTTGAATCCTTCCAGAGAATTTTTAATTTCATTTATTGTGGTGTTCATCATTGCTTGTTTGCTCTTTAGTTCTTCTAGGTCCTTGTGAAACGTTTCTTGTATTTCTCCATTCTATTTCCAAGATTTTGGATCATCTTTACTATCATTACTCCCAATTCTTTTTCAGGTAGACTGCCGATTTCCTCTTCATTTGTTTGGTCTGGTGGGATTTTACCTTGCTCCTTCATCTGCTATGTGTTTCTCTCTCTTCTCATTTTGCTTAACTTACTGTGTTTGGGGTTTCCTTTTCACAGGCTGCAGGTTCGTAGTTCCCGTTGTTTTTGGTGTCTTCCCCTAGTGGCTAAGGTTGGTTCAGTGAGTTGTGTAGGCTTCCTGGTGGAGGGGACTACTGCCTGTGTTCTGATGGATGAGGCTGGATCTTGTCTTTCTGGTGGGCAGGACCATGTCCGGTGGTATGTTTTGACGTGTCTGTGACATTATGATTTTAGGCAGCCTCTCTGCTAATGGGTGGGGTTGTGTTCCTGTCTTGCTAGTCATTTGGCATAGGGTGTCCAGCACTGTAGCTTGCTGGTTGTTGAGTGGAGCTGGGTCTTAGTGTTGAGATGGATATCTCTGGGAGAGCTTTCACCAAAAAACAAATCCACCAATGATAACAAGTGCTAAAAACTATACTAAAGAAAAGCCAAAAAACAAAAAAACGGACAGACAGAATCCTCGGACAGTTGGGTGGAGCCGGGAGGTCTCTGGTGGACCAGTGTCCTGAACTCAGCTCTCCCACCTCAGAGGCACCGGCCTGACACCTGGCCCGAGCACCAAGACCCTGTCAGCCACACGGCTTAGAAGAAAAGGGAGAAAAAGAAAGAAAGAAAGGAAGAAAGGAAGAAAAAATAAAAAGAAATAAAGTTAAAATAAAAAAATTTTAAAGTAATAAAGAAAAAAGAAAGAAAGAAGAGAGCAACCAAACCAAAAAACAAATCCACCAATGATAACAAGTGCTAAAAACTATACTAAAGAAAAGCCAAAAAACAAAAAAACGGACAGACAGAATCCTCGGACAGTTGGTAAAAGCAAATCTATACAGACAAAATCACACAAAGAAGCATACACATACACACTCACAAAAGGAGAAAAAGGAAAAATATATATATATCTATATATTTAAAAAAAAAGAGAGCAACCAAATCAATAAACAAATCTACCAATGATAGTCAAAGTCCACCACCTCAATTTTGGGATGATTCGTTGTCTATTCAGGTATTCCACAGATGCAGGGTACATCAAGTTGATTGTGGAGATTTAACTGCTGCTCCTGAGGCTGCTGGGAGAGATTTCCCTTTCTCTTCTTTGTTCGCACAGCTCCTGGGGTTTAGCTTTGGATTTGGACCTGCCTCTGCGTGTAGGTCACCTGAGGGCATCTGTTCCTGCTGTTACAGGACGGGGTTAAAGGAGCAGCTGATCAGGGGGCTCTGGCTCACTCAGTCCGGGGGGAGGGAGGGGTACGGATGCGGGGCAAGCCTGCGGCGGCAGAGGCCAGAGTGACGTTGCACCAGCCTTAGGCGCGCCATGCGTTCTCCCGGGGAAGTTGTCCCTGGATCACGGGACCCTGGCAGTGGCGGGCTGCACAGGCTCCCGGGAGGGGAGGTGTGGACAGTGACCTGTGCTTGCACACAGGCTTCTTGGTGGCTGCAGGAGCAGCCTTAGCGTTTCATGCCCGTCTCTGGTGTCTGCGCTGATAGCTGCGGCTCGTGCCTGTCTCTGGAGCTTGTTTAGGAGGTACTCTTAATCTCCTCTCCTCGTGCACCCCAAAACAATGGTCTCTTGCCTCTTAGGCAGGTCCAGACTTTTTCCCGGAGTCCCTTCCAGCTAGCCGTGGCGCACTAGCCCCCTTCAGGCTGTGTTCACGCAGCCAACCCCAGTCCTCTCCCTGGGATCCGACCTCCAAAGCCCGAGCCTCAGCTCCCAGCCCCCGCCCGCCCTGGCAGGTGAGCAGACAAGCCTCTCAGGCTGGTGAATGCTGGTCAGCACCT
>NC_041226.1:19196878-19202098 GCF_002837175.3 Physeter macrocephalus | reverse complement strand
AAACCTTTCCTCCTTCACAGCTCCCTCCCAGAGGTGCAGGTCCCATCCCTATTCTTTTGTCTCTGTTTTTTCTGTTTTCTTTTGCCCTACCCAGGTACGTGGGGAGTTTCTTGCCTTTTGGGAAGTGTGAGGTCTTCTGCCAGCATTCAGTAGGTGTTCTGTAGGAGCTGTTCCACATGTAGATGTATTTGTGGGGGGGAAGGTGATCTCCATATCTTATTCTTCCACCATCTTGAAGGTCTCTCCCTGAATGCTTATTGTATAAAGAAAGAATCTCATGCTACCTGCAAAGTTGGCAACAAAGTGCCTGTATACAGCAAAGTACCCTGACTTCTTGGGGATAATTCACGGGACTAATTAAGGTTTTGGGGAAGAAAGGAGATTGGAACTATGTTTTGACGGAGGGAAATGCAAATTAAAACCTCACTGAGGATGTAAATATTAAGAAATCTGAAATGTAGTCTGTGGAGCAGTGGAATCCCTCATACACTGCTGGCACAACCATTTGGGGGAGTGGTCTGGCAATATTTAACAAAGCTGAAAAAGTACATATCTAAAATCTAACGTAATATACTGCTTTTTATATGCTTTTCCAGCACTGTTTCCTTTTCTGTAGGTAGTTATCCTACAGAAAATCTTATACATGTATACAAGGGCACGTGTGCATCCCTATTCATTGTATTGTTTTGTAATAATGAAAGAACTGGAAACAATGTAAATACCCAATAGTAGAGAAATGAATAGAATTTGGAGGATTCATATGATGGAATGCTAGAATCTATACTGTGGATTTAGAGAATACCAACGGTGGAAATGGAAATAAAGGGGGAAACCTGATAATTTTTTTTAAGAAAAAGAATGAGTATGATGAGATTATGGAATTTCCAAACTGAAAGAGAGTGCAAAAAAAATAGTCCACATTTTTACACACAGAAAAACTAAATAAAGCTAACAGTTAACCAGCTTATCTGAGATTACAGACAGAGTGGCAGAGTTGACACTAGAATCTAAGTCTTCTGAGCCCCACTCTGAGTGACTTTGGAGTAAATAAGGAAGTTGAATTTAAATTCAAAATTTGAAAACACTTGGTTCTAGATAATTGGTGATTCAGTTGATACTAATAAAACAATTTAGAAGTGGTAACACTGGCTCATAGGAATGGTTAGTGAATGCTTTTCCAACGCTGTTTCCTTGCATTCAGTAGGGCTGTTAACACGACAGTAACTGAATCTATATGAAGAAATAAAGAGCACCAGCGAAAGTAACTAATAGGTAAATTTTAAAGATAGTATAAATATATTTTTTGTTTTTAATTCTTTTCTGAGTCAAAAGACATTTGCAAAAAGCAATAATTATATACTGTTATTGACTTATAAAGTATAAATGTGCAATTAGTAGTACAATAATAACACAAAGGAAGGGACAAGGAACTTAGCTACAGAGGAGCAAAGTTTTTATATACAACTGAAATTAAGTTGGAATTCATCTGATTTAGATTGTTATCAATTAACAGGCTAATTGTAATCCCCAGGGCATCTGCTAAGAAATAACTCCAAAAAAATATAGTAAAAGAAACAATAAAATTAAAATGGAACAGTAGAAAATGTTTAACACACACACAAAAAGGGCAGTAATGGAGGAATTGAGGAACAAAAAAGATATAATTACATAAATATATAGCAAAATAGATATAAATTATACTCTATCAGTAATTCTGATAATGTAAATGAAATATGGCAATGAAAGACAGAGATTAACATAATGGATAAAAACCCATGATCTATGTGCTGGATCTCCAAGGGACACTCTTTAAATCAAAGATACAAACAGGTTGAAATGAAAAAGATTGGAGAAAGACATATCATGCAAACTATAACCAAAAGACAGGTGAGGTGACTATATTATACACTAATATAATGATAGCTAGTAACAAAAAATGTTACCAGAGACAAAGAAGGACATTTTACAATGATAGAAGGGTCAATCTGCACCTAACAACAGAGCCCCAAAATACCTGAAGTAAAAATTGACAGAATTGAGGAAATAGACAACTGAACAATAATAGTTGGGACTTCAATACCCCATTTTCAATCATAAATAGAACAACTAGGCAGAAGATAAATAAGGAAACAGAAGACATGAACAACACTGTAAACCTACCAGATCTAACAAACATCTATACAACACTCCACCCAACAGCATATACAGTCTTAAGTGCATATGGATCATTGTCCACAATAGATTATAGTTTAGGCCATTAAATCTCACTAAATTCTAAAAGACAGAAATAATACAAAGTATATTCTCCAAACACAATGAAATAAAATTAGTGGTCAATTTCAACAGAAGGAAATTTAGGAAATTCACAAATATGTAGGAATTTAATAGTACATTCCTGAGCTATGAAACTCGTAGAATCAGGCAAAGGGGTAAATCTTCATGATCTTGAATTAGACAGTGGTTTTCTGGCTATGTTACCAGTAACACAAGTAAGAGAAAAATATGAAATATAGTATACTTCACCAAAATTGAAAAATCTTGTATTTCAAGGGACACTATCAAGAAACTGAGAAGGTAGCCCACAAAATAGGAGAAAATATTTGCAAATCATATATCTGATAAGGGGCTTATATTCAGAATATGTACAGAACTCTTATAACTCAACAATGAAAAGATGAATACCCAATTCAAAAGTGGGCAAAGGTTGTAAATAGTAATTTTTTCAAAGAAGTTATGTACATGGCAAATAAGTACATGAAAAGTTGTTCAGCATCATTAATCTTTAGAAAAATGCAAATGAAAACCACAAGATACCACTTCACACCCACTAAAATGGCTAGAATCAAAAAGTCAAATAATAGCAAATGTTAACAAGGATATGGAGAAATTGGAACCTTCATACACTGCTGGTGGGAATGTTAACTGGTGAATACACTTTAAAAACCTTCTGGCACTTCCTCAAACAATTAAACATGCAGTTATCATATGACCCAGCAATTCTACTCCTAGGTTTTTACTCAAGAGAAATGAAAACATGTGCATATAAAAACGTGTACAGCTTTATTTATTAATAGCCAAAAGGCGGTAACAATTCAAATGTCTGTCAACAAATGAATAGATAAACAAAATGTGATATATCCAATACAGTGGAATGTTACTCTGGCATAAACTGGAATGAAGTACTTCAGTATATGCTACAACTTGGATGAACCTCAAAAACTTAATGCTCAGTTAAAGAAGTCTACAAAACTTTCTTTGAGGTGATGAAAATGTTCTAAAATTTACTTTGGTGATGGTTGTACAAATCTGTGTGTATACTAGAAACCACTGAATTGTACTGTTTAAAGGGTAAATTTTATAGTGTATGGATTATATCTCATTAAAAAATATCTTAAAACACATCTCCATATTTTAGATGTGTTTATATATTATAAATGTGATTGCTGGTAATCTAGAAATAAATTATTGTTATAAGACTTGTCAGTCTTTGATAAATTGGCTAAATTTATACAATCAATTTCAGAATTAAAACATTTCTAAATATATGATAAATTGTTTACAGTGATACTGTCTACTTCCTTGCATATTTATCTGCATGTAGTATTTATAAGCTATAAATATACTGACATACTCCAAGATCAGAGACCTAAAATAAATAAAATTTCTAAAACTGGCTTTAAAATGAAATATTTAGAAGCAGCATACTATTAAAATTCCAACTTGTTGACTGACATTGTATGATCCAGAAGCAGTTGCTACCACAGCTCTTTGTTGATTTAGTTGTTACGGTGACCTCATAAATTCCTGTTCAACAGGAAGCTTATTATTATACATTGGCTAATTTGATTGGAAACAAGGTTTGAGGTAGGTATTGATGAATATACTGGTAATCGATAGTACCTTTAACATCCCACCTCTATGTGTGTTTTCACCCAAGATAGCTATAAAATGCTCTAAGAGTCTACTTTGAATGGAGTTTTAAAGGTTGACTTATTAAGCGAAGGACAGTCTGAGGGCCAATTTGACCATAAAGATTCCCTCAGTATTTGGTGAATGCAACACATTGGAATACTTGGAAAAGAAACTGTTGACTCTTGCAGCAGCCTTTGGTAGCTGTAGTAGCAGTAATTGAATGAAGAAATTAAAGAGGATGCGAGAAAGAATAAGTGCTAAGATTTTGGAAGTGGCTTTACTGATAAGCATGACTGAACGTATCACTTATATGTGGAATCTAAAATACAACACAGACGAACGTATCTACAAAACAGAAACAGACTTACAGATACAGAGAACAGACTTGTGGTTGCCAAGGGGGAAGAAGGGTGGGGGAGGGAAGGATTGGGATTAGCCGACGCAAACTAGTATGTATAGGATGGATAAAAAATAAGGTCCTATAGTACAGCACAGGGAACTATATTTAATATCTTATGATAAACCATAATGGAAAAGAATATGAAAAAATATATACGTATAACTGAGTCATTTTGCTATACAGCAGAAATTAACACAACATTGTAAATCAACTATACTTCAATAAAATTTAAAACACAAAAAAAACTGGGCTTCCCTGGTGGCGTGGTGATTGAGAGTCCGCCTGCCGATGCAGGGGATACGGGTTCGTGCCCCGGTCTGGGAGGATCCCGCGTGCCGCGGAGCGGCTGGGCCCGTGAGCCATGGCCGCTGGGCCTGCGCGTCGGGAGCCTGTGCTCCGCAACGGGAGAGGCCACAACAGTGAGAGGCCCGCGTACTGCAAAAAAGAAAAAAAAAAAAAACTATTAGAACATCAATATTTTAAATGGGTAAATTATACATAAATGAAGTTATTAATTATATATAAATGAAGCTATTTTAGCTTGTTGCTTACATTTATTGCTAAGATGTGTATTTTAACATTTTACCATAAAGTTAAAATTTATGGAGTTTTATTTTTATTTATTTTA
Source organism: Physeter macrocephalus (assembly GCF_002837175.3). Taxonomy (NCBI): domain Eukaryota; kingdom Metazoa; phylum Chordata; class Mammalia; order Artiodactyla; family Physeteridae; genus Physeter; species Physeter macrocephalus. The sequence goes on along the minus strand of NC_041226.1, from coordinate 19,197,158 downwards.
TTTTGCTATTTTATATTTATTTTTTAACATCTTTATTGGAGTATAATTGCTTTACAGTGGTGTGTTAGTTTCTGCTTTACAACAAAGTGTATCAGCTATAGATATATATATATCCCCATATCTCTTCCCTCTTGCATCTCCCTCCCTCCCACCCTCCCTATCCCACCCCTCTAGGTGGTCACAAACCACTGAGCTGATCTCCTTGTGCTATGTGGCTGCTTCCCACTAGCTATCGATTTTACATTTGGTAGTGTATATATGTCCATGCCACTCTCTCACT
>NC_041226.1:19195969-19196520 GCF_002837175.3 Physeter macrocephalus | reverse complement strand
TGTATGACAGACTCTAGGTCCATCCACCTCACTACAAATAACTCAATTTCGTTTCTTTTTATGGCTGAGTAATATTCCATTGTATACATGTGCCACATCTTCTTTATCCATTCATCTGTCTGTGGACACTTAGGTTGCTTCCGTGTCCTGGCTGTTGTAAATAGAGCTGCAGTGAACATGGCGGTACATGACTCTTTTTGAATTATGGTTTTCTCAGGATATATGCCCAGTAGTGGGATTGCTGGGTCATATGGTAGTTCTATTTTTAGTTTTTTTGTTTGTTTGTTTGTTTGTTTTGCCGTACGCGGGCCTGTCACTGCTGTGGCCTCTCCCATTGCGGAGCACAGGCCTCCGGACGCACAGGCTCCGTGACCATGGCTCATGGACCTAGCTGCTCTGCAGCATGTGGGATCTTCCCGGACCGGGGCATGAACCTGTGTGTGTCCCCTGCATTGGCAGGCAGACTCTCAACCACTGCGCCACCAGGGAAGCCCTATTTTTAGCTTTTTAAGGAACCTCCATGCTGTTCTCCATAGTGGCTGTATCAATTT
>NC_041226.1:19084710-19195280 GCF_002837175.3 Physeter macrocephalus | reverse complement strand
TGTATATTCTTGCCTCCTTTATCAAAGATAAGGTAACCATATATGCATGGGTTTATCCTTGGGCTTTCTATCCTGTTCCATTGATCTACATTTCTGTTTTGGTGCCAGTACCATACTGTCTCGCTTACTGTAGCTTTGTAGTATAGTCTGAAGCCAGGGAGCCTGATTCCTCCATCTCTGCTTTTCTTTCTCAAGATTGCTTTGGCTATTCATCGTCTTTTGTGTTTCCATACAAATTGTGAAATTTTTTGTTCTAGTTCTGTGAAAAATGCCATTGGTAGTTTGATAGGGATTGCATTGAATCTGTAGATTACTTTGGGTAGGAGAGTCATTTTCACAATGTTGATTCTTCCAGTCCAAGCACATGGTGTATCTCTCCATCTGTTTGTATCATCTTTAATTTCTTTCATCAGTGTCTTATAGTTTTCTGCATACAGGTCTTTTGTCTCCTTAAGTAGGTTTATTCTTAGGTATTTTATTGTTTTTCTGCAATGGTAAATGGAAGTGTTTCCGTAATTTCTCTTAGATTTTTCATCATTAGTGTATAGGAATGCAAGAGATTTCTGTGCACTAATTTTGTATCCTGCTACTTTACCAAATTCATTGATTAGGTCTAGTAGTTTTCTGGTAGCATCTTTAGGATTCTCTATGTAAAGTATCATGTCATCTGCAAACGGTGACAGCTTTACTTCTTCTTTTCCGATTTGTGTTCCTTTTCTTTCGTTTTCTTCTCTGATTGCTGTGGCTAAAACTTCCAAAAGAATGTTGAATAATAGTGGTGAGAGTGAGCAACCTTGTTTCCTTCCTGATCTTAGTGGAAATGGTTTCAGTTTTTCACCATTGAGGACGATGTTGGCTGTGGGTTTGTGATGTGGGGCCTTTATTATGTTGAGGTAAGTTCCCTCTGTGCCTCCTTTCTGGAGGGTTTTTATCATAAATGGGTGTTGAATTTTGTCAAAAGCTTTTTCTGCATCTATTGAGATGATCATATGGTTTTTCTCCTTCAGTTTGTTAACATGATGTATCACATTGATTGATGTGCGTATTTTGAAGAATCCTTGCATTCCTGGGATAAACCCCACTTGATCATGGTGTATGATCCTTTTAATGTGCTGTTGGATTCTGTTTGCTAGTATTTTGTTGAGGATTTTTGCCTCTATGTTCATCAGTGATATTGGCCTGTAGTTTTCTTTCTTTGTGACATCTTTGTCTGGTTTTGGTATCAGGGTGATGGTGGCCTTGTAGAATGAGTTTGGGAGTGTTCCTCCCTCTGCCCTATTTTGGAAGAGTTTGAGAAGGATAGGTGTTAGCTCTTCTCTAAATGTTTGGTAAAATTCACCTATGTAGCCATCTGGTCCTGGGCTTTTGTTTGTTGGAAGATTTTTAATCACAGTCTCAATTTCAGTGCTTGTGATTGGTCTGTTTTTATTTTCTATTTCTTCCTGGTTCAGTCTCGGAAGGTTGTGCTTTTCTAAGAATTTGTCCATTTCTTCCAGGTTATCCATCTTATTGTCATAGTAGTTGTTTGTAGTAATCTCTCATGATCCTTTGTATTTCTGCAGTGTCAGTTGTTACTTCTCCTTTTTCATTTCTGATTCTGTTCATTTGCGTCTTCTCCCTTTTTTTCTTGATGAGTCTGGCTAATTATGGAGATTTTATAACTTCTTTTTTTTTTACTAGTCTAAAGTCTTTATAATTTGTAGAATTTCAGAGATTATTTAAGAATGATCAGTCCAGCTGCACTCTTTGTGAAATTATAAATGTGGAAATTTTAGAAGGTACATTAGGAAAAAGGAAACCTATGACAGGCTATTGTAAGACACTGGAAAGAAAATAAGTCTTTTCAGGCACTAATTAGCATTCTTTTCTTTTTAAAAAAAATTTATTATTTATTTTTGGCTGCATTGGGTCTTTGTTGCTGCAGTTGGGCTTTCTCTAGTTGTGGCAGGGGTGGGGGGCTACTCTTCATTGCGGTGCACGGGCTTCTCATTGCGGTGGCTTCTGTTGTTGCAGAGCATGGGCTCTAGGTATGCGGGCTTCAGTAGTTGGGGCACGTGGGCTCAGTTGCTCTGCGGCATGTGAGACCTTCCCGGACCAGAGCTTGAACCTGTGTCCCCTGCGTTGGCAGGAGGATTCTTAACCACTGCACCACAAGGGAAGCCCCTAGCATTCATTTTTAAACAGTGTTCTCAGTATACATTTTAGTTAGTTTGTTAATATACTTGAAATGACACTATTTCATACATATACATAAACACTTATTATTAGAATAATTTATTGCAAAGTTTAAAATAACCTAATAGTATTTGTCATCCATATAAAATTTTCGTCATAATACTTTTTTTTTTTTTTTTTTTTTCTGTGCGCGGGCCTCTCACTGTTGTGGCCTCTCCCGTTGCGGAGCACAGGCTCCGGACGCGCAGGCTCAGCGGCCATGGCTCACGGGCCCAGCCGCTCCGCGGCACGTGGGATCTTCCCGGACCGGGGCACGAACCCGTGTCCCCTGCATCGGCAGGCAGACTCTCAACCACTGCACCACCAGGGAAGGCCTCGTCATAATACTTTTGAAACTTAGAATTATTTAAGCAACTCTTTTTTACTTGATCCTATCAGGTTGTAAGACATTTAGTCTGAGTATTTCTCATTACTTTAATTCTAAATCTCAATATAAAAACTTGTGTGTTTGAGTTTTAATGAGCATAATGAATTGCTTTCAAAATACTGATGCAGTTTATGTAAGAAAACTTACTCTTCTGTGAGGAGACTGTCGGCATATAAAATAAACTTTTTCTTTTGCTTTTTAGACATAGAGCAGTAATTTTCATTAAAAAGATAAATTAGTTCATTTTCAAATATAGACCGTTCATAGTGAGAGTGTTCATGTTAAGGTGGTATATGATATCATTTGAGTATAATCTATATGAACAGTGAATTCACATTTTTAACTCAATCCTAAAATCAACAAAATAAATAAGTGTGCAAATGCTTTGTTAACAGTAAAGTAAAAAACACAGCTTTTAGCTGGTGATGTTGTAATCATCCCCTTGACACCCTGAATTTATTTTGAATGTCAGTTTTTAAAGAACAATAGAATGATTAAAAATATATGGACATGCAAACCCAAAAGAATAGAAATTTGAAGTGACAGTGATATTTTAATTATTGTGAAGTCTATATAATTTTCTTTAAACATAATTTCATTTTATTTAAAATAGAAAAATGTAAATATGACCTTTTAGCAGAACTGGCTTTAGAAACTAAAGATTTAATTGTTGCCAACCCTCACATAAATCTTCAATGGAATACAAGGTGCACTTGTGAAGGTATGACCCTTTTTAGTAGGATTAGTAAGAGAATGAAGGACAGATCTTTTCATAAGCCATTCTGAAGTAGGTGAAGACGCAAATCCTTAGTCACATATGTACACACAAAGTCATGGCGTGATGTGCACACAAACATCTGAATGTCACATGTGTGCGTACATTGTCTATATATATTTTTGGTGGGGGGTGGATATTACATCACTTTTCTACCTTTGTCAGTAAATGAAGTATTCCACAGTCTAGATTATTAATTAGGATTCTCTTTGTACTGGATTTAAAGGAAATATTATTTTTGAGGGTCTGCTGTATGTCAGGCACTGTGCTGGCATTTTACATATAGTGTTTCCCTTAATCCTTCAAAAACACTGTATTTTAGAAAAGCTCACGGAGGTAAATTTGTCTAAAAATCACACATTTATTAAGCAATAGAGTAGAGTTTCAATATAGAATTGCCTGATTACAAATTCATATTTTTTCTGTTACAGTACTTTTATTTCTAAAAAGAAATTGTGAAGGCAAATGAGCCTAAAAGAAAAAAAAATTTAAGTATTTTCTAGTTATCACATATTATACCTTGTATTCTAACTTATTAGCATTGTAATTGGCTGTAACTAATTTAGCATTGTAATTGGCTGTAACTATCTCCCTTACTGATTCATCCTTATGTCCTCAACTCTGCAAAAAGTGCCTAACATATAGTATTTGCTCATTAATTATTTGTCAGATAAATAAATGAGTAGATGGTCGACAGATCTCAGTTGTTTGTATGCTGGTATCAAGCATGTATTCTTAGCTGATTTTGAACATGATTTTCTTTCATAGGACTAAAAACTAAACTCAAATTCATTAGTTTGATAGTTGTCCTTTTATTTACAATTATTAATCTCTATTTAGACTTCAGCTGAAATATATTACATCAGCCAGCTTATCTACAGATTAACAGGATCTAGTGAAGTACGAAGCATGATTGAAAATTCTTATAGTGAAGTCAGTTTAATAACACGTTGATGTTTAAATAATTCAGACTTGTTTATGAAATGAATTTCCCAGCTTAATTTCTTAGGAAAATCAGATAATGAGTTCAAATTTAGACATAATAAGGTTGGGTGCCTGCAGTTTATCAAGGTAAATAAATTCAGAAATTAGTTGGAAATATAATTTTGGAGCTTGGGGAATCTAGAGATATACCCTAATATGGTAGCCATTAACTACATGTGGCTATTTAAACTAATTAAAATTAAATAAGATAAAAGAAGATTAGTTCTTCATTCTTACTAGTCACATTCCAAACGCTCAGTAGCACTTGTGTACATATACAGACCATATATAGCCAAATATAGTTAGAGGCTCTTACCAGCACCAATATAGAACACTTCCATCATCACAGAAAGTTCTGTCAGCTAGCCCTGTTCTTAGAGCCAGAGGAAAAGATTTAGGAGCTATTCAGAGACTGGACAGTAGTTAATTCAGCAAACATTTGTTTAACTTCTGTAGTCTCTGTAACTGCGTATTAAAATAAATAGACTGAAGTCAAGAAGGGCTCATGGGGCTTCCCTGGTGGCGCAGTGGTTGAGAGTCCGCCTGCTGATTCAGGGACACGGGTTCGTGCCCCGGTCCGGGAGGATCCCACATGCCGCGGAGCGGCTGGGCCCGTGAGCCATGGCCGCTGAGCCTGCGCGTCCGGAGCCACAACAGTGAGAGGCCCGCGTAGCACAAAAAAAAAAAAAAAGAAGGTCTCATGTAGTGGAGCTGACAACATGCAAACAAGTGAACACAATCATGTGCTAAGTGTTATTATAGAAGGATGTACAGAGTGCTGTGGGCTCTAATACAGGAATAATCTAACTCTGCTTTAGGGTGTCAGCATCTTGAAGGATAGGTAGTATTTCTTGAAGAAGGAAATTGTTCCTCGTAGGAAAATGTCAGCAAAGTCAAGTGTGAATCAAATATTATGCTAGAGAATAGTAAATAAATCACAGACCAGGAAATGAAGATGAAAGTATTGACTATGCAACACTAGATTGAAAGGAATAAAGCAGATGGATAGCTGGAAAGCTATAAGGTGGTCAATACAGGAAAATATAGGAAGTAAGAGGCAGGCAGGTGTCCAGCACCAGTTCAGGAGAAATCTCATAAATATTGTGTCCTGTGTGTGTTCTCTCTGTTTTGTGTAAATTAGTCTATTTCTCCTAAGCTAGAGGGCAAATTCTTAAAGCAGCAGATCTGCACTGATAAAAAACAGTAATACTAAGAGCTACACATACAGTGCTTACAGTAACAACAGCTAACATACATAAATAGTGATAACAACATGCCAGTTGCTGTCCTAAGCACTTGACATATGTTAACTCATTTAGTCATCACAGCAACCCCATGAGTATTGAGTTAATTTGAAGGCTTTCAACCACAGATTGGGAAACTACATTGCTAAAGGTATGTTAACTATTATTAAGGGTACAAGGCCCATAGGATTTTCCCTTTTATTATTACTCTAAGCCTCTTTAAGTTGGTACCCTAGACCAAGCATGAAGAAGCAGTTGGATAAGGAAGAGGGAAAAGGATTAGGCATTCCAGACAATTTTGTTCAGGTGTTCTTATAATAAGAGGATTTTAGGACACAGACATACATAGAGGGAAGGACCATGTGAAAACACAGGAAAAATACAGCCATTTACACGCTTAGGAGAGGGGCCTCAGAAGAAAGCAATTTTGAACTTTTAACCTCCAGAACTATGAGAAAACAAATTTTTGTTCAAGTTCCCCAGACTTGGTACTGTGTTATGGCAGCCCTAGCAAACTAATAGGGTAGCCAAGATAATACATCTGTAAATACTGGAAAGCATGTATATATGTTTTTGATTTCTGGGTTGATTTCTTGTTCTGTCTGCTAAACCCTCTACTGAGTTTCAGAAATAGAGCTGTGAGGTACTTGCTTTGTTCTCCTCAGACCTAACTTAGTGTCAGTCTTAATGTACAGTGAGGAATGCAAGTTGTGTGTCCTTTGACGTACAGAGGAAAAAATTAAATTATATACACAAATTGATGCTGTCCGTAAACATTTTCCTCTTTATTTTTTTCAATGATTATATTTGGTTTTGTAGGTTATTTTTATAAAAATATAGGTGAACATTTTTAGAAATTAATACATCCTTAGTGTTTCATAGGTATATATCCCTCAAAATAAACAATTTAATCTGTTAGAGTTTAACAGTAGAAACAAACTTTAAAATGATTTCCTAAATTCAAAAGGTTAAATTTTTGTTACCTGCACAGAACAAATTACTTATAATAATTTGGCTTCTTTTTTCTGTTGTTTCCTTTAGAGATTATATATAGAATATTAACACTAACCTTATATCTTTTACTAAATCCTTTAGGATTTAAAGTAGTGGTACTTTCTGGAACAATAAATAATAGCATGGTTTTTCTGATGGCCATCTTAGGAACTGACGAGTAATTACATTAGAAAACTGATTATTTCCATGGGATTCAGGTTAGGGGAAAAATACCAGACTCCTTACCCCCTGGAAATAGACCTAAATATGTACATATTGTTTTGAAAATTTCAGAGTGATTCTAAGAAGTATTCCTTTTCATCTAATGCACATTTTGTCATCTAATACACTTTATTGGTGCCATGGGTCATGTGAAAGATTGCTCTTTTTCCTATTCTCGTTTTACATATAAAGAACTTTAACAACAATTCAGTAAAATTGAAGTACATGGCCAAGGAATTTTGTATTTTTGAAATGCAAAAGAATATTTTCAAAGTTACATTTAGCAATGATTAGTAGCAATTGAAAATTAAATGACAAGGTACAATTTATACCTAGGTGTTTATGTTTTTTAAAAATTGTTCACTCATTGTGTTTCCTCTAAAATATATGCAAATATTATTAATAAATGATTATGCCCTGACATTTGAGTAAAGTCAATTTTTTGTATAACAAAGCATAAATAAATTAATTTTGGCACTTTTATGTAGTACAGATTCCAAGGTGGTACCTAAGTCCTATATTTTTTATTGTAAATGTTCATTTGAATTTGCCTCACTTTAAGTGGTTAGCTGATGTAAATTAAGTTTAAGTCCACTACACTGGGAGTTTTCCATAAGAGAACAGTTGTTTGAAGGGTTTTGTAAAATGAAGTAACTTTTTCAATTACACCAATAATCTCTTATTTTACTTTTTAAAAAATAAATCTATGTTGGACTAAATGATAGCTCAGGTTTCCTTAGCTCTAACTTTTCCCAGGCTGTATGCGCTGTTCGTTTAGAGGTGTTCATGTCAGGCTTGCTGATTTCTGATATCTGTCTATGCACCTTGGTCCTTCTCTTTCTTTCCTCACTCCAGAGACGTCTTTTTTTGCTATCCTGCTTTTTTTGAAAATTCTTTCTTTCTCTAAGGAAATAATTTTATATTTGAGCCTCTTAAATTTTGTCTGTATTCTTCCATAACTTCTCCAAGCCACTGTATATTTTAAATTATTTATTAGGGAATATAGGGAGCATTAAATTTTAATTACATTTTTCTAGTCTTCATTAATGTATATACTAGGCATGGTTATAGATTTAATCAGTGACATTTTCATTATAGTACTTTTTTGTGTTACTGTTTAATGTAACATTTTGTTTAAGTATTTCCATGTATCATCATAGCCTACTTGTAAGAATAATTTAAAAATCTACATGGTATGGCATTATTTACAGTCGTTGTCAATTTTAATCTGCCATTTGGTGGTAGCCATCTTATCCAGAACATATGTTTCAAGCATATGTTTATCTGTTATTGAAGAAGTAATGTAAATATTAGTAGTATTGAATATTTAAGTTCAGAATACACTTAAAATGTTCAATAGCTCTACATATCTCTGTTCAGAATGCTAGAAGTTGAACTATTGGCACATATTCAGGCAATTGCTTTTATCAATTGTCTACTCACCCCCTGGCGACACTGTTATCTGAAACCAGGCATTAAAAGCATTTTCACTAAAGAATGACAAAAGAAAACTGCCTGGCTAATCTATCCTGCGAGCTGAGTGAGGTCTTGAGCATGGCACCGTGGATATGGGGATGTAAGAAATGAAAGAAACTGAGTGGAGAAGAGAACATATTTAGTAATTTTATGACGTATAATGACACTGTCAGGTCTGAACTCTGAATTTTTAAAGGGGTTAGGAAATGAAAGATCAGCAGTGCATTTGAGATACATACAAGTATGATCATTTGTTTTTGTGAAATTTGAAGATGTTGAAGAATCTCATTTTCAAAAGTCCAATCAAGTACTTCATAATCATTTTATGATACTGTATTTGTGGAATGTGCTGTGTAATATTTCCCTATGCTAATAGAGACATCAATGATAAGAATCACAAAATTATGGATAATTTGCCAGAGTTCCTCACCTGTCACAATTCTGAGAGTTACTTTGTTTACAAGATATCTGTGTTCACCAAATTAGATTATATACGTCAAGAAGCTGCACTAATTGATTTATGGCAGTGCTGGAAACAGTTTGGGGGCATATTTTATCTCAGGTAAAATAACTATCATATGTAGTTGTTGTCTTTCTCCTTATCACATTGTACTATTGTTTATGATGGGATTATGGAAAATTCTACTGCATTTGTGCAGGTGAATGTAAAATGGCATAAGAATCCAGATAATTTGAAGATATGTGAATTCTGCATTTTGAAGCTAAACAAAAATCTCTGTTGATTATTTGCCAGAAACCTATGAGTAGGCTTAGAATTCAGTCAGGCACCTTTATTACAAAGTAGCCCCAGTTTGATCTGTGATGTTGGCAACAATTAAATGATTCTCAACCACACATACATACATACACACATACAGACACACATACATACATATGTATGTTAATTTCTTCTAATCAGTCTACATTTTCTTTAGACCTTTAAAAATAATTATCTCAGTTGGTATTACTCAGTGGCATAACTTGAATCCTATAACTTTCTTTTTCTGCCGTAACATGAAGGCAGATATTTTTTTCTGTTTTGTTTACTACTCTAGCTCCATTACCTAGAACAGAGCCTTACATTGTAATAAGACCTCAAGAAATGTTTGTTGAATAAATTCCACATACTTCCCAGTCCTCACTGTTCAGCTGTTTATTCATTGAACAAAAGTTTCTTGAAAACCTGTTATGAGCCAGGCTTTAGCATTTTATAAGAAAAGTCAAGGTATTTGCTTTCAGGGAGCTTTTGTTCTAGTGGAGTGGAAATGGCTCAGTAAACAACTAACCAAATAACTGCACAAAATAATTTCAAATAGTGATAAGTGTTAGCACTTAAAAAATAAAACATTGATTTGTTAGAAAATGTGTGAGGGTATATATACCCTAGAATTTGGTGGGCAAGGAAGATCTCTGAGGAGATGACATTTGAGGTACCTGAGTAATAATGAGCCAGCCTTGGAAAGATCTTGGGAGAAGAGCCATAATTTTACTATTCCCCTAAATAAAACCTGTGTAGAGAGATAAGTTCCTAGAATTTATAAAATGCATTTTATAGTCATCTACTTGCATAAAATCTCCCAAGGTTTGAGAATCTCCTTGGGGGGAGAAAACATCCCCAAGGTGGAAAAGGTGACTATTTTTTCCTCTTGCCATTTTTGTCTTGGTTATCTTTCACTCTGATTCCTGTTAGAGCTGTTTTCTCATCCTCCAGCATTTCTTTGTTTTCATTGTTTCTGCTCTTTCCTTCCTTTTATTTTCTTTGAATTAGCTCTACCTTTTCTCACTCAGTAGGACAGTTAATATATTAATTTTCAATCTTTTCTAAGTTTCTAAAGTTTTTTCTAAGTTTTTCTAATTTTCAATCTTTTCTAAGTTTTTCTTTGATTTGAGATATTAATTTTTATTTAAACATCTGGTTAGTGAAAATTACTCTGGTGAAGGTTAAAGACTACCAATGCAGAATTTAAAATACCCATTTCTATCACTATACATTAATTTGAATTTATAACTGCTTTCTTCCACACCTTCCAGAAACCCATATGATAATTTTAATGAAAGTCCCTAATGAAAATGATGCCATTATATTTTACCTTGAAATTTATACCAGACAAATATTTCAGATTATATTTAAGTAGAAACATAGCGCTTTGTGATACATTTCCTATAAAAAGAAAAAATAAGTACTGGTTCTACTGAGGTCAGAAAGTAAATTTTTTTAAAATTAATTTATTTATGTATTTATTTTTGGTTGCATTGGGTCTTCGTTGCTGCGCACAGGCTTTTTCTAGTTGCGGTGAGCAGGAACTACTCTTTGTTGTGCGCAGTCTTCTCATAGTGGTGGCTTCTCTTGTTGCAGAGCAAGGGCTCTAGGTGCACGGCCTTCAGTAGTTGTGGCTCACAGGCTCTCGAGCAGGCTCAGTAATTGTGGCACAGGGGCTTAGTTGCTCCGTGGCATGTTGGATCTTCCTGGAGCAGGGATGGAACCCATGTCCCCTGCATTGGCAGGAGGATTCTTAACCACTGCGCCACCAGGGAAGTCCCAGAAAGTAAACTTTAATTCAAGGATTTTTCTTAACAATGAATGGAATTCTTTTTCTTTTTCTTTTTAAAAAAAAAAAAAAATTATTTATTTATTTATTTTGTCCACGATGGGTCTTAGTTGCAGCATGCGGGATCTTCGTTGCCACGTGTAGGATCTTGTGTGTGTGTGTGTGTGTGTGTGTGTGTGTGTGTATGTATAACACAACTTCTTTATCCATTCTCATTCGTCAGTGGACACTTAGGCTTTTTCCATGTCTTGGCTATTGTACATAACGCTGCAGTAAAAATGGTGTGCAGATTTCTCTTTGACAATAGTGTCTTCATTTCCTTCGGATATATACCCCCAAGTGGAATTACTGTATTATATGGTAGTTCTATTTAATTTTTTGAGGAATTTCCATACTATTTCCTATAGTGGCTGTGCCAATTTATATTTCCATCTGTAGTGCACAAGGGTTCTCTACATCCTTCCCTGCATTTGTCGTCTCTTGTCTTTTCAATGATGGCCATGCTGACAGGTGTGAGATAATATCATTATGGTTTTGATTTGCATTTCCCTAATGATAAATGATGTTGAGCACCTTTTCTTATACCTGTTGACCATTTGTATATCTTTGGGAAAATGTCTATTCTGGTCCTTTGCCCATTTTTAATTGCATTATTTGTTTTTTGTCTTTTTTTTTTTTTATAAATTTTGTTTATTTTTGGCTGCGTTGGATCTTCATTGCTGCACATGGGCTTTCTTTAGTTGCAGTGAGCGGCGGCTACCCTTCGTTGTGGTGCACAGCCTTCTCATTGCTGTGGCTTCTCTTGTTGCGGAGCTCGGGCTCTAGGCGCGCGGGCTTCAATAGTTGTGGCACGCGGACTAAGTAGTTGTGGCTCGCAGGCTCAGTAGTTGTAGCGCACGGGCATAGTTGCTCCATGGCATGTGGGATCTTCCCGGACCAGGGCTCGAACCCGTGTTCCCTGCATTGGCAGGCGAGTTCTTAACCACTGTGCCACCAGGGAAGTCCCATTATTTGGTTTTTTGCTATTGAGCTATAGGAGTTAGTTATATATTTTGGATATTAACCCTTTAGCAAATACATGATTTGCAAATATTTTTTTCCATTCTATCGGGTGTCTTTTAATTTTGTGGATCATTTCTGTTGCCGTGTAGAAACTTTGTAGTTTGATGTACTCCCACTTGTTTATTTTTCATTTTGTTGTTTGTGCTTTAGATGTCATATCCAAAAACTCACTGCTAAGACCCATGTCAAGGAGCTTTTTTCCTATGTATTCATCTAGGATTTTTATGGTTTCAGGTGTTACATTTAAGTCCTTAATCCATTTTGAGTTAATTTTTGTGAGTGGTGTAAGATAGAGGTCTTAGATTCATTCTTTTACATGTGACTATCCAATTTTCCTAGCACCACTCATTGAAGAGACTGTGGGTTCTACATTGGGTATATGTGGCTCCCTTGTCAAATGTTAGTTGTCCTTATATGCATGTGTTTGTTTCTGGGCTCTCTATTCTGTTCCATTGGTCTGTGTTTCTGTTTTTATGCCAGTACCATACTGTTTGTTACTATATCTTTACACTACAGCGTGAAATCAGGAATTGTGATGCATCCCACGTTATTCCTCTTTCTCAGAATTGCTTTGGCTATTTGGGGTCTTTTGTGGTTCAATATAAATCTTAGGATTATTTTTTTCTACTGTAAAAAAATGCCATCGGAATCTTCATGGGGATTGCAGTGAATCTATAGATAGCTTTGGGTAGTGTATGCATTTTAACAATATTAATTCTTCTAATCCATGAACACAGGTTACCTTTACATTTATTTGTGTCTTCTTTGATTTCTTTCATAAATGTTTTGTAGTTTTCAGCATAAAGATCCTTCACCTCCCTGGTGAAATTTATTCCTAAGTATTTTATTGTTTTTGGTGCTATCGTAAATGGGATAGTTTTTTAAATTTTTTCAGATAGTTCACTGTTAATGTATAGAAATGATACTGTTTTTGCATGAGAATTTTGTATCCTGCAACTTCACTGAGTTTGTTGATTAGACCTAACAGTTTTTTTGGTGGAGTCTTTTAAGATTTTGTGTGTATAAAATTATGTCATCTGCCAAAAGAGACAGTTTTACTTCTTCCTTTCCAATTTTGATGCCTTTTATTTCCTTTTCTTTCCTGATTGCTCTGGCTTGGACTTCTTGTACTGTGTTGAAAAGGAGTGGTAAACGTGGGCACCCTTGTTTTCTTCCTTATTTTAGAGACAAAGCTTTCAACCTTTCACCATTTCATGGGCTTGTCATATATGGCTTTTATTATGTTGAGATACTTTCCTTCTATACCTAATTTGTTAAGAGCTTTTATCATGAACAGATGTTGAATTTTGTCAAATGCTTTTTCCTCATCTATTGAGATGATCTTTTTAATTTCATTCTATCAAGGCGATGTATCACGTGTATTGATTTGTGTATGGTGAACCATCCTTGTGCCCAGCGATAAATCTCACTTGATCATGATGAATAGTCCTTTTAATGTGCTGCTGACTTTGATTTGTGGTTACCCTGTTTTTCAAGTATGTTAACCCCTTCCTCCATCAGCTTGCTTTAGACTGATAATCATATAGTCTCAAACACATTCTAAAAAAGAAGAATCTACATTTTCTTACTCTCCTCCCCTGTATTTTATGATTTTGATGTCCTCTTTTACATCTTCATGTTTATCCTTTTGCTGTTCCTTGTGTTTATCATTACTTTCACAAATAGATTTTTTTTCTTTTTGATCTGTATACTGGCTTATTTAAGTGATTTACTTTCCAATTGTGATTTCCTCTTTTCTGTATCTTCTTGCTTCTTTTATATTTAGAGAAGACCTTTCAATATTTATTTTAGGGTAGGTTTAGTATTACTTTATTCTTTTAGTTTTTGCTTGTCTGAGAAATTCTTTCTCTCTCCTTCTATTCTAAATGATAATTCTGCTGGGTTGAGTATTCTAGGTTGCAGATTTTTCCCTTTCAAGACTTTGAATATATTTCGCCACTCCCTTCTGGCCTGCAGCATTTCTGTAGAGAAATCACCTGATAGCCTTATGGGGGGTTCCCTTTTAGTTTTGGTTTTTCTCTTGTTGCCTTTAGAATCCTCTTTTTAAACTTTTGCCATTTTTATTATATGTCTTGGGGTTGCAGATTTTTCCCTTTCAAGACTTTGAATATATTTCGCCACTCCCTTCTGGCCTGCAGCATTTCTGTAGAGAAATCACCTGATAGCCTTATGGGGGGTTCCCTTTTAGTTAACTCTTGGTTTTTCTCTTGTTGCCTTTAGAATCCTCTTTTTAAACTTTTGCCATTTTTATTATATGTCTTGGTGTAGGTCTGTTTGGGTTCATCTTGTTTGGGACCCTCTGTGCTTCCTGTATCTGAATATTTGTTTCTTTCTTTAAGTTTGGGAAGTTTTCAGCCATAATTTCTTCAAATATATTTTCAATATCCTTTTCTCTGTCTTCTCCTTCTGGAATTCCTATTAATGCATAGATTGGCATGCTTTATATTATCCCATAGGTCTCTTACATTGCTTTTATTTTTTTTCTCATTTGGCTTTCTGTCTGCTGTTCTGATTGGATGATTTCCATTATTCTATCTTCCAGATCACTTATTCGTTTTTCTGCATTATTCATTCTGCTATTCATTGCCTTTAGCTCAGCTTTCGTCTCGCAAATGAATTTTCCAATGTGCTGCTGAATTTGCTTTGCTAGTATCTTGTGGAAAATTTTTACATCTGTATTCATCAGGAATAATGGCCTGTAGTGTGCTTTTCTTGTAGTATCCTTTTCTGGCTTTGGTATCAGGGTAAAGCTGGTCTCATAAAATGAGTTTAGGAGTATTCCCTCCTCTTCAATTTTTTGAAAAAGGCTGAAAAGGATTGCCATTAGTTCTTCTTAAAATGTTTGGTAAAATTCACCAGTGAAGCCATCTGCTCCTGGGCTTTTCTTCATTGCGAGATTTTTGATTAGTGATTTAATCTCCTTACTGGTAACTGGTCTGCTCAGAGTTTCTGTTTCTTCCTGACTCAGTCTTGGTAAGGTGTATGTTTCTAGGAATTTTTCTGTTTCTTCTGAGTTGTCCAGTTTGTTGGCATATAGTTGTTCATCGCCTCTTATGATCCTTTGTAATTCTGTGGTATCAGTTGAGTTGTAATGTTTCTTCTTTCATTTATAATTTTGTTGATTTGGGTCCTATTTTTTCCTTGGTTAGTCTAACCAAAGGTCTGTCTGTTTGCAGATGGCATGATCCTTTATTTAGAAAATCCCAGGGGACTTCCCTGGTGGTCCAGTGGTTGAAACTTAGCCTTCCAATGCAAGGGGTGCAGTTTCGATCCCTAGTCAGGGAGCTAAGATCCCACATGCCTTGCCGCCAAAAAACCAAAACAGAAGCAATATTGTAACAAATTCAATAAAGACTTTAAAAATGGTCCACCTCAAAAAAGAAAAAAAAAAATTTTTAAAGAAAATCCCAAAGAATCCTTACAACAATGACTAGAGCTAATAAACACATTCAGCAAAGTTGCCGGGTACAAGATCAACAAAAAAAATTCAGCTATGTTTCTACACATCAGCAGTGAAGAATCGAAAAGGAAATTAAGAAAATAATTCCATTTACAGTAGCATCCAAGAGAATAAAATACATAGAAATAAATATTCCCAAGTTGGTGAAAGACTTGTATATGGAAAACTGCAGAAATGTGCTGAAAGAAATTAAAGATGACTTAACTAAATAAAAAGACATCCCATGTTCATGGACTAGAAAATTTAATATTGTAAAGATGGTAACACTGACCAAAGGAAGGTACAGAGTCAATACAATCTTTATTAAAATTCCAGCAGCATTTTTTGCAGAAATGAAGAAGCTGATCCTTAAATTCATATGGAATTGCAAGGGGTCCCCAATTGCCAAAACAATCTTGAAAAAGAACAACAAAGTTGTTGTTCAACAACTAACACTTCTCGATTTTAAACCTACTACAAAGCTACAGTAGTCAAAATAGTATGGTACTGGCATAAGAATAGATATATATAGGCCAATGGAATAGAATTGAGAGTCCACAAATAAACCCGTATCTCTATGGCCAATTTGTTTCAGACAGGGGTGCCAAAACTGTTCAGTAGGGAAAGAATAGTCTCTTCACAAAACGGTGCTGGGACAACTGGATATTCACATGCAAAAGAATGAAATTACACTACTACTTCACACCATATAGAAAAGGGAACTGAAATTAATCAACAACCTAAATAAGCTAAAACTGTAAAACTCTTAGAAGAAAGGAAGAGTTCACCTTCATGACCTTGGATTTGGAAGTGGAGTCTTAGATATGACACCAAACTTACAAGCAACAACAACAGCAAAAAAAAAATTAGATAAATTGTACTTCATCAAAATTAAAAATGTACATAAAAGAGCATTATGAAGGAAGTGAAAAGACAACTTCGAGAATGGGATAAAATATTTTCAAATCTTGTATCTGATAAGGGTCTAGTATCCACAGTATATGAAAAGCTTTTACAACTCAACAGAAACAGACAACACAATTTAAATTGGGCAAATGACTTGAATACACATTTCTCCCAAGAAGATATACAGATAGCCAAGAAACACATGACACAATGCTCGACATCCTTTGTCAGGGATGTTAGGGAAATGCAAATCAGAACCACAATGAGATATTACTTTATATCCACTGGATATCTATAATCAAATTAACAAGCATTGGCAAGAGTCTAGAGAAATTGGAATCCTTGTATATTGTTACTGGGCATGTGAAATGATGCAGCTGCATAAGGAGCATGTGGTGGTTCCTCAAAAAGTTAAATGTAGAAATTGGAATCCTTGTATATTGTTACTGGGCATGTGAAATGATGCAGCTGCATAAGGAGCATGTTAAATGTAGCGTTACTATATTACCCAGCAGTTCTACTCCTGGGTACCTACTCCCAAAATTGAAAAGAGGAACTCAGATATTTGTACATGAATGTTTACCATAGCACTATTCTCAATAACCAGAAGGTTGAAAACAGTCCAATTGTTTATCAGTGTCTGAATGGATATATAAATTATAGTATATTCATACAGTAGAATGTTATTTAACCATAAAATGAAGTACTGATACATGCTACAACCTGGATGAACCTTAAAAACGTTATGCTGAGTGAAAGAAACCAGTCATAAAAGGTCACATATTGTATGATTCTTTTTATGTGATACATAGAAATGGATAAATCCATAGAGACAGAAGGCAAATTGGTGGTTATCAGGGTCTTAAAGAGGGAAAAAGTAGTGTGATTCCTTAATGGAAATGGTGTAGTAAAACGTTTTGGAACTAGAGGTGGTGGTTGCACAACATTGTGAATGTACTAAATGCCTAGAATTGTACACTTTAATATTGATTTATAATTAATATGTGAATTTCACCTCACTGAAAATATTAATAGTGACACTAATGGATTATAATAACATCGATTTTTAAAAGAATCCATGAGCCCATACTCATACTAAGAAACATGTAAAGTTGGGGTGTAGGATAAGGGGAAGAATTCAGAAAAGAAGTCTCTTCTTAACAGAATATTTCAGATTATATTTAAGTAGAAACATAGCGCTTTGTGATACATTTCCTATAAAAAGAAAAAATAAGTACTGGTTCTACTGAGGTCAGAAAGTAAATTTTTTTAAAATTAATTTATTTATGTATTTATTTTTGGTTGCATTGGGTCTTCGTTGCTGCGCACAGGCTTTTTCTAGTTGCGGTGAGCAGGAACTACTCTTTGTTGTGCGCAGTCTTCTCATAGTGGTGGCTTCTCTTGTTGCAGAGCAAGGGCTCTAGGTGCACGGCCTTCAGTAGTTGTGGCTCACAGGCTCTCGAGCAGGCTCAGTAATTGTGGCACAGGGGCTTAGTTGCTCCGTGGCATGTTGGATCTTCCTGGAGCAGGGATGGAACCCATGTCCCCTGCATTGGCAGGAGGATTCTTAACCACTGCGCCACCAGGGAAGTCCCAGAAAGTAAACTTTAATTCAAGGATTTTTCTTAACAATGAATGGAATTCTTTTTCTTTTTCTTTTTAAAAAAAAAAAAAATTATTTATTTATTTATTTTGTCCACGATGGGTCTTAGTTGCAGCATGCGGGATCTTCGTTGCCACGTGTAGGATCTTGTGTGTGTGTGTGTGTGTGTGTGTGTGTGTGTGTATGTATAACACAACTTCTTTATCCATTCTCATTCGTCAGTGGACACTTAGGCTTTTTCCATGTCTTGGCTATTGTACATAACGCTGCAGTAAAAATGGTGTGCAGATTTCTCTTTGACAATAGTGTCTTCATTTCCTTCGGATATATACCCCCAAGTGGAATTACTGTATTATATGGTAGTTCTATTTAATTTTTTGAGGAATTTCCATACTATTTCCTATAGTGGCTGTGCCAATTTATATTTCCATCTGTAGTGCACAAGGGTTCTCTACATCCTTCCCTGCATTTGTCGTCTCTTGTCTTTTCAATGATGGCCATGCTGACAGGTGTGAGATAATATCATTATGGTTTTGATTTGCATTTCCCTAATGATAAATGATGTTGAGCACCTTTTCTTATACCTGTTGACCATTTGTATATCTTTGGGAAAATGTCTATTCTGGTCCTTTGCCCATTTTTAATTGCATTATTTGTTTTTTGTCTTTTTTTTTTTTTATAAATTTTGTTTATTTTTGGCTGCGTTGGATCTTCATTGCTGCACATGGGCTTTCTTTAGTTGCAGTGAGCGGCGGCTACCCTTCGTTGTGGTGCACAGCCTTCTCATTGCTGTGGCTTCTCTTGTTGCGGAGCTCGGGCTCTAGGCGCGCGGGCTTCAATAGTTGTGGCACGCGGACTAAGTAGTTGTGGCTCGCAGGCTCAGTAGTTGTAGCGCACGGGCATAGTTGCTCCATGGCATGTGGGATCTTCCCGGACCAGGGCTCGAACCCGTGTTCCCTGCATTGGCAGGCGAGTTCTTAACCACTGTGCCACCAGGGAAGTCCCATTATTTGGTTTTTTGCTATTGAGCTATAGGAGTTAGTTATATATTTTGGATATTAACCCTTTAGCAAATACATGATTTGCAAATATTTTTTTCCATTCTATCGGGTGTCTTTTAATTTTGTGGATCATTTCTGTTGCCGTGTAGAAACTTTGTAGTTTGATGTACTCCCACTTGTTTATTTTTCATTTTGTTGTTTGTGCTTTAGATGTCATATCCAAAAACTCACTGCTAAGACCCATGTCAAGGAGCTTTTTTCCTATGTATTCATCTAGGATTTTTATGGTTTCAGGTGTTACATTTAAGTCCTTAATCCATTTTGAGTTAATTTTTGTGAGTGGTGTAAGATAGAGGTCTTAGATTCATTCTTTTACATGTGACTATCCAATTTTCCTAGCACCACTCATTGAAGAGACTGTGGGTTCTACATTGGGTATATGTGGCTCCCTTGTCAAATGTTAGTTGTCCATATATGCATGTGTTTGTTTCTGGGCTCTCTATTCTGTTCCATTGGTCTGTGTTTCTGTTTTTATGCCAGTACCATACTGTTTGTTACTATATCTTTACACTACAGCGTGAAATCAGGAATTGTGATGCATCCCACGTTATTCCTCTTTCTCAGAATTGCTTTGGCTATTTGGGGTCTTTTGTGGTTCAATATAAATCTTAGGATTATTTTTTTCTACTGTAAAAAAATGCCATCGGAATCTTCATGGGGATTGCAGTGAATCTATAGATAGCTTTGGGTAGTGTATGCATTTTAACAATATTAATTCTTCTAATCCATGAACACAGGTTACCTTTACATTTATTTGTGTCTTCTTTGATTTCTTTCATAAATGTTTTGTAGTTTTCAGCATAGAGATCCTTCACCTCCCTGGTGAAATTTATTCCTAAGTATTTTATTGTTTTTGGTGCTATCGTAAATGGGATAGTTTTTTAAATTTTTTCAGATAGTTCACTGTTAATGTATAGAAATGATACTGTTTTTGCATGAGAATTTTGTATCCTGCAACTTCACTGAGTTTGTTGATTAGACCTAACAGTTTTTTTGGTGGAGTCTTTTAAGATTTTGTGTGTATAAAATTATGTCATCTGCCAAAAGAGACAGTTTTACTTCTTCCTTTCCAATTTTGATGCCTTTTATTTCCTTTTCTTTCCTGATTGCTCTGGCTTGGACTTCTTGTACTGTGTTGAAAAGGAGTGGTAAACGTGGGCACCCTTGTTTTCTTCCTTATTTTAGAGACAAAGCTTTCAACCTTTCACCATTTCATGGGCTTGTCATATATGGCTTTTATTATGTTGAGATACTTTCCTTCTATACCTAATTTGTTAAGAGCTTTTATCATGAACAGATGTTGAATTTTGTCAAATGCTTTTTCCTCATCTATTGAGATGATCTTTTTAATTTCATTCTATCAAGGCGATGTATCACGTGTATTGATTTGTGTATGGTGAACCATCCTTGTGCCCAGCGATAAATCTCACTTGATCATGATGAATAGTCCTTTTAATGTGCTGCTGACTTTGATTTGTGGTTACCCTGTTTTTCAAGTATGTTAACCCCTTCCTCCATCAGCTTGCTTTAGACTGATAATCATATAGTCTCAAACACATTCTAAAAAAGAAGAATCTACATTTTCTTACTCTCCTCCCCTGTATTTTATGATTTTGATGTCCTCTTTTACATCTTCATGTTTATCCTTTTGCTGTTCCTTGTGTTTATCATTACTTTCACAAATAGATTTTTTTTCTTTTTGATCTGTATACTGGCTTATTTAAGTGATTTACTTTCCAATTGTGATTTCCTCTTTTCTGTATCTTCTTGCTTCTTTTATATTTAGAGAAGACCTTTCAATATTTATTTTAGGGTAGGTTTAGTATTACTTTATTCTTTTAGTTTTTGCTTGTCTGAGAAATTCTTTCTCTCTCCTTCTATTCTAAATGATAATTCTGCTGGGTTGAGTATTCTAGGTTGCAGATTTTTCCCTTTCAAGACTTTGAATATATTTCGCCACTCCCTTCTGGCCTGCAGCATTTCTGTAGAGAAATCACCTGATAGCCTTATGGGGGGTTCCCTTTTAGTTTTGGTTTTTCTCTTGTTGCCTTTAGAATCCTCTTTTTAAACTTTTGCCATTTTTATTATATGTCTTGGTGTAGGTCTGTTTGGGTTCATCTTGTTTGGGACCCTCTGTGCTTCCTGTATCTGAATATTTGTTTCTTTCTTTAAGTTTGGGAAGTTTTCAGCCATAATTTCTTCAAATATATTTTCAATATCCTTTTCTCTGTCTTCTCCTTCTGGAATTCCTATTAATGCATAGATTGGCATGCTTTATATTATCCCATAGGTCTCTTACATTGCTTTTATTTTTTTTCTCATTTGGCTTTCTGTCTGCTGTTCTGATTGGATGATTTCCATTATTCTATCTTCCAGATCACTTATTCGTTTTTCTGCATTATTCATTCTGCTATTCATTGCCTTTAGCTCAGCTTTCGTCTCGCAAATGAATTTTCCAATGTGCTGCTGAATTTGCTTTGCTAGTATCTTGTGGAAAATTTTTACATCTGTATTCATCAGGAATAATGGCCTGTAGTGTGCTTTTCTTGTAGTATCCTTTTCTGGCTTTGGTATCAGGGTAAAGCTGGTCTCATAAAATGAGTTTAGGAGTATTCCCTCCTCTTCAATTTTTTGAAAAAGGCTGAAAAGGATTGCCATTAGTTCTTCTTAAAATGTTTGGTAAAATTCACCAGTGAAGCCATCTGCTCCTGGGCTTTTCTTCATTGCGAGATTTTTGATTAGTGATTTAATCTCCTTACTGGTAACTGGTCTGCTCAGAGTTTCTGTTTCTTCCTGACTCAGTCTTGGTAAGGTGTATGTTTCTAGGAATTTTTCTGTTTCTTCTGAGTTGTCCAGTTTGTTGGCATATAGTTGTTCATCGCCTCTTATGATCCTTTGTAATTCTGTGGTATCAGTTGAGTTGTAATGTTTCTTCTTTCATTTATAATTTTGTTGATTTGGGTCCTATTTTTTCCTTGGTTAGTCTAACCAAAGGTCTGTCTGTTTGCAGATGGCATGATCCTTTATTTAGAAAATCCCAGGGGACTTCCCTGGTGGTCCAGTGGTTGAAACTTAGCCTTCCAATGCAAGGGGTGCAGTTTCGATCCCTAGTCAGGGAGCTAAGATCCCACATGCCTTGCCGCCAAAAAACCAAAACAGAAGCAATATTGTAACAAATTCAATAAAGACTTTAAAAATGGTCCACCTCAAAAAAGAAAAAAAAAAATTTTTAAAGAAAATCCCAAAGAATCCTTACAACAATGACTAGAGCTAATAAACACATTCAGCAAAGTTGCCGGGTACAAGATCAACAAAAAAAATTCAGCTATGTTTCTACACATCAGCAGTGAAGAATCGAAAAGGAAATTAAGAAAATAATTCCATTTACAGTAGCATCCAAGAGAATAAAATACATAGAAATAAATATTCCCAAGTTGGTGAAAGACTTGTATATGGAAAACTGCAGAAATGTGCTGAAAGAAATTAAAGATGACTTAACTAAATAAAAAGACATCCCATGTTCATGGACTAGAAAATTTAATATTGTAAAGATGGTAACACTGACCAAAGGAAGGTACAGAGTCAATACAATCTTTATTAAAATTCCAGCAGCATTTTTTGCAGAAATGAAGAAGCTGATCCTTAAATTCATATGGAATTGCAAGGGGTCCCCAATTGCCAAAACAATCTTGAAAAAGAACAACAAAGTTGTTGTTCAACAACTAACACTTCTCGATTTTAAACCTACTACAAAGCTACAGTAGTCAAAATAGTATGGTACTGGCATAAGAATAGATATATATAGGCCAATGGAATAGAATTGAGAGTCCACAAATAAACCCGTATCTCTATGGCCAATTTGTTTCAGACAGGGGTGCCAAAACTGTTCAGTAGGGAAAGAATAGTCTCTTCACAAAACGGTGCTGGGACAACTGGATATTCACATGCAAAAGAATGAAATTACACTACTACTTCACACCATATAGAAAAGGGAACTGAAATTAATCAACAACCTAAATAAGCTAAAACTGTAAAACTCTTAGAAGAAAGGAAGAGTTCACCTTCATGACCTTGGATTTGGAAGTGGAGTCTTAGATATGACACCAAACTTACAAGCAACAACAACAGCAAAAAAAAAATTAGATAAATTGTACTTCATCAAAATTAAAAATGTACATAAAAGAGCATTATGAAGGAAGTGAAAAGACAACTTCGAGAATGGGATAAAATATTTTCAAATCTTGTATCTGATAAGGGTCTAGTATCCACAGTATATGAAAAGCTTTTACAACTCAACAGAAACAGACAACACAATTTAAATTGGGCAAATGACTTGAATACACATTTCTCCCAAGAAGATATACAGATAGCCAAGAAACACATGACACAATGCTCGACATCCTTTGTCAGGGATGTTAGGGAAATGCAAATCAGAACCACAATGAGATATTACTTTATATCCACTGGATATCTATAATCAAATTAACAAGCATTGGCAAGAGTCTAGAGAAATTGGAATCCTTGTATATTGTTACTGGGCATGTGAAATGATGCAGCTGCATAAGGAGCATGTTAAATGTAGCGTTACTATATTACCCAGCAGTTCTACTCCTGGGTACCTACTCCCAAAATTGAAAAGAGGAACTCAGATATTTGTACATGAATGTTTACCATAGCACTATTCTCAATAACCAGAAGGTTGAAAACAGTCCAATTGTTTATCAGTGTCTGAATGGATACATAAATTATAGTATATTCATACAGTAGAATGTTATTTAACCATAAAATGAAGTACTGATACATGCTACAACCTGGATGAACCTTAAAAACGTTATGCTGAGTGAAAGAAACCAGTCATAAAAGATCACATATTGTATGATTCTTTTTATGTGATACATAGAAATGGATAAATCCATAGAGACAGAAGGCAAATTGGTGGTTATCAGGGTCTTAAAGAGGGAAAAAGTAGTGTGATTCCTTAATGGAAATGGTGTAGTAAAACGTTTTGGAACTAGAGGTGGTGGTTGCACAACATTGTGAATGTACTAAATGCCTAGAATTGTACACTTTAATATTGATTTATAATTAATATGTGAATTTCACCTCACTGAAAATATTAATAGTGACACTAATGGATTATAATAACATCGATTTTTAAAAGAATCCATGAGCCCATACTCATACTAAGAAACATGTAAAGTTGGGGTGTAGGATAAGGGGAAGAATTCAGAAAAGAAGTCTCTTCTTAACAGAAGAATGCTAACTAGTAACTACAGAAAGAATGGGGTTTTTTTAATTGCCATTTTACAGCTACCACAGTAATGTTTAGTAGTAATTATTGAAACCATTGGGTGAAAGACTGTTAGGGAATAGAATATTCAGAGAGTCTCAGAGTATCACCATATTGATTGTTTATTACTTTCAAAGGGAAATGGTATCTTTATAATAGAGACATCTAAGAGATAATCACCTAAAACCAAGTGATGAAACTTAACACCACTCAGGTATTCTAAAATGGTATATCCAAAAAGGAGTGAGTGTGAGAGTGAGCAAATATGGCAACCTATTAACAATTGGTGAATCTAGGTGAGGGGTATATGGGCATTCATTGAATCAATCCTGCAGTTTTTCTGTACATTTGAAATATTACAGAATAAAAGTTGGGATAAAGATGAAATTTGAATATGACGCTTCACTGTTTAATAGCCTTGCCTAAAGGTTTAACTCCTTAGCTTTATATTTAAGGATCTTCATGATCTAGCCCCTGCTTATCCTCCCAATTTTATCTCTTTCCATTGCATTTCTCAAACTAGTTTAGACTTTAGTTATGCCATACTTCTTCCCATTTTCAAATTGTCCGTGATCAATTTACATGTGTGTGTGTGTGTGTGTGTGTGTATTTGTGTATGTATAACACAACTTCTTTATCCATTCTCATTCGTCAGTGGACACTTAGGCTTTTTCCATGTCTTGGCTATTGTACATAACGCTGCAGTAAAAATGGTGTGCAGATTTCTCTTTGACAATAGTGTCTTCATTTCCTTCGGATATATACCCCCAAGTGGAATTACTGTATTATATGGTAGTTCTATTTAATTTTTTGAGGAATTTCCATACTATTTCCTATAGTGGCTGTGCCAATTTATATTTCCATCTGTAGTGCACAAGGGTTCTCTACATCCTTCCCTGCATTTGTCGTCTCTTGTCTTTTCAATGATGGCCATGCTGACAGGTGTGAGATAATATCATTATGGTTTTGATTTGCATTTCCCTAATGATAAATGATGTTGAGCACCTTTTCTTATACCTGTTGACCATTTGTATATCTTTGGGAAAATGTCTATTCTGGTCCTTTGCCCATTTTTAATTGCATTATTTGTTTTTTGTCTTTTTTTTTTTTTATAAATTTTGTTTATTTTTGGCTGCGTTGGATCTTCATTGCTGCACATGGGCTTTCTTTAGTTGCAGTGAGCGGCGGCTACCCTTCGTTGTGGTGCACAGCCTTCTCATTGCTGTGGCTTCTCTTGTTGCGGAGCTCGGGCTCTAGGCGCGCGGGCTTCAATAGTTGTGGCACGCGGACTAAGTAGTTGTGGCTCGCAGGCTCAGTAGTTGTAGCGCACGGGCATAGTTGCTCCATGGCATGTGGGATCTTCCCGGACCAGGGCTCGAACCCGTGTTCCCTGCATTGGCAGGCGAGTTCTTAACCACTGTGCCACCAGGGAAGTCCCATTATTTGGTTTTTTGCTATTGAGCTATAGGAGTTAGTTATATATTTTGGATATTAACCCTTTAGCAAATACATGATTTGCAAATATTTTTTTCCATTCTATCGGGTGTCTTTTAATTTTGTGGATCATTTCTGTTGCCGTGTAGAAACTTTGTAGTTTGATGTACTCCCACTTGTTTATTTTTCATTTTGTTGTTTGTGCTTTAGATGTCATATCCAAAAACTCACTGCTAAGACCCATGTCAAGGAGCTTTTTTCCTATGTATTCATCTAGGATTTTTATGGTTTCAGGTGTTACATTTAAGTCCTTAATCCATTTTGAGTTAATTTTTGTGAGTGGTGTAAGATAGAGGTCTTAGATTCATTCTTTTACATGTGACTATCCAATTTTCCTAGCACCACTCATTGAAGAGACTGTGGGTTCTACATTGGGTATATGTGGCTCCCTTGTCAAATGTTAGTTGTCCATATATGCATGTGTTTGTTTCTGGGCTCTCTATTCTGTTCCATTGGTCTGTGTTTCTGTTTTTATGCCAGTACCATACTGTTTGTTACTATATCTTTACACTACAGCGTGAAATCAGGAATTGTGATGCATCCCACTTTATTCCTCTTTCTCAGAATTGCTTTGGCTATTTGGGGTCTTTTGTGGTTCAATATAAATCTTAGGATTATTTTTTTCTACTGTAAAAAAATGCCATCGGAATCTTCATGGGGATTGCAGTGAATCTATAGATAGCTTTGGGTAGTGTATGCATTTTAACAATATTAATTCTTCTAATCCATGAACACAGGTTACCTTTACATTTATTTGTGTCTTCTTTGATTTCTTTCATAAATGTTTTGTAGTTTTCAGCATAGAGATCCTTCACCTCCCTGGTGAAATTTATTCCTAAGTATTTTATTGTTTTTGGTGCTATCGTAAATGGGATAGTTTTTTAAATTTTTTCAGATAGTTCACTGTTAATGTATAGAAATGATACTGTTTTTGCATGAGAATTTTGTATCCTGCAACTTCACTGAGTTTGTTGATTAGACCTAACAGTTTTTTTGGTGGAGTCTTTTAAGATTTTGTGTGTATAAAATTATGTCATCTGCCAAAAGAGACAGTTTTACTTCTTCCTTTCCAATTTTGATGCCTTTTATTTCCTTTTCTTTCCTGATTGCTCTGGCTTGGACTTCTTGTACTGTGTTGAAAAGGAGTGGTAAACGTGGGCACCCTTGTTTTCTTCCTTATTTTAGAGACAAAGCTTTCAACCTTTCACCATTTCATGGGCTTGTCATATATGGCTTTTATTATGTTGAGATACTTTCCTTCTATACCTAATTTGTTAAGAGCTTTTATCATGAACAGATGTTGAATTTTGTCAAATGCTTTTTCCTCATCTATTGAGATGATCTTTTTAATTTCATTCTATCAAGGCGATGTATCACGTGTATTGATTTGTGTATGGTGAACCATCCTTGTGCCCAGCGATAAATCTCACTTGATCATGATGAATAGTCCTTTTAATGTGCTGCTGACTTTGATTTGTGGTTACCCTGTTTTTCAAGTATGTTAACCCCTTCCTCCATCAGCTTGCTTTAGACTGATAATCATATAGTCTCAAACACATTCTAAAAAAGAAGAATCTACATTTTCTTACTCTCCTCCCCTGTATTTTATGATTTTGATGTCCTCTTTTACATCTTCATGTTTATCCTTTTGCTGTTCCTTGTGTTTATCATTACTTTCACAAATAGATTTTTTTTCTTTTTGATCTGTATACTGGCTTATTTAAGTGATTTACTTTCCAATTGTGATTTCCTCTTTTCTGTATCTTCTTGCTTCTTTTATATTTAGAGAAGACCTTTCAATATTTATTTTAGGGTAGGTTTAGTATTACTTTATTCTTTTAGTTTTTGCTTGTCTGAGAAATTCTTTCTCTCTCCTTCTATTCTAAATGATAATTCTGCTGGGTTGAGTATTCTAGGTTGCAGATTTTTCCCTTTCAAGACTTTGAATATATTTCGCCACTCCCTTCTGGCCTGCAGCATTTCTGTAGAGAAATCACCTGATAGCCTTATGGGGGGTTCCCTTTTAGTTTTGGTTTTTCTCTTGTTGCCTTTAGAATCCTCTTTTTAAACTTTTGCCATTTTTATTATATGTCTTGGTGTAGGTCTGTTTGGGTTCATCTTGTTTGGGACCCTCTGTGCTTCCTGTATCTGAATATTTGTTTCTTTCTTTAAGTTTGGGAAGTTTTCAGCCATAATTTCTTCAAATATATTTTCAATATCCTTTTCTCTGTCTTCTCCTTCTGGAATTCCTATTAATGCATAGATTGGCATGCTTTATATTATCCCATAGGTCTCTTACATTGCTTTTATTTTTTTTCTCATTTGGCTTTCTGTCTGCTGTTCTGATTGGATGATTTCCATTATTCTATCTTCCAGATCACTTATTCGTTTTTCTGCATTATTCATTCTGCTATTCATTGCCTTTAGCTCAGCTTTCGTCTCGCAAATGAATTTTCCAATGTGCTGCTGAATTTGCTTTGCTAGTATCTTGTGGAAAATTTTTACATCTGTATTCATCAGGAATAATGGCCTGTAGTGTGCTTTTCTTGTAGTATCCTTTTCTGGCTTTGGTATCAGGGTAAAGCTGGTCTCATAAAATGAGTTTAGGAGTATTCCCTCCTCTTCAATTTTTTGAAAAAGGCTGAAAAGGATTGCCATTAGTTCTTCTTAAAATGTTTGGTAAAATTCACCAGTGAAGCCATCTGCTCCTGGGCTTTTCTTCATTGCGAGATTTTTGATTAGTGATTTAATCTCCTTACTGGTAACTGGTCTGCTCAGAGTTTCTGTTTCTTCCTGACTCAGTCTTGGTAAGGTGTATGTTTCTAGGAATTTTTCTGTTTCTTCTGAGTTGTCCAGTTTGTTGGCATATAGTTGTTCATCGCCTCTTATGATCCTTTGTAATTCTGTGGTATCAGTTGAGTTGTAATGTTTCTTCTTTCATTTATAATTTTGTTGATTTGGGTCCTATTTTTTCCTTGGTTAGTCTAACCAAAGGTCTGTCTGTTTGCAGATGGCATGATCCTTTATTTAGAAAATCCCAGGGGACTTCCCTGGTGGTCCAGTGGTTGAAACTTAGCCTTCCAATGCAAGGGGTGCAGTTTCGATCCCTAGTCAGGGAGCTAAGATCCCACATGCCTTGCCGCCAAAAAACCAAAACAGAAGCAATATTGTAACAAATTCAATAAAGACTTTAAAAATGGTCCACCTCAAAAAAGAAAAAAAAAAATTTTTAAAGAAAATCCCAAAGAATCCTTACAACAATGACTAGAGCTAATAAACACATTCAGCAAAGTTGCCGGGTACAAGATCAACAAAAAAAATTCAGCTATGTTTCTACACATCAGCAGTGAAGAATCGAAAAGGAAATTAAGAAAATAATTCCATTTACAGTAGCATCCAAGAGAATAAAATACATAGAAATAAATATTCCCAAGTTGGTGAAAGACTTGTATATGGAAAACTGCAGAAATGTGCTGAAAGAAATTAAAGATGACTTAACTAAATAAAAAGACATCCCATGTTCATGGACTAGAAAATTTAATATTGTAAAGATGGTAACACTGACCAAAGGAAGGTACAGAGTCAATACAATCTTTATTAAAATTCCAGCAGCATTTTTTGCAGAAATGAAGAAGCTGATCCTTAAATTCATATGGAATTGCAAGGGGTCCCCAATTGCCAAAACAATCTTGAAAAAGAACAACAAAGTTGTTGTTCAACAACTAACACTTCTCGATTTTAAACCTACTACAAAGCTACAGTAGTCAAAATAGTATGGTACTGGCATAAGAATAGATATATATAGGCCAATGGAATAGAATTGAGAGTCCACAAATAAACCCGTATCTCTATGGCCAATTTGTTTCAGACAGGGGTGCCAAAACTGTTCAGTAGGGAAAGAATAGTCTCTTCACAAAACGGTGCTGGGACAACTGGATATTCACATGCAAAAGAATGAAATTACACTACTACTTCACACCATATAGAAAAGGGAACTGAAATTAATCAACAACCTAAATAAGCTAAAACTGTAAAACTCTTAGAAGAAAGGAAGAGTTCACCTTCATGACCTTGGATTTGGAAGTGGAGTCTTAGATATGACACCAAACTTACAAGCAACAACAACAGCAAAAAAAAAATTAGATAAATTGTACTTCATCAAAATTAAAAATGTACATAAAAGAGCATTATGAAGGAAGTGAAAAGACAACTTCGAGAATGGGATAAAATATTTTCAAATCTTGTATCTGATAAGGGTCTAGTATCCACAGTATATGAAAAGCTTTTACAACTCAACAGAAACAGACAACACAATTTAAATTGGGCAAATGACTTGAATACACATTTCTCCCAAGAAGATATACAGATAGCCAAGAAACACATGACACAATGCTCGACATCCTTTGTCAGGGATGTTAGGGAAATGCAAATCAGAACCACAATGAGATATTACTTTATATCCACTGGATATCTATAATCAAATTAACAAGCATTGGCAAGAGTCTAGAGAAATTGGAATCCTTGTATATTGTTACTGGGCATGTGAAATGATGCAGCTGCATAAGGAGCATGTTAAATGTAGCGTTACTATATTACCCAGCAGTTCTACTCCTGGGTACCTACTCCCAAAATTGAAAAGAGGAACTCAGATATTTGTACATGAATGTTTACCATAGCACTATTCTCAATAACCAGAAGGTTGAAAACAGTCCAATTGTTTATCAGTGTCTGAATGGATATATAAATTATAGTATATTCATACAGTAGAATGTTATTTAACCATAAAATGAAGTACTGATACATGCTACAACCTGGATGAACCTTAAAAACGTTATGCTGAGTGAAAGAAACCAGTCATAAAAGGTCACATATTGTATGATTCTTTTTATGTGATACATAGAAATGGATAAATCCATAGAGACAGAAGGCAAATTGGTGGTTATCAGGGTCTTAAAGAGGGAAAAAGTAGTGTGATTCCTTAATGGAAATGGTGTAGTAAAACGTTTTGGAACTAGAGGTGGTGGTTGCACAACATTGTGAATGTACTAAATGCCTAGAATTGTACACTTTAATATTGATTTATAATTAATATGTGAATTTCACCTCACTGAAAATATTAATAGTGACACTAATGGATTATAATAACATCGATTTTTAAAAGAATCCATGAGCCCATACTCATACTAAGAAACATGTAAAGTTGGGGTGTAGGATAAGGGGAAGAATTCAGAAAAGAAGTCTCTTCTTAACAGAAGAATGCTAACTAGTAACTACAGAAAGAATGGGGTTTTTTTTAATTGCCATTTTACAGCTACCACAGTAATGTTTAGTAGTAATTATTGAAACCATTGGGTGAAAGACTGTTAGGGAATAGAATATTCAGAGAGTCTCAGAGTATCACCATATTGATTGTTTATTACTTTCAAAAGACACAGACCTACTAGAGAATGGACCTGAGGATATGGGGAAGGGGAAGCTGGGACAAAGTGAGAGAGTGGCATGGACATATATACACTACCAAACGTAAAATAGATAGCTAGTGGGAAGCAGCCGCATAGCACAGGGAGATCAGCTCGGTGCTTTGTGACCACCTAGAGGGGTGGGATAGGGAGGGTGGGAGGGAGGGAGACGCAAGAGGGAAGAGATATGGGAACATATGTATATGTATAACTGATTCACTTTGTTATAAAGCAGAAACTAACACACCATTGTGAAGCAATTATACTCCAATAAAGATGTTTAAAAAAAAAATTATCCGTGATCTCTTTCACCCCCTTGACTTCATACATGCTATGTGTGCTCTCTCCTGGAATGTTCTCTCCCCATCTTTAGCTTGTTAATTCTTGGTTGTCCCTCTGAACATTATGTAGCTATCATCTCCTCCAGGAATCTTCCTTCATCATTGTGGGCTGAGTGGAACCTATAGTACATTGTTCATATCTCTGTTACACCTCTTATTACACTGTACAGTTAATTGGCTGAGTACTTGCCTGTTTCCCTCACAAGACTGTGTATTCCTTGAGGCCTTGGACTGTGATTTATTTTTCTTCTTGATGTCCATAGTGCATGTAAGAGTAGGTGCCACACAGTAGGTGTTTAATAAATGATTTTTAAATAAATGAATAAATTTAACGTCCTACCATTTCCCTGAACGTCTTATTATAATTTAAAAGAGTTTATCCTTTTTCCTTAATATCAAGATATATCGGTTGTATGTGTACCATGTTTGGTTTTCTTAGTTATATTTCTTTTTCTCAACTTTGTAGTGAATGAATTCATTACAGGGATTATTAGTATTTTATAGAATTCCATAGTACAACCAGTACTGATAGAGGATCATAATTAAAAGAGGTAACATACATGTAAAGCAGACAGCATAGTGTGACACAGCACTACTTTGGGTCTTGAACCCCATTAAGAATTTAGTGAAATCTAATGAAAATAGTGAACCCTTCTGTAGAAAATTGTAATATCTACGGAGAATTTCATATATAATTCTGTGTGGTTCACAAACCCTTTGAATAGATATCTATGGCCCCCAGGTTAAGAACTCCTGTGCTTTAACCCAGTGCTAGCCTCAGGTATCATCCTTCAGTAATTCACTACCTCTACTAAGTTCTAACACTAATAAGGAAAGGAGTGGAAGAAACATAATGGGTTAAAAAATTTTTTAAAGAACCATGGATTTGTTTGAGATTGATAAAAAAATATATTGGAAATAGAAACAAACTGAAAATCCTCCAGCCCACTTTCAAAATTGTAAGTTTTCTTTAAAACAACTGTTGGATCACAGAGGGAATGAAGAAGTAAATGGCAGAAAATCTAAAAAACAATAGTAAAAATATTCTCTGTGGTTAAACTGAGTAAAATTCATGGTTTTAAGTGCATATATTACTAAAGAAAGAATAAAATAGAGTATTCAACTGAAAAAGTTAGAAAAACAACATGGTAAGCCTAAGGAAAACAGAAGAAAGGAAATAATAAAAGTTGAAAATAGAAATTAATGCATTAAAAGAAGCCTACTTAGATGACTATTGTAACCTCCTGATGAAGAGTTCTTCCTATATCCGGTTGCTACACTGCAGCCAGTGCGATCCACCATAGCATTACCTGCTTACGTAACTCTTCCTTGCCCTTAGAATGGCTCACAAGACCCTTCTTAACCCAACTCCTGTCTACCTTTCCCCATATTTCTAACATTTTTCCTGCATCGTTTCCCCAACCCTTATCTCCGCCTGCCCCATTCTCCAACCATATAGAACTACAGAACTTCTTTTGGTTCATTGAATTTGATAAACTATTGATGACATTTCCTTTCCTGGAGCTTTTCATTTGCTCTTCTCTGTACCTAAAGGCCTTCCCACTCTTCTTGCCTAGCTAGTTCCTTCTCAGTCTTCAGGACTCAGCTTAACTTTTACATTCTCTAGAAAGCCATTAAATACACAAACACACAGACACGTGCATATACGTGTATACACACACATGCTCAGGTAACAGACTAATTTAAGTACTTGGTCCTGTGTGCTCTGATAGTGCTTTACTTCTCCTATCATAGCACTTATCACCAGTCAGTGTCAAAGAAATGTTTGAAGAAGAGTAATAATCGAGGTACACCAGCAGAAAACATATTTCTAAGGTTACAGTGTTTAAAATGATTAAAATAAAAACATATTTCCAAAGCTACTTTTGCCAAAGTAGATAGTGTTATGGATAAGACAGGCCAGAAGAGTATATTGTGTGCTAAAGGAGATATCTTAAATTTAGCAAATTGTATTGGTTAGCTCTCTAAGGAAAAAAATATTTTTGGATCTCCAGATAAATTTGAGGTGCATTAAAGAACTAAATATAAGCAATTAAATTATATAAAACTAGAAGAAAAGAAAAACTAGCATTTTTATCAAACCTATAGGTCAGCGTTGTCCAATGGAAATATAATGCCAATCACATAAGTAATTTAAAAAATTTTAGTAGCCACATTAAAAAGTAAAAACAGGAAAAATTAATTGTAATAATTTTTTATTAACTCAATATGTCCAGAATATTATTTCAATATGTAATCAATATAAAAATTAACAAGATATTTAACATGGTTGGGTTCTTTTGTACTGTCTTTGAAATCCAGTGTGTATTTTACACCTATGGCACATCTCCATATAGACAAAGAAGCCACATTTCAAGTACTTGATAGCCAGCCACAAGTTAAATTTAGAAGCAATACAAGGTGTCACAAAGGAAAAAATAGGTAACGTTGGCTACAGGAAAATAAACTATTAAAAAATTTGAGAAGACAAAATGGGAAAATATTTGCAGCATAATATAGTATATTATTATTATTACTACCATTATTATTCAGAGAATTCATATGAATTGCTAAGAACATTTAAGACCCCAAAAGATAAAGTAAGATGACAGACAGCCAGTTTACAAAAGAGCCAGTAGCAAATGTAAAGACAGAATTTAACCTCATTAATAATCAAAAAAGTACAAATTAAACAATAGTAATATACTGTTTTCATCTATCAAGGTAGCAAAGATTTTAAAACTATAATTTTTAGGGGTGCAGAGAATGTGGTTAAATGGCGTTCTCATAGACTGAGGAGGAATGTGAATTCGTAAAACCCTTTTAAAAAGTAGTTTAGCAACAGATGCGGGAATTCTGTTTCTGGGAATATATCATAAGGAAACAATACTAATTATAGAGATGGGAAAACTACATACCAAAATGCTCACTACCTAAATTCTTTAATTAAGAGAATGGTTAAGTAGTTTATGGTATAAACATTCGATGACATACTTTGAATAATAACATGGAAAAGTCTTTTTTAAATATTAAACCAAAAAAAGACACAGAATTGGAGGTCTTATTTTTCCCCCTTATATTTAAGGGGGGAAATTAAACCTATGCATAGAGAACAAGACTAAGAAATTTATCAGAATGCTAACGATGTTTATTAGGATGGAGGGACTTCAGTTTTTTTCCAGTTTTTTGTTTTTCTGTTTTTCAGATGTCATAAGATTAGTGTGTATTACCTATAAAATAAAAAGAAAACTACTCAAAATTATGGGATTAATTTAACATTTTAAAATATATTGCTAATTGAGACGTCATACTAATTCAGGGGTGCCATCTTATTCTTTGCCTATCAATTTATACTTTATTTTTAGAAAAACACAATACTTTACAATTGGTGAAGTAGGCATAGATGATCCAAATACCCGGTAGTTTGACTCCATCTTTGTTTCAGAGTGAAATCTATTGACTTTCCAATAAAATTGTGCCGCTGTCTTTTTTTTTTTTTTTTTTTATGGCTGTGTTGGGTCTTCGTTTCTGTGCGAGGGCTTTCTCTAGTTGCAGCGAGCAGGGGCCACTCTTCATCGCGGTGCATAGGCCTCTCACTATCGTGGCCTCTCTTGTTGCGAAGCACAGGCTCCAGACACGCAGGCTCAGTAGTTGTGGCTCACGGGCCTAGTTGCTCCGCGGCATGTGGGATCTTCCCAGACCAGGGCTTGAACCCGTGTCCCCTGCATTAGCAGGCAGATTCTCAACCACTGGGCCACCAGGGAAGCCCCACCGCTGTCTTTTTTTATTCCCTTACTTTTGGCTTGAGTCTGACCTCCAGAAAAATGAAGTAATTAATACTTTTCAACAAATGTGTAATCCCCATTTTCCTTCCCAGTTCCATATGATTAAATAGCTCACATCTACTCTCTTACTAGCAACATTTAGTACCTTGATATACTGATTTACTCTGTTGCTCTTTTGATTAATACTTCTTCCCCTCATTTTAAGGTTATCCTGGTACAAGTTAACCCAGGGGAAGCATTTACAATAAGAAGAGAAGATGGACAGTTTCAGTGCATTACAGGTAAGAATGGTTATTGTCATTTGAGACAAGACTAAAATTTATGATACATAAAAGTGTATGTGCTTGTAGTTTCTTCCTTTCTTTCTCACTGCCACCACAACAAGGCACAAACCCTGAATACTTTATGGCTTAACTATTACAGTACCATCCTAATTAGTCTCTTTGCCCTGGTTTTTTTTTTTTTGCTGTACGCGGGCCTCTCACTGTTGTGGCCTCTCCCGTTGCGGAGCACAGACTCCGGACGCACAGGTGCAGCGTCCATGGCTCACGGGCCCAGCCGCGGATGTGGGATCTTCCCGGACCGGGGCACGAACCCGTGTCCCCTGCATCGGCAGGCGGACTCTCAACCACTGCGCCACCAGGGAAGCCCTGCCCTGGTTTCTTGATTAATCCTACTATAATGTCACTCCCCTGCTCAGAAATCTTCAGTGAATCCAGTTCAGGTTCCTTAGTCTTTCTGAAAGATCATTTCATCTTTCTTGCTTGCTTCCCACTTTCCTTTCAATACTGTTTCCCTTCAATCTTGCTAAGTTGGTTTATTCACTGTCTCTGAACCTTTCTTATATTTACTGTATTCTTCTTCTTATCTAGAATTTACCCATATCACCACTACCTCCAGCCTATCCAAATGCTTCCAGACTGAGCTCAGATCTTATCTTTAAAAGGTTTTTTTATAAAGTCTTTAGTAAGCATCCCTTCCACACTACTTACAAGCCAACACCCCCGCCCCCCCCACACACACACATTTGTGCCAAACAAAAATGTCTCCAGATATCACTAAATGTTCCCTGGGAGGCAAAATCACCCCTATCTGAGAACCACCACTCTGTGTGAAGATGAGAGCAGTAAAAAGGTCACTAGCTTTGGAATTAGAGAACCTGGTTTTAAACCCCAACTCTGCCACTTAACTGGCTGTATGAACTTTTGCATGTTATTTAACCTCTATCAGGTACATTTCTCAGTAAAATTCCTATCCCTGTGCATAATAACACACCTCATAGGATAATTGTGAGGGTTGACTAATATCTTTATAAAGCACTCTAAACCAGACATGGCACATATAAGGCACTGAGTAAGTGGTGATGGTGGGTACTGTAGCGGTATTTAATAGAAAGTGACCCCATCTCCTGTGAAAGCCCAAAACACCAATTATTGTGCCATTCATTTAGCAAGAATGTACTTTCTTGTAACATTTCTTCCAGTGAGTATTTTGAAAAGCCATTTAAATTTTGTATGTTTAACTTGGAATGTTTATTCAGGCTCTCCAACTAAGTTTTAATAAGGACTTTATGGGCAGATACCATTTTTTACATTCCTTTGTATTCCCTTCAGTTCTTGGCCTTCCACATTGGGTACCTATCTAATAGTTATTATTTTCATTTGAAAAGAGCACGTTAGAAGTGGGGGGACCGTTTGCTTTATCATCCAAACCAGGATACTTTAAGAGTGAAAGTGGACCCTAGCAATTACTCCACAACAATTAGTGTCAGCCAAGATTGTCCCAGGCAAACCAGGACTTATGGTACCTCCCCCCCATTTAACCTGGGCTGTCAAGTCAATGCAAGCAAAGAAGAAATAGATCTAACTCTTTCTAGAGAAGCAGTTAGCTCAATAATTACAATTAAAACTTTTAACCTGCCATTTAAACCTTACATGTCTTAGAGTTAGCACTTTCTCTAAGTTAATTTAAATCTTTTGAGTGGCAATTATTTGGTAACTTCACAAATAGGAATGGTCCACATATTATGAGCTTAAAAGAAACCAGGTAGTAGAATTTATAAGCAGTATAATAAACTTCGCCTATCTTTACTTGTCAATTAGGTTTTCATAAAAATAACTTCATTTTTATACCGGGTACCTCTTAGAATGTAAGTTTTTAGTAGAG
Organism: Physeter macrocephalus; assembly: GCF_002837175.3. Lineage (NCBI taxonomy): Eukaryota > Metazoa > Chordata > Mammalia > Artiodactyla > Physeteridae > Physeter > Physeter macrocephalus. The sequence goes on along the minus strand of NC_041226.1, from coordinate 19,157,808 downwards.
CACACACCTTAGGTTTATTTGTACATCTCTTTTCAAATTGTTTTCAATAAATATTGTTTATGATGGAAGAATTTTAACTAATATAACATTGGTCTTTTCAAACACATCTGCAAATGAGGATACTGATTACTGTTTTAGTGTGACTTAAAATGCAAAAACTGATCATTGCAATTGGATAACCAGACTTTGAATTTTAAATAACTTATATTTTAAAAGTCAATTTGTAACTGTAATTTGTAAACCCCTTCCCTCATAAAATTAATTAAATTGATTTTTTTATGTGGCACTTATCCCTTCAATCAGAACCAAAAAAGCCTATCTAGTTTATAATGTGCCTGTAGTGCTAACAGTATCCTAATAATAGGAACTGACTATCATGTGAAGGATATTTAGGTAGGGACACATTTCTTTGCTTCAGGAGAAAACGGAGACTCTTCTCTCTATACATCAGATTATAAGAGTGAAGACTTTGTTTTAAAATTACTACTGGGCAGAGTTTTAAAAACACAGGAAAGTTTAGCGGGAACCATACAGAAAGTAAAAGGCTCTCCCCTCTTTATGTTTTTGTTTGTCCAAAATTGAAAGATGGGATATAGATGAAAGGTAGTAGTGAACAAGAGACTGGGTTGAAGTCTTTGTGAAGACCAGCATGCCCCCAGTCCAAGCAAGAGAAGACAGGATGAGAAAAGGCTAAGGACTGCTGGGGCTCATCCTCTCCTCCCTTTTTTTGCTCTTTGCCATCACTGTTTCTATCACATGGCAGTCATCTTCTTGACCTAGTTCTTGAGCTAGATAAAAAGTAAGAGTATAGGTAGAAGTGGACGCAATATATGAAAAAGAGAAAGAGAAAGTGTTAAGGGAGGAAAATCATGTGCCAATGAAACTGACAGAAAAATAGGGTCCCTAAGGCCATCAAGTTAGGAAAACTTTTCTTTTCACAGCCACTATACTAAGAAAACCTCTGTAGTAAAACCTAAAGAATTGAGATAAATCCAGTGTAAATTAATAAGCATTTGAATTAAAGACTGTGCTTTTTTTTTTTTTTTTTTTTTTGCTGTACGTGGGCCTCTCACGGCTGTGATGTGGGATCTTCCCAGACTGGGGCACGAGCCCGTGTCCCCTGCATCAGCAGGCGGACTCTCAACCACTGCGCAACCAGGGAAGCCCAAAGAGTGTGCTTTTTAAAGTAGTTTTATTACCTATCAAGAATTTATAGAAACCAAAACTAAGTTAAAGAATCACAGGGAACATTAGAGATCTAAATAATTCCCCTATTTTATTGGAGGTTCAGAATTTGTGAGTTACAGCTAGTTACGGGCAGAGCTCAATATAGTAACTTTTTCCTACTATATAGCGTACTGCTTAGATAGATAAAACTGCTAATATTTTTTTCATGAATTTACAAAGTCTCTGCTGAGGTATACTGTACCAGCTGCAAGGGATTCAGAGAAGACTATGACACAGTTCCTGCCATTCAGGAACACAGTGTGGTAGGGGAAAGGGAGGAAAATTAACAATTGTACAATATAAAAAGAATCATTAGAAATATGCATAGGGTGTTGTGGGAGCATAGGAGGAGTAATCACAGAGTGATTATGTCAGGGAAAAAGCCCTTCAAAGAAAAAGTGACACGTCCTTGTCTTTCAGGAAAATACCAGTTGGCCAAATGGACAAAAGGGTCTCAAGAAAGTATTTTAGGCAGAGGGAACAGCGTACAAAAGCAACAGAAGGAAAGAACAACTTGATTTATTTGAATAACTGCAAAGAGATTGGAATAGCTAAAAACAAAGCAAAACAAAAAGTTGTATAAAGGGGATATGGACAGAGATGAATCTGAAAATATAGTCACCTCTTAATGGCTTGACTGCCATACTAAGAACTTTATTATAAAGGTGAGGAAGAGCCATTGAAGGAGATTATACAGTAGAGTTAACATCCAGTTCACAGTTTGGAAGGATCAGTGAAGTCTTCCTTTTTTGTTACCATGTGCTCACCTGTTAATCTGAAAATCTCCCTACTTCAAACATCTAGAAATGTTCAATAAAATGTAACAAATATTCTTTTAAATGCATTGCATAGCTTCTCTCTTGCCTCCACCCCTGAAAAAGAAGAAAAAAAAAGAAAAGAAATTGTTATGGTCCAGAAACAAGGACTTTTCAATATTTGTTTTTTAAAATATGTTTCATATTTATAATGAAAATAATATACTTTGTTTATTTAATGTGATCATTTTTTATTGTTCCATACCATTCTTTCTGAGTCTAATACAGGATCTGATGTCTGTCTTAACTTACCTTTTGCCTTATTTCATGTCCTTTTAGACAATGCACAACTCTTAAATATATAAAAGTGTAGCTCCCTGCCTTTTACCACCTTTCAGTTTGCCATTCTGCTCATTGGTTAGGTTTATTTGTACTACCTGATTCTAACCTATACCTCATTTTTGCCATCTTAAGTCACTGTTAATGGGTTTTAGCACAAATAACCTCATTACTTTTGAAATTGAAGTACTATCTTGAATCTCTGTTTTTTTTCTATTAAAAGTTATTTTGAAACATCTAACAACTTGATGTTTTTTGGATTTTTTTAGTGATTGGATTGATAGCATGTCAACAAATTGGTTTTTTTTGTATAATGACAGATACTATGGAAATTCATTTTTGCTTGGTAATTGTGCATAGGAATGTAAAAATTTATTATGTGAATAAATCTTAAGGTTTAGTATTAATAGATCTTTGTAACAACTGCTAAAGACTGCCCTTCTCAGTTTTGTTTTATGGGGAGGTACACAGAATAGAGAATTAACCGAAGTTTCTGAATTTGGCTTACTGGTGATGTCCTAGAAGCACATTTTGTAGAGAGTATGTGGTGAACTCTTAAGATCCCTGTTGTAGAGCTGGCTTTCCTGGCAATAAATTGGTACCCATCCTTCAGACATTATCTGTTCTGTGAAGTGTTTGCAGACAAGATCTTTCTTCAGTTTCTCTCCTCTCCTACCCTTGGATACACATACAGAAATCATTGAGGGCAGAAATTGTTTGACGTGTTTGTAAACCTCCTGTCTTGCATAGCGCCCAGTACATAGAGAATGCTCAGTAAATGTTTAAGTTGAATGAGAAAGAGAAAAAACTAACCTTTCTTGAGCATTTCCATGTGCCAAGCAAATGGAGTCTATATAGACAAACAATTTCATCTAAAAATTCTCCTTATTGAGAGGCAGGTATGGCTTTCTTTTTTTTCCCTTCTTTTCTTCCATGACATCTCAAAATAAATAAATAGGACTAAATAATAAGAATTTATTAATTAAATATCTAGTGGTTTTGTATTGTTATGGGACTTATACTGTGGTATGATTCCATGCTGTCCGTGCAAGATATACAAAGTTATCTTTAAAAAAAAAAAATGGGGCTTCCCTGGTGGCGCAGTGGTTGAGAGTCCGCCTGCCAATGCAGGGGACACAGGTTTGTGCCCCGGTCCGGGAAGATCCCACATGCCGCGGAGAGGCTGGGCCCGTGAGCCATGGCCGCTGAGCCTGTGCGTCCAGAGCCTGTGCTCCGCAACGGGAGAGGCCACAACAGTGAGAGGCCTGCGTACCAAAAAAACAAAAAAAAAGAATATATAAACCAGCTATGCTTGAATAGTTTTTATATGCCCTGGCCCCTTCGAATGATATACTTTAGGAGAGAAAGATACTGATGAATGTTCAATTTTGTTAACCTAATAAGGCAGTAGTTACGCAAATGCTACCTGGGTTGAGTTTCAGCTCTGCTGCTTATTATTACATCAGTTAGATTACATTAAGCAATTTAGTGATTATTTTTACATCCTGTCTTATACTTGAGAGTGTGTGTGTGTGAAAGAGTCTATCCATCACAGAGGATTTGGAATATAATTAGTCGTAGAGGTTATTATTACACCATACCTTTTTGACATATTGTTTATATCTGTGGAATCATAAAACCCCAAAAGCTACATCAGATATATAAACCCTAATTATGTTGATCATGGATTAACCAGATCTACATTTTGATGATTTGTTTTGCAACGTTGCTTCCACAGTTGCATTTCAGCACGAATGAGGACCTCATATTCTTCATCCATTCATTCATTCATTCAGTATTCAGTAAGAGACAAAGTTGAATAAGCAAGCACTCTTTATTTCCTCAAGGTTATTTGACAGATTTTCTCATATATCTTTATGGGAAGATAAAATAAAATTTCGTCCCTGGCCCACTGCCAGTCTAAAGCTTTGTCTTATATTATCCAGGACTTTGTTCTTTTTTTTTTTTTTAATAGATCTTTATTGGAGTATAATTGCTTCACAATACTGTGTTAGTTTCTGTTGTACACTAAAGTGAATCAGCCATATGCATACATGTTTGTTTGTTTGCGGTATGCGGGCCTCTCACTGTTGTGGCCTCTCCCGTTGTGGAGCACAGGCTCCGGACGCGCAGGCTGAGCAGCCATGGCTCACGGGCCCAGCCGCTCCGCGGCATGTGGGATCTTCCCAGACTGGGGCACGAGCCCGTGTCCCCTGCATCAGCAGGCGGACTCTCAACCACTGCGCAACCAGGGAAGCCCAAAGAGTGTGCTTTTTAAAGTAGTTTTATTACCTATCAAGAATTTATAGAAACCAAAACTAAGTTAAAGAATCACAGGGAACATTAGAGATCTAAATAATTCCCCTATTTTATTGGAGGTTCAGAATTTGTGAGTTACAGCTAGTTACGGGCAGAGCTCAATATAGTAACTTTTTCCTACTATATAGCGTACTGCTTAGATAGATAAAACTGCTAATATTTTTTTCATGAATTTACAAAGTCTCTGCTGAGGTATACTGTACCAGCTGCAAGGGATTCAGAGAAGACTATGACACAGTTCCTGCCATTCAGGAACACAGTGTGGTAGGGGAAAGGGAGGAAAATTAACAATTGTACAATATAAAAAGAATCATTAGAAATATGCATAGGGTGTTGTGGGAGCATAGGAGGAGTAATCACAGAGTGATTATGTCAGGGAAAAAGCCCTTCAAAGAAAAAGTGACACGTCCTTGTCTTTCAGGAAAATACCAGTTGGCCAAATGGACAAAAGGGTCTCAAGAAAGTATTTTAGGCAGAGGGAACAGCGTACAAAAGCAACAGAAGGAAAGAACAACTTGATTTATTTGAATAACTGCAAAGAGATTGGAATAGCTAAAAACAAAGCAAAACAAAAAGTTGTATAAAGGGGATATGGACAGAGATGAATCTGAAAATATAGTCACCTCTTAATGGCTTGACTGCCATACTAAGAACTTTATTATAAAGGTGAGGAAGAGCCATTGAAGGAGATTATACAGTAGAGTTAACATCCAGTTCACAGTTTGGAAGGATCAGTGAAGTCTTCCTTTTTTGTTACCATGTGCTCACCTGTTAATCTGAAAATCTCCCTACTTCAAACATCTAGAAATGTTCAATAAAATGTAACAAATATTCTTTTAAATGCATTGCATAGCTTCTCTCTTGCCTCCACCCCTGAAAAAGAAGAAAAAAAAAGAAAAGAAATTGTTACGGTCCAGAAACAAGGACTTTTCAATATTTGTTTTTTAAAATATGTTTCATATTTATAATGAAAATAATATACTTTGTTTATTTAATGTGATCATTTTTTATTGTTCCATACCATTCTTTCTGAGTCTAATACAGGATCTGATGTCTGTCTTAACTTACCTTTTGCCTTATTTCATGTCCTTTTAGACAATGCACAACTCTTAAATATATAAAAGTGTAGCTCCCTGCCTTTTACCACCTTTCAGTTTGCCATTCTGCTCATTGGTTAGGTTTATTTGTACTACCTGATTCTAACCTATACCTCATTTTTGCCATCTTAAGTCACTGTTAATGGGTTTTAGCACAAATAACCTCATTACTTTTGAAATTGAAGTACTATCTTGAATCTCTGTTTTTTTTCTATTAAAAGTTATTTTGAAACATCTAACAACTTGATGTTTTTTGGATTTTTTTAGTGATTGGATTGATAGCATGTCAACAAATTGGTTTTTTTTGTATAATGACAGATACTATGGAAATTCATTTTTGCTTGGTAATTGTGCATAGGAATGTAAAAATTTATTATGTGAATAAATCTTAAGGTTTAGTATTAATAGATCTTTGTAACAACTGCTAAAGACTGCCCTTCTCAGTTTTGTTTTATGGGGAGGTACACAGAATAGAGAATTAACCGAAGTTTCTGAATTTGGCTTACTGGTGATGTCCTAGAAGCACATTTTGTAGAGAGTATGTGGTGAACTCTTAAGATCCCTGTTGTAGAGCTGGCTTTCCTGGCAATAAATTGGTACCCATCCTTCAGACATTATCTGTTCTGTGAAGTGTTTGCAGACAAGATCTTTCTTCAGTTTCTCTCCTCTCCTACCCTTGGATACACATACAGAAATCATTGAGGGCAGAAATTGTTTGACGTGTTTGTAAACCTCCTGTCTTGCATAGCGCCCAGTACATAGAGAATGCTCAGTAAATGTTTAAGTTGAATGAGAAAGAGAAAAAACTAACCTTTCTTGAGCATTTCCATGTGCCAAGCAAATGGAGTCTATATAGACAAACAATTTCATCTAAAAATTCTCCTTATTGAGAGGCAGGTATGGCTTTCTTTTTTTTCCCTTCTTTTCTTCCATGACATCTCAAAATAAATAAATAGGACTAAATAATAAGAATTTATTAATTAAATATCTAGTGGTTTTGTATTGTTATGGGACTTATACTGTGGTATGATTCCATGCTGTCCGTGCAAGATATACAAAGTTATCTTTAAAAAAAAAAAATGGGGCTTCCCTGGTGGCGCAGTGGTTGAGAGTCCGCCTGCCAATGCAGGGGACACAGGTTTGTGCCCCGGTCCGGGAAGATCCCACATGCCGCGGAGAGGCTGGGCCCGTGAGCCATGGCCGCTGAGCCTGTGCGTCCAGAGCCTGTGCTCCGCAACGGGAGAGGCCACAACAGTGAGAGGCCTGCGTACCAAAAAAACAAAAAAAAAGTATATATAAACCAGCTATGCTTGAATAGTTTTTATATGCCCTGGCCCCTTCGAATGATATACTTTAGGAGAGAAAGATACTGATGAATGTTCAATTTTGTTAACCTAATAAGGCAGTAGTTACGCAAATGCTACCTGGGTTGAGTTTCAGCTCTGCTGCTTATTATTACATCAGTTAGATTACATTAAGCAATTTAGTGATTATTTTTACATCCTGTCTTATACTTGAGAGTGTGTGTGTGTGAAAGAGTCTATCCATCACAGAGGATTTGGAATATAATTAGTCGTAGAGGTTATTATTACACCATACCTTTTTGACATATTGTTTATATCTGTGGAATCATAAAACCCCAAAAGCTACATCAGATATATAAACCCTAATTATGTTGATCATGGATTAACCAGATCTACATTTTGATGATTTGTTTTGCAACGTTGCTTCCACAGTTGCATTTCAGCACGAATGAGGACCTCATATTCTTCATCCATTCATTCATTCATTCAGTATTCAGTAAGAGACAAAGTTGAATAAGCAAGCACTCTTTATTTCCTCAAGGTTATTTGACAGATTTTCTCATATATCTTTATGGGAAGATAAAATAAAATTTCGTCCCTGGCCCACTGCCAGTCTAAAGCTTTGTCTTATATTATCCAGGACTTTGTTCTTTTTTTTTTTTTTAATAGATCTTTATTGGAGTATAATTGCTTCACAATACTGTGTTAGTTTCTGTTGTACACTAAAGTGAATCAGCCATATGCATACATATGTCCCCATATCCCCTCTCCTCCCATCCTCCCTATCCTGCCTCTCTAGGTCATTGCAAAGCACTGAGCTGATCTCCCTGTGCTGTGCGGCTGCGTCCCACCAGCTATCTATTTTACATTTGGTAGTGTATATATGTCCATGCCACTCTCTCACTTCACCTCAGCTTACCCTTCCCCCTCCCTGTGTCCTCAAGTCCATTCTCTGTGTCTACATCTTTATTCCTGCCCTGCAACTAGGTTCATCAGTACCATTTTTTTTTTAGATTCCATATCACTAATCATTAGAGAAGTGCAAATCAAAAGTACAATGAGATATTACCTCACGCCTGTCAGAATGGACATTATCAAAAAATCTAGAAACAATAAATGCTAGAAAGGGTGTGGTGAAAAGGGAACCCTCCTGCACTGTTGGTGGGAATGTAAATTGATACAGCCACTAGGGAAAACAGTATGGAGGTTCCTTAAAAAACTAAAAATAGAACTACCATACGACCCAGCAATCCCACTACTGGGCATATACCCTGAGAAAACCATAATTCAAAAGGAGTCCTGTACCACAATGTTCATTGCAGCACTATTTACAATAGCCAGGACATGGGACCAACCTAAATGTCCATCAACAGATGAATGGATAAAGAAGATGTGACACATATATACAATGGAATATTACTCAGCCATAAAAAGAAATGAAATTGAGTTATTTGTAGTGAGGTGAATGGACCTAGAGTCTGTCATACATAGTGAAGTAAGTCAGAAAGAGGACTTTGTTCTTTAGGGCTCTCTTTCTGTACACTTTTAATCAATAGCTTTGACAAAAATAAATGACACATTTATAAAATTACCAGGTATCAGACAGTTACCAAGGACAACTAATAACATTAAGTAAATGCCAAGCTCAAGAAGATCAGAATATATTGAAATGATAGGTCAAAACCAATAGGATAAAATTTAACAGGAATAATACAGTTATACATTTTGATTTAAAAAATTAATTGCACTGGTACCATATAGATGATGTGTATCAGCCACTGGGTGGCTTATAAACAACAGAAATACATTTCTCACAGTTCTGGAGGCTGGCAGTCCAAGATCAGTGTGCCAGCATGGTTAGGTTCTGGTGAGAGCCTTCTTCCCGGTTGCAGACTGCTGACTCTCACTGTAATCTTACATGGTGGAAGGGACAAAGGAGCTCTCTGGGTTCTCTTTTATAAGAGCACTAGTCCCATTCATGAGGGCTCCACCCTCATGTCCTCATCACCTCCCCAAAACCCCACCTCTTAATACCATCACATTGGGGTTAAGGTTTCAATAAAGGAATTTTGGGGGAGACACAGACATTCAATCTATGGCAGCATTACACTGGTGGGAGTTGGGGGGGTGAGCTGCAGTGCCCCAGAGTAGGATGTCAGAGCGGGAGGAGTTCATCACATAGGGCAACAGCCTAGTGTAGAGAGTCAGAGCCCAAACAGAGTAAGTAGGAAATTCACATAGCAAGGTGGCCTGCTGTATGGACTCAGAGCCTAAACTGGCTGAGAAGGGTGTCCTCGAGAAGGGGTGGCCTGGTGTGGATCGGAGCCCAAGCAGAGTAAGGAGATAGTCCACATGGTGGGGTGAGGGGTAGAATAGCCTGGTGTGGGAAGTCAGAGCCCAGATGTGGTGAGAAGAGACTATACACAAAACTGGAGTGGGTAGCCCAGCACAGGGCATTAGAGCTTGTGTGTGACCACACGGAGCAAAGGAAAGAACATTCACGTGGGAGTGGGGGTTAGGGGGCAGGAAACTCAATATGGGAAGTCAGAGCCTGAGTGACTTTCTGGGATGACAATATTGAATATCCCTTCTTTCTGGGATAACATCTTGAACTTTCCTTGCCCCAGACCTAGAATCAGAAATGTATGATTTTTCTGGTTCAATTGCCACAGGATTCATTCTAGTTTCCTCCCTTTCCACATCTTTAACTCCTTTTCTGCTGTATAAGTCTTATCCCAGAAAGAAAGAAGTGCTGAAAAACAGATGGAGACATGTCAAAAGGATGTAGTAGACAGCTTGAAGGAACTTCCATTAGCAAAATCAGGCACAATTTGAGCATCAAAACAATGATAGATATGGATTAAAGCCTACTGAATAAAATAAAATAGTGAGTTCACACAAATATAAATAAATAAATGAATAAATTGCAAGTTGATGAAAAATGGACTTTTACATAGTTTCAAACTATGTCCCCACAAAATACTTATTGATTAAAGGCAAAAAAAAAAAAAAAGTAACTTTACAGTGGAGAAACCTGGCAGGCACCGTCTTGATCAGGTGATCAAATTGTATGTCATCAGTAATGTCAGAAATCAAAATTGTGTGCTACTTGATATGATGCATTAAGAGGAACATGGTGTCACTTCTGTGATATTTCTGCCAAAAATGCATGATCTGAATCTAAACTCAAGGAAATAGTAGACAAACTCAAATCTAGAGACATTCTACAAAATAACTAGCCTTTAATCTTCAAAAGTCAAGATCATGAAAGTCAAGGAAAGACCGAGGAACTGTTCAGAATGATAGACTAAAGAGACATCCTAACTAGTTGCTATATGTGATTCTGAACTAGACCCTTTGTCTGGAAAGCACATTATTAGGACAATTGGTGAATCTTGGGTGGGGTTTGAAATTAGGTGGTTTATTAGTTTCTTAGGGCTTCCATAACAAAGCACCACAAACTGGGTGGCTTAAAACAACAGAACTTAATCTCTCACAGTTCTGGAGGCTGGAAGTCCAAGAACAACATGTCAGTAGGATTGGTTCCTTCTGAGGGAGACTTTATGTCTTTCCTAGCTGCTAGTGATGGCCAGCAATCCTTGGGGTTTCTTGGTTTGTAGATGCATCACTCCAGTCTCTGCCTCCATCTTCACATGGTATTCTCCCTGTGTCTCTGTGTCTTCACATGGCTCTCTTCTTAAAAGGATTCCATATTGGATTAGTACCACACTCTACTCCAGCATGACCTCATCTTAACTAATTATATCTGCAGTGACCCTATTCCCAAATAAAGTCACACTCTGAAGTACTGGTACTTAAGCATATCTTTTGGTGGGGGGGGGGACACAGTTTTACCCATAACAGGTAGTAACAAGGTATCAATGTTAATTTCCTGGTTTTGATGGTTGTGTGGTTATATCGGAGAATACGTACTAAATGCATACTAAAGTATTCAATGGGTGATGAGTCATCATGTCAGCATCTTACTTTCAAATGGTTTAGGGAAGGAAGTTCTTGGTGCCAGCTGGACATGCAGCTTTTTTTGTAAATTTGTGATTATTTCAAATTTTTTAAATATTACTTTAAGAAAATGATATTGGGTATCTTATAGAATCTTTGGGAGTATTAGAGAACCATACTCAAGGCTAAGCTTAAGGAACAATGCCCCCAAACCATGCTATAGTACTAGTTTGATTAGGAAATCATCATGAATGCCATGATTGTACCCATGCCCTTTCTCCACTAAGAATTCAAGGTCACTTGCTTCCAGCACAGATACCACTTCTGGAACAGGAATCTTGTAGCACCCACCACTGCCTCCTACGTTATCAGCACCTATAGGAGAAATGTTCTTCACCTCACACCTAGGTGGCTCCTCCAGCACACAAAAGGACTTTAGATCGTATGCATCAAAACGAATGACAGTGTCCACTATAGTGCAGGAGAGGAGGACTTAACTTTATGACTAGAACTTGCTTATTTTAGTAGAACTAGAGCTACATGTGAGTCACATATTGAATCTCACTTACAAAAGTAAAAACAAACAAAATCTTGAACTGCAAAAATAGAAATGTATGTTCAAAACAGATGGTGTACTATGGTTAGATGGTATCCTTTTAACATGTTTGAAACAGGTGAGAGAGAGTTACAGGGAAACAAATTTCGACTCACAGGGAGAAACTGTCCAACAATTATGGCTGTATAAAAATTGAGTTGTTGCTTGATTATACCAGACTCTCATCATTATGTATGCTTATGTACTGGTTAGATGATATTATAAAAAGTAATTCTTGGGCTTCCCTGGTGGCGCAGTGGTTGAGAGCCCGCCTGCCGACGCAGGGGACACGGGTTCGTGCCCCGGTCCGGGAAGATCCCATATGCCGCGGAGGCTGGGCCCGTGAGCCATGGCCGCTGAGCCTGCGCATCCGGAGCCTGTGCTCTGCAACGGGAGAGGCCACAACAGTGAGAGGCCCGCGTACCACAAAAACAAAAACAAAAACAAATAAAAGTAATTCTTGCATAGTAAAATAATTTTGGTTGTGCAAGTTCCAGCATTCATTCTATCTAAAGATTCTTTGATTCCAAAATAATCTTTTAATTAAACTGAGATCTCCTTATTTCTGGAAGTGAGTACTCTGAATGAGAGTCTTAAATTTAACAAGTATATCTGTGCGCTGGCACACTTCATAGAGTAATCGAGCTAGTGAATAGTTATTGCTCCTAATAGACCTATAAATAGCATGCCAACTAGCTAATTTACTAGTCCGAATTCCTAATGAAATAAACACTTGTGAGAGAAGCTTCCACTAAACTTCAAATCTTATAGGGACAGAAACAGTGATGCTGTCTTTAGCTTGGTACATAAAACCTTACTTGACGAAAATGGTCAAGGAATATTAGCTTCCTTCTATTTTGTTTCCTTAACAACAAAAACTGTCCTTTTTTTTCTTTGATTCTCTGTGCTAAAATAATGCCTTTTGCTTAGTAGGCGTGCTGTCGATATTTATTAAAATTAACTGCCAAAATATCTTTAAATATATTGGTATACTTGTTCACCTTGGTAACTACTATATACTGAAAATATACTTTTATACTTAGGGGTATTTTAGTGCCTTAGAGTCTTTGGTATGAGCACCAATTAAGACTGTAGGGTAATATGGAAATTTTAATTTAAAAATGTAAAAATATAAATGTAGTGAGCCATAGATAATGCCCAGATATTAATCATTTAGCTAAATCCTGGATTTCTGCCTATTTTCTTATGATTTGACTCTCACATGTAGAAAAATTGTCAAAGTGAATTCAGGTTTGTTGAAAGCTATTAACCTTTGCTTTCTCATAGCTCACCTTATTTAGGGAAGTCAGGAACCTAACTGACAATTCCAGAGTGTGTTGTTTCTGAGCCCCTTCACCCACTAGAGTTAGTATGCCGTCAGTACTACTTCTAAATCTTCCTGCCTTCCTTTTTGCTTCCAGATGGCTCTGACCAGCTTCTGAGTAGTTACTCATGTTTATTTCACCACTGTTACTGTTGGTGTCACTTTCCAGTCTGCCAGTGGGAGGTTATTGGGCCCTTTTTGCTTCTTCTGTCACCTCATTCAAAGAGTGACCAGCACTGTTGCTCCTGGGGCAGTTATTGTCAGCACCTCTGTTCCTATTTTTATTCTCTTTACTGCTGCTGTTCTTTATTACTGCTTTTCCGCTCTCACCTTATCTCCTCATACACCTGATCCAGACTCTTCATGCCATTGTAGGGGTTTTTGAAGTTAAGGGAAGGTTTGTCCCCGCTAGTAAGTACCACTCTGTCCTTCTCTGTGTGTTTTGGGATCATGGGAGTATAAACACACATGTCTAGCCTCCCTCCCGCAATTGGTCTGCTCTTTCATATTTGCCATCTCCTTTGCAGAGCATTTTATTAGCAAGTCTCCTCCTAAACTGAGCCAGATGACCTTTGAGGTCCTTAATAAAACGATATTTTGTTAAATACTTACAAGCTCTGTATCCCATTTATCCCAACTCTGGTACCTCAGAGTGAACTCTCTGCACTCCAAAAGTTGGAGCTCCCGGCCTTTGCCCTTCTCTGTGTTCTAGTCTGAATCCTTATGCTCATCAGATACAATCACATCCCTTTTGTCTTTATAGTTTTACCTTTGCTAGTAATATCTCATAAATGAAATCATACAACATGTAGAATTTTATTTCTGGCTTCTTTCACTTAGTACAGCAAGTTTGAGATCTGTCCCTGTTGTGCATGTATCAATAGTTTGCTCATTTTTATTGCTGAGTTGTATTACATTGCATGGATACCCCTATCTTGTTTATTTACTCACTTGTTGAGGGGCATTTGAGTTGTTTCCAGATTTTGGTTAACATAAATAAAATGGTTGCAAATGTTTGTGTAAAAAAAATAAGCATTTTCTCCCAGGTTGTCTTCGTTGGGGATGGGAAAGGAAGATGGAGTTTTCATGCAAGTAGGACTCCTAGTGACCTTCTCTGATATCCTGGAATACCTGTGCCTCAGGCCCCATGAATCTTGTTAGATATGTCAGACCTTTGATGTTAAAAATACCTCTGAAATTTATTAGAGGTTAAATGTCTGTTGTTTTATATATCATGGTCACTACACTTTTTGCTATAGTTACTATAACTAGAAGTATGAAATATAACTTTTCTTCCTAAATTCACAACAATATTGTCTATTGTTAGTTAAAGAAATAAAATATGTGAATTAATTAATGGTACATTTTTAAAAGTAGAAGTCTGGGAGTAGGTCAGCCTGGGTTTTAGGATCAGTGGGTGGGAGTTGAACGAAAACAGATTTAGCTCAGTATGAGGAACAACTTTGTAATAAACAGAGCTGTCAAAGAGACTCAGGAGCAATCAGTTTCCCATCCACCTTTGTAGGTGTTAATGCTTATACTGACTCTTCACTTGATGGTGGCATTAGGAGGTTTAATTTCAAAATAGATCATGGATGGTTGGAGTTGATGCCTTTTAATAAGGTTCTTCACGAGCCTAAAATGTTATGATTCTGGGCTTCCCTGGTGGCGCAGTGGTTGAGAGTCTGCCTGCCGATGCAGGGGACACAGGTTCGTGCCCCGGTCCGGGACGATCCCACATGCCATGGAGCGGCTGGGCCCGTGAGCTATGGCCACTGAGCCTGCACGTCCGGAGCCTGTGCTCCACAACGGGAGAGGCCACAACAGTGAGAGGCCCACATACCGGAAAAAAAAAAAAAAGTTATGATTCTATATCCTTGGGTATATTTCTTAAATTCTGGCCATTATTTTGCACATAAATGAGGATGGGCTAGTGTGAATTAGACTCAACAGTTTTCTACCAGCTCTCAAGTTTTTAGGTATTCATAACTATGCTAATAGCTTATGCCATATCTTAAATTTATTTTAATAATAAGTATATCAGTATTCCAAGAATTTTTTATAAGACCACTGATTATCTTTGGATTAATGACTTTTCTTTACTACAGACCTGACTGAACTTAATGAAGTTCTTTACAGTCTACGGAAGTTATAAGTAACTCAAGTCCAAATCATATGTAGTAGATTCTCATTCCCATATGATTAGCCATTATTTACTTTTTTCATAATTTAACAAACTAAACCATGGAGAAGTTATATCCTTTATACATTACTTAGAAAATCTTCACTACCCTTAGAAAATTCTCTAAAAGCATAGGTAACAATTTTTCATACTGGTGGAAATCACATTATTATATTAAAAAGTTTGCCCTTTACATTTTCTCCTTCTAAGATGAAAACATCAGTTCCTGTAGAGAGACTCAAAATACTTGTTTTGAAACATTAATGAGCCTTGTTTGTGAAAATGAACCATAATAGATCATCCATTCATAAATTCAGCCCATTTTAGGTTATGTGAATGACTGTGACTCATCCTGAGTACATTGTGTAATAGTCCCAGGTTGTCCCTAAATGCTATTAAATGTTACTTTTCAAGAGAAACTATTTTATATATGACTTAGTTAAGAGAAAATTGCAACATTTATGCTAAAAAGGAAAATATAGGCAAATTAAGTTATCTTCAATTCTTTATGTTCCTAATGAATAAAATATCACTGTTAAAGATCTCTTGGAAATAGGAAATCTAAACCAGTTTAGTGAGTTCTGTTAAAATAAGTGATAAAAATCTCAATTTAAAAAAATTTTAGTGAGTGGTGATGGCAAAAGGAAAGTGAGACCCAGAAGTATAATTGTGTAAAATAGTCAGCAAGGAAATGAAGATCTTAGTCCTACAGCCACAAGAAGCTGATTCTGCCAAAACAACATGAGGTTGGATGGAAGAGGACTCCAGCCTCCAAATGAGAACACATCCTAGCCAATACTTTGATTTTCACTTTGTGAGACTGAGTAGAGAACGCAGTCCATACTATGACTGGACTTGTGAACTACAGAACTGTGAGCTAATAAATGGGTGTTTTTTTAAAACCACTAAGTTTGTGCTAATGTTACACAGCAATAGAAAACTAAGACAATTATAATATGAACTTTTTTTCTCTCATGCATTATGTTCAAAGGTGAATTAGTACTTGTATGGAGTTCTTTGCCCCATAGGCAGTAAAAGGACCCAGGTTACTTCTATCTTGATCTGCCATCCCTAGGATCTGCACATCATATTCATGTGCATGATCCAAGATGGCTCACCACCATGTCAGTGTCCCAGACAGAATGGAAAAGAGGAAGAGGTGAAGAGATACAAGACATGCCTTGTTTCTTTAAGGACACACTCTGGAGATTGTAAAGCTCAATTCTCATCACATTCTCATTGACCATAGCTTAGTTGACCACTTCTAGCTAGATAAGAGAGCTAAAAATTGCATTTGGTTGGGCTGACCATGGATTCCAACTAACATTCAGGGGATTATTACTGTGGAAAAAGGGAAGAACAAATACTAGAAGCTAACTAATAGATGCCACAGACTATTTTTAAAAACAATAATAATAATTGAAAATCTTGAAAGACCCTCCAAAAGTAATTATAGTGTTTACTTATGGAGTGGTGGTGCATCACATGGGGAACAGGGATGGAGTGAAAGTTTTTCGTCTCTACCTGTTTATATTTTTTTCATTTTTGAATCTTGTAAATGTATTTCCTATTAAAAATAACGTTTGGAAGGGTGGGAGGGAGGGTGACGCAAGAGGGAAGAGATATGGGAACATATGTATATGTATAACTGATTCACTTTGTTGTAAAGCAGAAACTAACACACCATTGTAAAACAGTTATACTCCAATAAAGATGTTAAAAAATAAAAAATAAAAAATAAATAACGTTTTAGGCAATTCCCTGCCTGTCCAGTGATATGTATATGTATAACTGATTCACTTTGTTGTAAAGCAGAAACTAACACACCATTGTAAAACAGTTATACTCCAATAAAGATGTTAAAAAATAAAAAATAAATAACGTTTTAGGCAATTCCCTGCCGGTCCAGTGGTTAGGACTCTGTGCTCCACTGCAGGGGGCACGGGTTTGAACCCTGGTCAGGGAACTAAAATCCCACAAGCCACGCTGTGCAGTCAAAAAAAAAAAAACCATTTTAAATAAATAAAATAAGGGCTGTATATAAGAAACTTCCACCTCCCCCCTTTCTTTTTACCCCAAAGATACTTGTCTGCCTTCCCTCAGACACATTCACCTGTTCCTTTAGGATTAGTATTTCTCCATTCTTCCTCTTTGTCCCTCTTTAGATTTTTGTCATTTGGAGTTTAGTCAGTGAGCTCAGCCCAAAGGAGGCCATGTCAAATATGTATACATATATCCATACATATACATATAATGGATTAAGTATATTAGGTATCCTTAAGTGTTTGATACGTTCTGATATATTTCACAATTATTAATAGAAAAAGGGCCTTCCACTTTTGTTGTCATTGCATATGCACAATATTTTAACTACTTTTTAGACCAGGGGTCCCCAACCCCCGGGCTGCAGACCGGTACCAGTCCACAGCCTGTTAGGAGCTGGGCCGCACAGCAGGAGGTGAGCAGCGGGCAAGCTAGTGAAGCCTCATCTGCCGCTCCCCATCGCTCCCCATCACTCGCGTTACCACCTGAACCATCCCCCCACCCCCCCCATCTGTGGAAAAATTGTCTTCCACGAAACCGGTCCCTGGTGCCAAAAAGGTTGGGGACCGCTGTTTTAGACCATGTCAGTATTTTTATTTTGTGAGTTTTTATTTATAGCAGAGCCTTACTACCATTTATAAAGTTGAGAGAGTCAGGTAATACATTCTGGGTTCTAAATATCCATCTTGCCAATTCACTTTCTTGTAAATTGAGAACTGTCTATATGAAGCAGCTTCTTCTTAAGTGAGGAAACCAAGGCTAACGATACCATAATTTATCAAATCAATCTAACTAGCTGTATAAATTGGGGAAGTTTCCACATTAGAGAGCTATACTTTCTAACTAGATTTGATTAAAACTTGTCAAAGAAGTCTGTGTGAGCATGTATTACACCTAATTGAGTAGTTTTATGGCCTTTTAAGCACATTAGTCCCACATTGATTAGGATTCAAATTTCTTTACAGAAGTCTGTCACTTTTGCATATTTATTTCTGTAACTACAAGATTGGCCTTCCTAAAACATGACTTTTTAGGAAGTCATGCTAAAAACTAACCGAAAAGCCTTGCCTTCTTTCATTTCATATAGCATAGAACTCTTAGCCTAATTTTCTAGGCACTCCATCACCTCATTCCAATCTTTCTTTCTAGTTTTAATTTCATGAAACTTCCACTCCAAATATTCCAGGATTAGTAGATACTCTAGTCTCTAAATATTTCTTACAGAGACCCCTCTCATATCTTTGTTCACATTGCTCCTTCACTGAAAAATCACACAGGAGTGTGCACACACACGAGAGAGCTTTCTAAATTTTTGCAGTTCTTCAAAACCCAATACTGATTAGTTCCACCTCTTGAGATTCTCTTTTTGACCACCCCAGGGTTAAAAAGTGTTCCTCAATTTCCTTTTGCACTCGTCTGGCCTATATCTCTAACTTGGCACATGTTATTTTTTGGTTTTTGTCTTTTTTTTTCTGTTTTAGAGTCCACCACTAATAATGTAATTGAGTGTTCATTATCTGCCAGGATTGTGCTGTGTGCAGTTAATCTTATTTAAACCTTTAAAGAGTGAGAAACCTAAGGTTTGTAAAAGTCTCAGAGCTAGTAATTGGAAGATCTGGGACTCAAATGAAGGTCTTTCTGACTGTAAAGATAATTTTTATCACTACACCAAGGGATTTCAGAATCAACTGGGAAGTTGAAACATGCAGGTGTCTGGACCCACATCAACCTTTCTCAAGTGATGATGGTACAAAACCATATTATATTCTTCTGTGCTAGATCTCCTTTCCCTCCCTATAGCACCTGGACCTTCCCCCTTGCATTTATAGAAACTCTAAATGTTTATTGACTTATTTTAGGAATAAGCAATCGAATTGTCTTTATTTCAGCACTTACTCATTTCTAATTGCAAGACCAATGCGTTATAGATCCTCAAGTAATGGGAAAAGGGGCAGAAAGTGACTCTAATTTAATTAACATGTATGATACTATCTAATGGTTATTGAATAATTACTGCACCAGTTAACTTTTGTAAACATTCTACATGTAATTAATCTATTTAATTCTCTCATCAATCCTGTGAGATAGCTATTACTATCTTCATTTTATGGACAAGGAAACTGAGACATAGGTTAATAACTTGCCCGGAGTTACCAGTTACTGAGTGGCTGAGCTGGGATCTGAGCTCTGGTAGTCTGGTTGCAGAGTCCACACTTCATAGCTACTTCTCAAACATAAAGTACCTAAGATGGCACTCTACTCATAGCTTAACAATAGTTAGTTCCTCTCAACCACATACTTTTTTCTGAAATATTTTCATATACTTACTGCAAGTCATTCAAAATTGTATTCTAGAAATGGGAGTGTCTTATTTCTAAAGATCTGAAACCAAATTACTGTAGACCAAGAACTTTACTCATAAATTCATCTCTGAACCCTAAGACCAACGCTATCAAAAAGTACCACTTAGCCTTATATACGTTGTACTACATGATGCTAGGGCAAAAAAAAAAAACAAAAAAATCTCTTTTGCTTTTAATTGCAAAACGTCATTTTTCCTCAGAGCACATCTCAAAGCATGTTTAATTTAATAATCCTCTTCTTTGAAGAGAGAGTCCACCATAAGAATTTTAAGGAGTAAACAATACCAGATTTTATATTAAAAACACTAAGTATTAGAATTTGAAAAGGTTCTTTCCCCATTTATACTTGAGAAAGATCTTAATTTTTATTACCCTAAAAAGATGGGGGAGGGTCAAAGGGAGGGTTAGCATCTTTTGATTCTGCCTTCTCATCTTTTGGGGAAGAAACCTTCATCAGTTGGCTTTAAGATATTTTTGCCAAAGATGATATTATTAGAGTTAATAACTATGGCATAAGGTGTATGCTTTAAACGTTGACCTGGGGCAGGGTGTTTTTGTTAAAATACCTTTCTGATTAACTGAAAACCAGAAAAGCTTTTTCCAAATCATATTACTGAAAATGTTTACAAAATAAACACTTATATTTAGCCTTAGTAAACAGAATGTACTGAAAATAATTCAGAATCTGCCAGTGCCCTAAATCATTATAAGCATTAATACTGATTGTATGGTACTATAGTGTAGATTATTTAGAAGATTGAGTTGAATAAATTGCTGAGTCTAGATTAGAATATTAGGTTTCTTTTAAAACCTATTCTTTTATTTAGCAAATTATTATGAACTTGATATGTACAGTCACTATTCCAAAACTCTGGAGATTTAGTGATGAGTAAGGTAGACCCTATCCCTGCCCTCCACGAAGTTTACAGTCTCATAGGGAAGACAGTCAAAAGTATTTAGTAAAGTGAGAAAAGGGCTGTGATTGAAGAGAACAGGAAGGGTGCTATAGAAGCTCTAGCAGGAACATCCAAACCAGTCCAGGGACTAGGAGATACTTCCTAGAGGATACTCAAAGGATAAGCTCTATTTTTTACTTTTTACGTCCCCAAAATGGAAGATTAAAAAGATTATTAATTAGTAGTTTTATTTAATCAGGACTTGAATCTTGAAGGCTGTTTATGTGATTATACATTACTAAGGATATCAGCAGAATTAGTTCTTTTGTAATAAGGAAAAATATTATTTTTAATGAATATATATGCATCAAAAATAATTTGAGCACATTTCCTTCAAGTGCCTGCCCCTATTTGGTAGGATTATAGTAGTGTTTTTTCTTTATATTTTCTGTATAATTTGATAATTTTGACAAATATTAATTGCTTAAATAACCATATAAATGTTTTAATTCCTTCTAAATTTAGTCCCAATTTTATTTTATAAAATTTATAGTTTTGTTTTTTAAAAACTGAGATCCTGAGCTTATTAAGGAAAATGGTGGACCATACAATGTATTTTGGTGCAGATAAATGGATTTTTTAACTAGTAAAAACTTAAAAAAAAAGGGGGGGGACATACCAAGCTTATAATATAGTCTGACAATTTTTTAAATCAAGGGGGTGGAAAAAAAGAAATTTGTAAATTTGATACCATAATTTAGAAATGGCTTAAAGAATTCTGACATTCAAAAGGACAGGTAGAACCCAGGGCAATAAACCTTAGATGATGAGAATTTTGTCGAACCCAAAAAAGTACCAGTATAAGCTAGGCTGTATTTTTGAAAGAAGATGTGTTTGTTTGGATCCTCTATTTAACCGAATCATTCTGTGAAGAGATGCTAAGAAAGGAACCAGTATTTACTACAAACCTGTTTTGTGCTTTGCATTCATTTCCTTAACCCTATGTAAGAGTATATAGAAATATCACTTTCCTTATTAAAAATAAAAACCACACTCTCTAAAGTTAGCTTCACTAGAAGGATCTCCTGGTGAGAAGAGCATCTGAATTACTGATACAGAGATTTACCTTATTTTAGCCTTGTAGTAGTAACTGCAGCCACAATTTTGGACTCAGGGAAGTGCTAATTAAGCAGTCTAACCTAGGCATAAACCTTTCTGGTTTTTTCCCGGAAGCACAGCTTGGATAAGGCAAGGCTAGGCTCTTCAGTGAACATTTATATAAAGTTATAAAGAGACTACCATGAATTAATTACATAATCTGATTTACATATGCTTGTACCTGTCTGCAGAGATTGTCCCAGGAAAAAGAAAAGATCTTTTCTGGTTCCTTTCTTTATATGGCAACATGTTAAATGTGATTTTTAGTACCTACCTAGATATAAAGGGATGGAAAAATCATTATTTCACAATTCTCATTTTTCTGTGTCACAGCAACTAACACTAGGCATAATTTCATATCTAATAAAGACCCTCCTTATATTTATAAAAGTATGACTTTGCCCCTGACTGTGGTTATGGTATTATATTAAGGCACATCCAGACAGGCTGCCATTAACCTTAAGAGTCAGGCAACAACATAATAAGGGTGGTGGTAGAAGATTTCCTTGCAAGTATGTACTAATTTCTCTAAGGCTCCAAAAGTTAAGTTACTCTCTGCCAGAGTCAATTTTAACATAGGATTCTGATCTCAAAATCTGTGCAATAACATTATTTGAGGATGTTGATTCACTTTTAGAGGGTAAACTTTATAATCGAATCCTGTTTCCATTTTTTATGGATCAGCAAAGTTCTCTTGTCTTTGATATCCTCTTCTGCTTCATTTTATTATATAATCCCTCAACGTTTTTGGAAAATCCCTTTATCATTACAATGAAAGTTCATATTTCAATATTTTAACATTATTTTTAGCCTTAATATGTTGGAATTTCTCACCTTCTTGTACGCAATCTCCCATGCTCAGGGGCTTGCCAGAACACAGAAAACAGTAACTAAGTGCATGCATGCTCTTTTCCTGGAAAGAGAATTTGCCCAAATCTCTTCTATTCTGAAGGACAGCTCATTCTTGACAGCCATTTGAAAGACTTAGACCCTGCCTCACAGCGCAGTCAGGGAGACAGGCAAGTAAACCACAGTTAAAACAGAAGAGGCTAATAGGTGCTATGATGGAATTAGGTATGCCCAGATATATGTGGGAGGCCAGAGGAGACATACCTTACCCAGCTTGGAATAGTTGTTGAACTGTGCAGGAAAAGATGGTGCTTAAAGAAATAGAACTTAACTAAGAGGAAAAATAATTGAGAAAATATCTTAGAAGCAGAAGGAATAGCATGTACACAGAGAAGTTAGAGGAGACTGAAAAGGTATGATTAAAGAAAGATTGGAGAACAGAATACATTGAGGAGTATCAGAAAATGAGACTAAAAATGGAAACACAGGCTGTGTTACAAATAACCTTTATATTGCATGCTAAAGAGTTCATGTGTTATCCTGAAAGGAACAGGGAGCCACTGAAGTATTGATTTTAAACAGGAAAATAACCCCCAAAAAGGTAGTAAGGATAAGACCTGGGGGCTCAATTCAGAGGGTAAGAAGAGACTAGAATGATTTACAGATTTCACGAGTCAGTTGAACATAAAGATATATGACAGTTTCTTTTTCTTTGCCTCAAAATATAGAAGAAAAAAAAAGAATTGGTTTGGGTAGAAGGATGGAAATGATTAATTTATTTCTGAGCATGTTAGGTTCAAAATGCTTTTTGGTTTTATAGCTCTTTCTCATAAGAAAGGCTTGGAATGTGTATTAGGGTTCTCCAGGAAGTCCCACAATTTGTTGACTACAAGCTGGAGAACCCAGAAAGTTGGTGTAATTGAGTTAGAATCCAAAGGCCAGTGGCTCTGAGCCTGAGTGCCACAACTGCTGAAGCCCGTGCGCCTAGAGCCCGTGCTCCACAACAAGAGAAGCCACCGCAATGAGAAGCCCGCGCGCTGCAACAAAGAGTAGCCCCTGCTCGCCGCAACTAGAGAAAGCCCGCGCGCAGCAACAAAGACCCAATGCAGCCAAAAATAAAAATAAATAAATTTTTAAAAATAAAATAAGATTCTACTTCCCAGTCTGGTAATGTTTGAACCTTTGAAGAGAATGAGAGGGAGACAAGGTCTCTGTTCCTGTCTTTTGTGGAGTTTTTTCCCTAACTCTTTGAAGTCTTTAGCATGCCATCAGCACAGTGAGTTTTTAATCTTTTTGCCATTTAAGGCTGTGTTAGCTGATAGAGACTTGCCCTGAGAAGGCTGAAATGAAATGATTAGAGTAAAATAGAAGCTAATAGCAGATGATCAAAGTATATAAATCATGATAGAGAAAAATAAGACCTTACAGTTCAGTCTTCTCATGATGACAGTTGATGTGCAGTGGGAAAGTATAGAAATATTTTCAACTGTGAAATAGCATTTGGTTTCTACTATAGAAAATCTAGATTTAAAGATTACCCCTCAAAAAGAACTATGAAGACAACTGTCTCAGTAATTTTTATGTTTTCCAAATATTTCTTTCAGATGATTAACAGTTAAAAACTAACCAACCTTAGGATGAGGGAGAACCCTTACCTTTCCTTCTTTTTTTTCAAGCTCTCATAAGAAACACTACTAGTTGAGGAAACAACATGAAAGCAGGTGCCAGAGAGCATGGGAAAGGCATGTTTTCATGTTAGTCTGATTATGTCAGAACATCAGTGATAGAATGAAACACCTCCAGCTCTCATCTCCTTTCAGCTTTCCATTTCTCCTGGGAAGTGACAGTCGTTGAGGAGAACATAAGAAGCTAGAAGGAAGGGTGATGCTTTAAGTGTAGAGACCCAGTTTTCTTTTCAGAAGAACCTGCAACAGGATGTGAATGTTCTGTGGCAGGCCTCCAGGGATAGGTTATGTTCCTGTTACAGGAAAGGAAATCTCTAATTCCAGTGGGTAACATGTAATTCGAGGAGAAGATATTTTGAAACCTTATACATGGTTACTCATAATAAGCCATCTTTTCCAATATATCTGTAACCATAAAAAATTAATATTTTGATGCCAATAAAACTAACAACAGTAAAAGCTCAAAGAAGAAGGTGACAATGGGAAGAAGACTCTGAGGTAGCAATGAATTGTGAGGCCACAGTGTAGTGCTCCATATGTAAATCTGAATGTTATTTGTCAAGGACAACATGTTATATAAAATGCTTCAAAAGATTTTGAAGGCATGTTCTTCAAAAGTTTTATCTATAAGAACCTGGCTACAGGGAATTCCCTGGTGGCGCAGTGGTTAAGAATCTGCCTGCCAGTGCAGGGGACACGGGTTTGAGCCCTGGTCCAGGAAGATCCCACATGCCGTAGAGCAACTAAGCCCATGCACCACAACTACTGAGCCTGCGCTCTAGAGCCTACGAGCCACGACTGCTGAGCCCACGTGCCACAACTACTGAAGCCCGCACGCCTACAGCCCGTGCTCCACAACAAGAGAAGCCACCACAATGAGAAGCCCGCGCACCGCAATGAAGAGTAACTCCCACTCACCGCCACTAGAGAAAGCCGGCGTGCAGCAATGAAGGCCCAATGCAGCCTAAATAGATAGATCGATAGATACATAGATAGATAGATACATAGGTAGGTAGGTAGATAGGTAGGTGTAGATAGATAGATAGATAGATAGATAGATAGGTTAGATAGATTAGATAGATTAGATAGATAGATAGCCTGGCTACAGAGGCTATTTTCCAGATAACTCATGTGGCTGGTGGAGCCTTAAGACATGTTTAAAAAGGTCTAGACCTTAAACCACAGAAGCTGTGAGGAAGCTTAAAGATAAATACAGAGTCTGTATGTGGGAAATCTATGATTAAAATAAAAAAGTTTAGCTATTATATAAAAAGGACCTAACACAACCCTTTTCAACATCAGCACTACTGATTTAATGCAGTCTGTACATGTTGGATGACTGGTCTGCCCTGTCATGCAGGCACTTTCTTTTCAACTGCTGTGGCCTGAATGTTTGATCCTGACAGGATTTGCATCATTGATCCATATCACTGCCTGTGTGATGTCAGTGTGTGGGTGTACAGTTACTGAGACATAGTTAACTTCATATGCTGCAGTAAATCCTAAGCACTGTTTCCTACTAGAATAACAAAGAATGATTCATCATTGTTCACATTAGACTGATACTAAAAATAGTAATGTTCACAACCTGCTGCATCCATGCACATTAATATCATAGCCTTTGTAGCTTTCTAAACAAGTACACTAAAAATAACTCTTGTTTAGAAGCACGTGCTTGGTAAACACATCTCCTACTTTAAGTTTTCTATCAATATACAGTTTGATTTAGTGCTAGCGGTAGATTCTAACCATAATGTGATAGTCATTCTTCAACCTTTTTCTACTTAGTGTGCTTATCACTGATATATCTAAATGTTTACAGATCTAATTATAAAAATTTTCAATTATCTGTACATAGATAAATGAAGTTACCCATAATTCTGAATCATACTTAGGCCCCTGATTTAAAGTCTACTTTATCCAGCCTTAAAAATGAATAATAAATTTTCAAGGAACAGATAGGCCCCTAAAGCAGTGAATAATAATTACCTTGATCTTTTCTCTTTCTTCTGTAACTACCTGCCTCATTCTATTCCCAAATTATGATCACCAGCTCGTTAAATACCTAGACTCAAGGCCTAATTGCCAGCCTCATGTCAATAAATGTTGCCAGGCGTTTTGTAGCCTTAACAAATAAGCATCCCCTATTAATAGGGTGACCTTATGTCCCACTTTGTATAGGACAGTCTCAGTTTATGCCTGTCAGCTTGGTATCTAACTGGTTTAACATTTGTTTCAGACGTTTCATTTTTTAACAGTATAATTAGTAGTTCCATTAAAATAAGCTCTGATGTATATGATCAGCCATCATTTTGTATTTCCAGCTTCTGCCATGATCTCATCTAAACAAGCAGTTTGTCCATCTCTTGTTTTTACTTTAACCTGTGATTAAACTTGAAGGCAACCGGAATAAACCATTTCTCTTTCCCTGACCCCTGGCAGAAGCAAGTCAAGGATAACAGTTAAGGTACTTAGCAGTAGAGCCAAGTACGTGTAGATAAAGGAGGGCTAGGGACAGCTAACTCCTTGCAGTCTTGGTGGTGGCGGCTGCAGAATGCAGTAATGCTAATGCCCCTGATGGCCACTTGGTGTCACCAGGCCACCACTTGGAGGGATCAGTGGGCCGCATACAGGTTAGGTGAATGAGAAATAATATGTAGGAAATAAAATCTAAATATCCCTGCCTCAGAATATATAAAAAATAGTCTGAATAGTTTTGTCATTTATTATATAAACCTGTAACTATTTATTATTGGCAGTGCTTTTTTATTTTTCAATAAACCCTTTCAGCAAAAATAAGCTAAAAACCCCTAAATTTGGTGAAACATTCAAAAGAATCGTAAATAAAGAGAACTCAGTGAATTTTGTTTGTAAAAATATTTGAAAGTATTGTAATACCAGTGAAAATATTTGGACTGAAATATTTACACAGTTCAGTAAGAAAAAAAACAGAACTGAGAATAACCTCCACTTAGCAGAATTTGTTCCCAGCTTACCAAACATCACCCTCAGAATCATAGTATTTTCTTAATATAAACATTATAGTCTTAAATATTATAGCAGAGAGTCAATTGAAGGTATCAATAGCTTCAAATTTATTAACCATAAAATACAACAGTTGCAGACAGTTTTATGAAAAAATTAAAAATAAGACTACATTGAAAAAACGAAACTTTTCCGTTAAATACCAGTGATATGGAATTAGAGACAGATATAGCTAACAAATTGATGAAAATACTTAGATATGTACTAAGAATAATTGTTCTTCTTATACTGCTCTTTAATATTCAGATGTTCAATTTAAAGAAACCTGTAAAATGCTCTTTAGTGTACTTGCATGTGTTTTAATAAAGCATTTTATTTTTTAATATTTTTAATAGAACTCTTTTTCATGTTCCTCAATATAATAAAAGCAATTTGTCAATCAATAAAGAATAATTCCAAATTATATAATTTTAATGATTTTTTAAGCTACCTCTTTCACTTTCAGAAGTGCCCTAGATTGGATGATGATAATATGATTACCCTGCCTCTGCTCTGTTTTCTCCCTCTTCCATCACCAGAGCTAGTCAGCCTTGAGGACAAATTCTTACCTTTCTTACTACTGAGAGTTATTCCCATATTCTTGTTCATAGATTTGGGGAAGTTTCATCAGTCTAGGAAATGCAGAAATAAGGATAATGTAGTAGTCATTAAGCTAAATTTAAAGACTTTTTTAAATTCTGAAGTTAAATCCCTTCTACTGTTTTGAGCATCTTAATGAAATTATGTGATAATATAGGATAGACTTCCTTCCTTCTGTCCTTCCTTTGCACCTTTTTTCCTTTTAATGTCATTACTTGGTCTCATAAAAAGTTGGTTACGTTAATGAGTCCCCAGAATTTGTTTTGAAATTTTATTGCCATATAAATACAAATACTTGGGAAATACTACATTAGAACACAGACGTCTGAATTGACCATACCCTGGCTAGTATCTAGGCTTCTAACCTCCGGCCACCTTCACATCCCAGTCATTTCAAACCGTATCTGGTCTTAGGATGATCCTCACAGTTGCTTCCTATTGGCATGCATAATATAGAGTAAAACTTTTGTCAAGTTGATTGATACTTTAATACAAGTAAAGAGGGAAATTTTAGAGAAAGAAAATGCTGTTGTGTGGCTCAATCTGCAAGGTGACTAAGGCTCCTGAAAGGCGAAAGAGGAAAAACATGGGCAAGCAAATAGACTTAATATAAACAAAGTTTGATCTGTGTCCAAGATAAAGTTATAGATTCCCATCCTTTGCTCCCCTTATCTTCCTGAGGTTATTTGCTCATACCGCTGTCAGCCACTCCCCTGTAATATACTCCTTCCCATAGAGCACTTGATTAGTTGCAGACTTCATTAACCTTTTCTTGGTCCCTTGACACTGTGGACATGCATCAGTTATGGTCTAAGCTGCATAAGCTTATTTAACACATGTTCTTTAGATGCTTTTTCAGAACCTGTACCTTAATACTGCCACAAGAATCAGCGTCACTGTCATCGTCAGAGTCAGTCTTTTGGAGGATTAGATATGTATTTGTAGAGGAGTAGAAGAGGGATATATTTCACATCCCCACTCTTTTTTTAAAAAAATAAATTTATTTATTTTTGGCTGCATTGGGTCTTTGTTGCTGTGCACGGGCTCTCTCTAGTTGCGGCGAGCAGGGGCTACTCTTCTTTGCAGTGCGCAGGCTTCTCATTGCGGTGGCTTCTCTTGTTGTGGAGTACCAGCTCTAGGCATGCAGGCTCAGTAGTTGTAGCTCACGGGCTCTAGAGCGCAGGCTCAGCAGTTGTGGCACATGGGCTTAGTTGCTCCGTGGCATGTGCTAGGCATGCAGGCTCAGTAGTTGTAGCTCACGGGCTCTAGAGCGCAGGCTCAGCAGTTGTGGCACATGGGCTTAGTTGCTCCGTGGCCTGTGGGATCTTCCTGGACCAGGGCTCGAACCCGTGTCCCCAGCATTGGCAGGCGGATTCTTAACCACTGTGCCACCAGGGAAGTCCCCCTACTCTTTTAAATTTACATTTTATATGATTTGAAACCACTTTTTGCTAAGTTGAATGAGTCTGCCTCTTAAATTTTCTGACATGCAAATGACCTAGACTTATTATTACAGTCTAAAAGCAGCCTTAATAAACAACTAATCTTATTTATTGCCAGAAGGAATTTTATAAAATCATAGTCAACTCTTCCAGCTTCTCATTTGCTTCATAGATAATAATCCTTTTCTGCCTGTCAGCTGATATAGCTGGCTTGCTATTTAGCTATTCATTTTGCAACTAGTAGTTATTTTTGAGGATACATTGCTTAAAAGTTTTACATTTATTGATGCTTTACTAGATTTCATTTATGACCAAAGTCAGCATTACTTTATACCTGCTCTAGTTTTTTTCAAGCCAAATCACTGGGGCCATGCAGTTTGAGATGTACTTGATCTGCAGAAAATGAGGACTAACTTGACAATATGGTCCTTGATATCTCAATCACATTTCAGCTCATACAACCAGAAAGGTTTTATGGCTCAACTCTAGAAAGGGCATACATAATACCAGCCTCACTCCTTATTTATATTATTTTTCTATCTTAATTTTCCCTGTGTTAATTTTTCCTTTTCTTCAGTTTGTCATCTGTTTTGTTTTGAGGTCTTTTTGTTTGGTTGGTGGTCAGTTGGTTTTTTAGGGGTTTTTTTAGCTTTTGTTTTTGATGCTGTGTTTGTCTCTTAAATTTCCTTAAATTATCTTTTGGAACAGGTTTGGTTATTAAGTAATTCACTGACTATTTTCCATATGATATCCCTCACTTAGTGGAAATTTTTAGGATCTTTCTTCTCAACAATTTCAGTGAGATACATTTAGGTACATTTTGTTTTGTTACCATTTTATGTAACTAACAGATATTTGGGTGTGTATTGTGTGGGATCTTCCATCCAAGTGTTCATTGCTTTTTTGTTTGTGGTTTATCTTCAAGTGAACTTTGGTATTATTGGGCTGCAATTTTCTCATTCATTTTATAATTTTTAATATTTGTTATATCCTAAACAACAGAAGCAGAATAATGTCATGTTGAAAAGCATGGGTTACAGAGCTAGACCACCTAATTCTATTGCTGACTTACTAGCTGTGAGACTTTGCAAGTTACTTAACCTCTTTGTATCTTAGTTTCCTCACCTATAATATGGAAATAACAGTCATACTACTTCACAGGGATATTATGCAGATTAGATGAGTTAATATCTGTAAAGCACTTAGACCAGTGCCTGGTACCCAATAAGTACTTATAAACAGCGTCACCCAAGTATAGTGCTACACTGACAAGCCTACCTGAAAATCAGTATTTCAGGAATGCTAATAGTTAATGCATTAAAATGTTATCAAGAAGTCCATACAATTGCTGACATGTCATGCTCCTAATTTAAGAGAGCCCTCTGCAAAATATTTGAGACAGTGTTGAGGAAATAAAAAGCAGGAGCATTTTAAGTTTGTTAAAATTGTCATATAATCAGGTAGAAAGGGAAAATGAATACTCATCACTGCATAATGTTTTCTTGTAATTTTGATATTCTCAGTGCATCCTCTCACTTTATTTCTATGGGAAAAGTGTTTGATGCACATTCTTGAATTAACAAGGTCTTTAGGAAATATAAAATACATTTAACTTATATTTTTCTTATTATAACTGAAAGGTCCTTGAAAGTATGGACCCTCTCACTAATCCTGGGCAATAGAACTCTGTGGCAACTGTGGGGATAGTTGAGGATAGTAAGGGTATAGAGCTAAGTCTTGTTAAGAGGGTACTGATGACAGACCAATAAAGTAAAGACCCCAGTAGCAAATGGAGATCAGATCAAGAGTAGAAGTGGAGAGATAGCTTTGATCTAATGTGAAGGGACAGTGATTCTTCTGAAAATAGAAGAGGTGAGAAAAGTTTGTAAATAACATTGAAAGAGTTCAGTTTCATGCTGAGATATGTAGTTGAGGTTGGGTTGAGGAAGTTCCTTAGAGAGTGGTGAAGATCTCTGATAATCACTGTAGAAAACAGGATATAGGTTCTTAACCAGGGATAACTTCCTGAAAGGATTCCTGAGCAATGCTGATGGCTGAGTTAAGGTTGGATATAACTAAATTTATAAACATGCCAGTCTGAGTACCATTTGATTTCTACAGTTCAGGTCTATGAGAAGATACTTATTTGACTGATTAAAATTGGGGATTTTTAGTGAAGGGGAAGTAAAAGGAAGATATGAATGGGAAAAAAAGATCAGGCCATGAAGACAGTGGTGGATCAGGAGAAACGGGAGATCGTTATGAGGAAGACCAAATGTAGAAGAAAGAGAACTGGAGAGATGAAAGATAGATGTAGTGGCCAGAGACTGAAACATGAAAGTTTAAGATTTCAAAGATGAAATAGTGGAATTCTAAGTGATAAGTTCCAAGATATGTCTTTGAACATGGGTTACTAAAAACAGAATGGAAGAGGAGAGTTCAGGAAAAGTTGAAGTTAGGTTTTCTTGGACATGAAAGTCATTGTGCTGATGGGCAAGAGCTGGGAAAAACACTGTGAACATGGTGCCAAAGTTCTCAAGAAATGACAACTGAGCAGGACAGCAGTGAGAAGGGATAGAGGGTGGTATGTTCCTATGGCATGATCTCAAGAAAGAAGAAAGTAAAGCATGAAACAGGAAGGACAGTGGTAATGGAAGCAGCCTTGTGGGGTCTGGAGACTGCCGCAGGGGAGAATGGGAAGCCTCTGCTCCCAGTGGCTGCTGGAAAAACTGTCTTGGGGAAAACCAGGTTTCATTTAAAGAAAGCACATGAACAGGTGTGCTGTGAAAAGGTTGAGGATATAGGGGAATTTATACTAGAGAAAAGGTTCTAGTGAGCACAGTGGAAAGAATTGAGAAGGAGATCATCAGTTAAAGAAAGAGTCAAGAAATGGAAACACAGCTGTGTGAGAACATGAGCCAAAATGAGGAAGTGGGCTGCCGGGGCTTGGTTTTTGTTTAGGGGCTGAAGATCAGAGGCATGATTGGATTTACTGGGAGCCTGAATCCAACATTTATGAGGAGACACTGTTGAGACCATGAGACTCTTCGCTATTAGGTCATGCTCTTCAGGGTAGCCTTGCCTTTTAGTAGGAACTTAGAAGGTAACAATTTCCCTTCCTCACTGGTGAGAAGTATCCTTTAGTGCAGGGGGCCCCAGCCCCACCCCCACCCCGGCTGGGCTGCACAGCAGGAGTGGAGTGGCTGGCAAGAGCAAAGCTTCATCTGCCGCCCCCATCACTCCCCATTGCTCACATTACCGCCTGAACCATCCCCCTCCCCTCCCCACCCTCTGCCCTGTCCGAGGAAGAATTGTCTTCCATGAAACCAGTCCCTGGTGCCAAAAAGGTTGGAGACAGCTGCCTTAGTGTCTTATCTCCTCTGGAGTGTCTGGCATGTATTGGGTTGGCCAAAAGTTCGTTCAGTTTTTTCCGTAAGATGGCTCTAGTAGCACTTAGTTGTCTTTAATTTCATTCAAAACAGTTTTGTTAGATTGTATGTGACAGCTGTCATATCAGCATGCATTTTTAAAAAGGCTTATCAAGGGACTTCCCTGGTGGAGCAGTGGTTAAGAATCCACCTGCCAATGCAGGGGACACGGGTTCGAGCCCTGGTCCGGGAAGATCCCACATGTCATGAAGCAACTAAGCCCGTGTGCCACAACTGCTGAGCCTGTGCTCCAGAGCCCACGAGCCACAACTACTGAGCCCGCGTGCCACAACTACTGACGCCCACGTGCCTAGAGCCTATGCTCTGCAACAAGAGAAGCCACCGCAATGAGAAGCCCACGCACCACAACGAAGAGTAGCCCCCACTCGCCACCACTAGAGAAAGACCACATGCTGCAATGAAGACCCAACACAGCCACAAAAAAAGGAAAAAAAAGCCTGTCAAAACTGGTGAATTTTTGTGTACCCATTTCAATATTGAAGATGGAAGAAAAAAAGCAACATTTTTGGTATGCTTTATTATTTCAAGAGAGGTAAAAATGCAACTGCAATGCAAGAAAAAGATTTGTGCAGTGTATGGAGAAGGTGCTGTAACTGATAGAACGTGTCAAAAGTAGTCTGAGAAGTTTCGTGCTGGAGATTTCTCACTGGACGATGCTCCACGGTCAGGTAGGCCAGTTGAAATTGATAGCAATCAAATCGAGACATTCATTGAGAACAGTCAGCATTATACCATGCAGGAGATAGCCGACATATTCAAAATATCCAAATCAAGCGTTGAAAATCATTTGCACCAACTTGGTTATGTTAATCGCCTTGATGTTTAGGTTCCACTTAAGTTAAGCGGAAAAAAACCTTGACGATATTTCTGCATGCAATTCCCTACTTCAACATAATGAAAATGTTCTGTTTTTAAAACAAATTGTAACGGGCGATGAAAAGTAGATACTGTACAATAATGTGGAATGGAAGAGATCGTGGGGCAAGTGAAATGAACCACCACCAACCACACCAGAGGCCCATCTTCATCCAAAGAAGGTGATGTTGTGTACGTGGTGGTATTGGAAGGGAGTCCTCTATTATGAGTTTCTTCCAGAAAATCAAACGATTAATTCCAAGAAGTACTGCTCCCAGTTAGACCAACTGAAAGCGGCACTCGATGAAAAGCCTCCAGAATTAGTCAACAGAAAATGCATCATCTTCCATCAGGATAACACAGGCTGCATGTTTCTTTGATGACCAGGCAAAAACTGTTACAGCTTGGCTGGGAAGTTCTGATTCATCCACCATATTCACCAGACATTGTACCTTCGGATTTCCATTTATTTCGGTCTTTACAAAATTCCCTTAATGGAAAAAATTTCAATTCCCTGGAAGACTGTATAAGGCATCTGCAACAGTTCTTTGCTCAAAAAGATAAAAAGTTTTGGGAAGATGGAATTATGAAGTTGCCTGAAAGTGGCAGAAGGTAGTGGAACAAAAGGATGAATATGTTGTTAAATAAAGTTCATGGTGAAAATGAAAAATGTGTCTTTTATTTTTGCTTAAAAACCGAAGGCACATTTTGGCCAACCCAGTATTTATTGAAACCTATTGCTCCAGGTTATCCCTTGCCAGTTCTTTTCCACCTTTTTGGAAGACTGAGTCTTTCAACATCGTTTACATATTTTTAAAATATTGCCTCATTGTTAGAGTATCCTGGCTTTGCCTCATTGTGTGCCCTCGGCAAGTTACTCAGTTGCATTCTGCTTCAATTTCCTTAACCTATAAATGATGCCTACTTCAATTATTGTGAGGATTAAGTGCGTTAACACATGTAAAACACTGGATAGTGCCCTGTACATACTTTGCACTATAGCATTATTATTTTTTAAAACATATAGTGATCATACTTATAATAATAACTTTTATTGAGTGCTGCCAATCATTGTATTTGGAACTTTAAATTTATCTAATTTGATTCTCTCAGAAGTGCTGAGGTTGATTATTTTAACCTTTTTACAGAAGGA
Source organism: Physeter macrocephalus (assembly GCF_002837175.3). NCBI lineage: Eukaryota > Metazoa > Chordata > Mammalia > Artiodactyla > Physeteridae > Physeter > Physeter macrocephalus. The sequence goes on along the minus strand of NC_041226.1, from coordinate 19,123,189 downwards.
AGCAGACTCACAGAAGAGCAGTAAATTGCCTTGCTGATAAATATTGAAGCTGTTATTAAAACTTACATCTTTTGATACCAAAATCCATTTTCTTTCCACTGTGCAACTTGTTACAAATCACAATCATTATCATTACCTGTATATGCATATTAGCTGTTAATAAATTTCCTTAACTGCATAGCACCATAAAGTAATGAAAAGACCCCCAAAAGTTCTCACAGTCTTATTCCCCTCTTTTGTAACTGAACATCTGTAGTCTCTTTCCTGGTCTCCACACATGCTTGAATACAGTGCTCAAAGCCCCAGTCATGACCTGTCTTTTCAGATTTCATGGATATGAGTGAGAATGCCATCCACCAAGTATCTGTATTAATGTCCGGGTTAAATCTTTAAAAACAATAACAACAAAAAATCAGAGAAAAAGGAAGTAAAACCAGCAATAAAAGTGGTAGCCTTTATTAGCTTGAGAGGTTAAATGCCAGCCTGAAATAAAAACCCCATGTTTGAGGAACACGTTGATCAAGCCTGTGTTTTACAGACAATTCTTTTGTATACTGTGGGCATTCCTTATGGGTTGAGTATGGAGAGTGGGTCATTTTACACAAGGACATTTCAGAGCGAATCTTGGAAATTAGTGTTATATGTATTCGGAAATTTATAAATGAAAAGCAGCCACCTGGGTAATAAAACTTGAATTAGTAGATAGTGCTCATTATGTTATCAGAGGAAGGTAAGAACAAAGAGACTTGTTTTACATCAGATATCTATTTCTCCATGTATATTTTGATGAGCTTTTGAGTTGGTTCATAAGGGTGTCCGAAAATGGTCAACTCGAAGGCAGAATCAGTAGAAATCATTTAATCATTTACTGTATCCCAAACACTGCCGGCAGGAACGCTTGGTTGTTTTCTTCCTCTTTCCGCGGGTCACTGCGGGGTCACGTGATATGCATCACGTGACTCGGTCAAAGGATCTTTTCCTCTCACAGCTTCGCAAAAAAAAAAAAAAAAAAAAAAAACAACCAGAAAGAAGCCGCCGCCGTTCTCCAATTAAAGCTGTTAACGTGTACTACGCTGTTTCCTTGTTGGATTTTCTTCTCTGCTGCTACTGTAAAAACAAAATGAGTGGTAAGATTTGCTGACTGATTTTAAACATTCTGCTTTTATTTTAAAATGTAGAAAGTATTGTATTAATCTGAAGTCATGCCATGTGTTTTTTCAATAGATGCCAGATCTGTCGCTGGAAAAATATTTTAAATTGTGGCCATGTAGTTATAAAAAGATTAGACTTTATTTAGAGTTGAGCTGATTTTATATTCCACAGAATATATTTTATATTCCAGAGCCTTTTCTTTACTAGGCTTTTCTTTTTACAACTAAAATCTGTAAATTGGCATCAGATTATTTGGAAGCCATTGTGAAAGCTTGCTTAAAAAGGGAATGTGTGGCACGTCAGCAGCCCGTTGCATTTTAAGAATTTAAACCCAGACAAATTTCTAGTTTCTTTTTTTTTAATGTGAATGTATACTAATAAAGAAAAATTAAAGAGTTTAAATTATACTAGATGAAATATCGTCCTTATTAAATCATTGATGCCACTTTTTAAGAAATTGAGGCTTCTCAAATTTCTTAAGATAATTGGTGAATAGAGTTGTTTACTCTTATGCACGATTTTGGAATAGGAAATATGCCCTTAAAAATCAATAGCTGTGTGATTTGGGGTAGATTTTGCTCAAATTATATACATTATTAAGGAGTTACTAGGTGTATCTCCAGTTGTACAGATATAGCCACTCTCCTGCCAGATGTGCATTTAATGGTACAATCAGTAACAGATGTAGCTTCTGCATTGGGACAAAAATCTCCCTCACTGACCTTAATCGGGGTTTAGTAGTTACTAAATTAAAAAGTATTGTTGGAACTAAGGAGGTAATCAAACTTTTGCATCATTAAGTATGCAAGATTTTAGAGTTTTGCTGCTATATACAGGAAGAGCAACAGAAGTGGTGCTGTAAATATTGTAGGTCTAAACATGAATACTTGTATTTATTATGTTTATACAATGGGAGTTTTATGTGTTCAGTGTTGCATGTTACTTCACACCAGTATTTTAGATATTAAATAATGATATACATGAATTGTCTTTTTTTTTTTTTAATCTAACCTTGTACCATTTCTGTCTCAGGGTAAGAAAATTCACTTGCTAAAGTGAAATGATTACTTCATAGGAATATGAGTTAATCATTATTCCTGGACTGCAACTAGTAATGGATTTACTGTTTGTTCTATTTTAGATTGGGTTTGTTTTGTTCTGTTTTCAGTATCACACTTAAATATAATTAAAGAATAAAGTAGAATTTTGTACTACTAAGTTATAAAAGATTTTAGCAGCTTTCAAAGTATAAAATGGTTTGAATTATAACTACTTAGTATTTTTATGTATTTATATTTTTAGTAAAAGAAGAGCAACCCAAAGCAGTTATGTAGTTTTACAACTTTAAATGTAATCAGTAATAACTTATTTTTTACCCTGAAGGCTAAAAATCAAACAAACAAAAACTTGTTCTGATGACTTGAAGTAGGGATTAAATTTGACCACATACACAAGGAACCACAGTCTCTGGCATATATAGTAGAAGCTCAACAAAATAATTTCCTTTATTAAGATTACAGATGTGATTTTCAGTGAATTCTCTTTCTGCTTCTCAGCTAAATTTCACATGTTCTGAATAATATCTAAGACAGCTCTCAGGATTCAGAAAGCTAGTTTTATATAAATTAGCTAATAGAAGTAAACCAGCATTACTTTAAAACTGCTGTCATTTTCTCTTGAGTCCAGTGTATAGAAATTAAAAGGTAAGTTTCGGATGAAGCCTTTCTTGCCTAGAGGTATAAAGCACCTCACAAGTTTTATTTAGTGAATTTATAGGTAATGTTGCTTATATGTAGAAAAATTTTGTTCTTCCTTCTGTCTTGTTTTTCAAGGATATGATGATAAAGAAGGCCTTAATTTTCCTTAGAAGCATCAGAGCATAGTTCTTAAGGCTCAAATTATATGTTGCCAAATTGTATATTTTAGTGTTTACTAAATACATAGTAGAGATATATCCTCAGAAATGAAACTCCTTGGTTTTGAATCCTAGTTCTACCACTTGGGCTGTATTAACCTTTCTGCTTCAATTTCTACATGTGGAAAATGGGAGTAATAATATTTACTAATAGAATGATTATGAGGAGAAAAAAGTACATAAAAGGCCTGGCACATAGTAAGTTAGTATTAGCTATTTTAAGATAATATTCTGAACAACTTCATGTATTTGGTGGGCTTGTTTTGGATAGGAAAAGTATTGTTGAAAAGTTATTTTATAGTCATACATAGTATAATTTGGTAGTCTGCCCACATCACTCCTTACTTCCTCTTAACCACTTGAGTCTTTTCCCTACTTTTCTTCCTTCTACTACCTGCCTCTTCTTTCTTTCATTTCCTCCTCCCCTTCTTCTACCCCTTTCTTTCCCCTCCCCTTCACTCCCTCCCTTCCAGCCCTTTTCACTTTCCTCCTGTCTTCTCTCTTATCCTCCTATTACCTCTCCTCCTTTGCCTCCTCCTCCCTCCCCTCCTGCCTTTATCCTCTCCCCCTCCTCCCTCCCTTCTCCCTCTTCTCTCTTCACCCTTTCCTTACCACTATTTAGTACTTATCCTCCTGCATCCTCCTTTTTCCTACATTCTCTTTTTTCTTTCCTTCCTCACCTCTCACCTTCCTTCCCCTACCTTCACCACTACTTTGTTGCTTGGTCCTCACCCCTCCTCCTTCCATAGAAAGAGGAGAGTGGCTGTAATCTGATTTGCTGTAACCTCCGTGCTCTTCATTCTGTTTTTCTGAAATATGTATAATGATACCAGTGAAATTTGTTTCTTTTCTGTCCTGTGATTTAGCTTTTTCCTCCTTGGTTTCTTTTATGACTGGGATCCATCATATGTACTCTGCAGGTTGAAATCTACATATAAAAGGAACTCTTCCTTCATTACATTCTTCATCAGACTCTTGGGTACCTTTATTTCCCTAGAAATGAGTAAAGCTCTCTGAGAAGGTTTCATTTCAACTTATTAAAAACTAGTGGGTGAGGGGACAGTGCAGTCTAAAGTTACATGGGAAAAAAAGGATCTGAGGGTAAGATATTCTTTTTTAAAGTTATGTAAAGCAAGTAAGATTTTAGTTCCTAGAAAGAATAAAACACACACCTTCCAAGAGTGCCTCGTTAGAGAAGGGAAATGAGATAATATTTTTGATAACTGTTTGGAAAGGATATCACTATAAAAACGAAAGGAAATGTAGAATAAGACAAGCTGAGTGTTTTTCAAAGAACTTTTCAGTGTAAGAAACAAAAAAATTTTCTTTGGGTAAATGTGCATGTATAGCATTTCTCTAACTTTGTTCTCAAGCCCCCACAGACATAACTTACACGTTCACAAGAGGTTTTTAACCCTAACAAAGCAAATCCCAAATTTCTAACTATTCTTCCTCTTAACTGCTTTTCCCTCTTGTCTTTTTTTGATTTTTGCCTTTTGTATTTTTCATTGATTTTATATGCAAAGTTTAGTTTGATTTTCCTTTAGGTCAGTGTTTCTTAACTTGCACAATTATAAGAATCACCTTGGATATTTGTAAAGTAAATATGCTGATTCAAGACCCCCATTTACTGTAAGCATACTAAACAGGAATCTCTAGGAGAACCTGGAAATCTGTGTGTTTTTTTTTGGTTTTTTGTTTTTTCGGGGTTTTTTGGCCATGCCGCACACAAGTGGGAACCTAGCTCCCTGATCAGGGATCAGACCCACGCCCCTGCAGTGGAAGCGTGAGTCCTAACCACTGGACTGCCAGGGAAGTCCCTGTGTGTTTTAAAAAGCTCCCCAGGAGACTGTTATGATCACTAGGCAAGTATGAGAAACAGCTATAGGTAAAGAGCAATCAGTGCACTTTATAAGTTAAACTTTTCTATTTTTTAACATCTAAATTTCTTTTCATAGTAATACAGTCACTATTAGTTTGAGTGTTTAGATGAAGAATTCAAAATGTAATTCAGATTGTTTTCAATTTTAGCTTGCTAAGTAATCCTGGATTAATACGTCATTTCTGTGACCCGTTCAGGTCCTGCTCAGGTTCCAATGATGTCCCCAAATGGTTCTGTGCCTCCTATTTACGTGCCTCCTGGATATGCCCCACAGGTATGTTTTATGTAATTTTTCTTTTTATACCTATATAATAGTGATCGTAATGTTACTGTTTAATTCAGACAAAAGGTACCATTTAAGTGCTGAAGTTTACCCAGTACAGTATATCTTTGGTAAATCTATTTCGAATATTTTAGTACATTTAGTATATTTGTAAAGGAGGAAAAATTAAGTTAGCAGCACTCATCATTTGGCCTTGTCTTTGGGTGTTGAATTATAATACAGAATTAATTTTAGAGTTTTATCTCCTTGGGTATGTGAGTAATATAAGTCATATCTTAAGATTTAAAGGTACCTACACTAACTTTTTAAAATTAATCATTTGCTTAAAAGTAATCCAAGACTGTACTTCCAATTTTATTCTTACAGTCATTCACAGACACCCATAGTAATTGTATGGCACATTGTGGTCAATAGAAGAGAATTTAGACCTGTAGACCTGCAACCATAAGGGCTAAGGTACTTCCAATTTTATTCTTACAGTCATTCACAGACACCCGTAATAATTGTATGGCACATTGTGGTCAATAGAAGAGAATTTAGACCTATAGACCTGCAACCATAAGGGCTAAGGGTATCAATATCACCACACACCTGCAGCCCTTTCCTACATACCAGTTGGAAAGCTCTGACTTAAAGAAAAAAATGATAGCTAACTTAGTTACACAGGCAAACTTAATTAAACTTTAGTATCTGTAGGTGTTCAATATCTGCTACTGAGATTCTATGTAGTCGGCACTCATTGCTTCAAAACCTTTTTGGAAATAGCCAGTTTCTTATCCTAGCACTGAATTTATACTTGAAATTTTCTTCAGACCCTCTCTTACTTCCTCTCTGATTATGCCAGAATATTGGTGGGATATTGTGGTGGATTCACTGCTTACTCTGTGAAGCCTACCACTATATGAATGAGAGCAAAAGAGGACCATGATGCTGGGGAGAATGGAAGCAGTATGAGAATTAGAGTCAAAAAGCTGGATCCATGTCATTTTTAAAACCCTCGCTAGCTGCGTGGCCTGGGACAAATCAATTTACTTGAGCCTCAGTATCCTCACTGTAAGATGAGATGATAACATATTAGAAAGTGCTTTGTAAGCCTTTCAGAAGAGTAACCTGCTCACTTTCTACTTTTGTTTAGCACACTGACTCCTTAGCCTGTATTCTGCCTTTATTACCCTACTAAATCTACTCCCTGGTATATACCAAACCAAAGGCCTTTTTCCAGCCTGATCCTCTTTGACCTCTAAACATTTGCCCCTATTCATATGATTTATCCCAGATTATCCCCGATTTCCTTGAAGTAATGCTATCCTGATTCTTCCTACTTCTCTGGTTGTTCCTTCTCAGACCTTTCTCCACCTAAAGAGGATACCCGGTCTTTTCTCTCTAGCACAGTTCAGTTTAACAAATGTGTTGAATGGTACCACGTGTCAAGCTCTGCATTGGGTGCCAGTGACATAAAGATGATTAAGACAGATTCTTTGAAGGCAATTATAGCGTATCCTCTTCTCTCAGCTAACAGTACCTTTTATTTTTACGGCAAATTTCTACCCCTCTCCTTTCACTCAATCATGACCTTCTAGAATTAGCTTTCCTTGAACCTTTTCAGGTGCCTCTCCTTTGGGGTTCTCATGGCACATTATATATATCCTTCTTTTAATGAATTTTTCACACTGTTTAGTTAATAAATTCTCTTTCCTGAGAAGATTATGAATTCGTACAGTTCCTGTATTCAGCAGTGTTCAACAGATATGTACTGAGTGCTCATATATGTCAGGTGCTCTTTTAGGTGATTGAATAAAAAGAGGCAAGGACCTCCGTACTTCTGTAGTTTACATTCTTGTGGGGAAAAGGAAACAATAAGCATAATAAATGGATAAATTATATAATGTATTAGGTGGTGAGTAATAGAAAGAAAATAGAGCTAGTTACATTTTAAAATAGGGTGATCAGACTAGGCATCATTGGAAAGGTGCCTTTGAACCAGGTCTTGAAGGACAGTTGGGAGTTAGCAATGCATCTGTTCGTGGAAAGAGGATTCTGGGAACAGAAACAGCCAATGCAAATGGCCTAAGATGAGAGCATGCCTGAACAACAAAGAGGCCATCGTGGCTGGACTGAGTTCTTAAGGCAGAATAATAGTAAGCAATGAGGTCAGAGAGATAATGGGACTAGATCATACAGGATTCATATTCATTGTTATTTCCTCAATGCTGAGTACAATGCCTGTCATATATTAAGGGCTTAATAAATATTAGTAAATCAATCAAATAATCATCCAAGTTGAGGTTCTATATCTTTAGGCCAAGAGCTACTGAAATAATCTTCCTATATTACTTCTTCGATTTTTTTCACTTCTGTGCTTATTATTTGGCTTGTCCACTCAATGAAGTCTGGATTTCTTGACATATAAGGCCTTAACACAGTTCTCTTCTAGTTTGTCTTCGTACCCTTCTCTTGATACATCTAATCACGTAATCTATTTTTGCAGCCAAACATGACTACTCACATGCTCACTTGATGTTTTTCTTTCTTCATGCTTTTGTTTATGCTGTTATTTGGGGAATGTTATTCATTCCCTCATTTCTGCCTTTTGAAATTCTACCCATCCTTGAGAACCTAGATCGAGTTATTTGTACCATTCTTTGGTTATATGTTATGTACCACCTGGTATTATAATTGTGTATATATATATATTCTTCTTAAATGGGATTTTAAGTTCCTTGAGCATAGGGAGGTACCTTTTAATTATCATTTTTATTCTGTGGTAATTCAAATATAGTAGGTGCTTCATAAATATTTGTCAAATAAGTGAATGAACTTTAAGAATAATCTTACTGGAAGCATTATGTGAGGCTAATTATTAATTAACAATTTATCAATCTTAGTTTAAGATTATCTCTAGGAAATGTATCATTTTAAGCACACAGCGGTAATCCAAGGACAAAAATCTAGTTTCATCATTATTGAAATAATTTAAGTACCCACTATGGATTCTAACATTTTGACATCACTGTTGAAGTACATCCCCCATTGCCTGACATACGCAATTTCTGATGTTAGAAAATACTTATAAAGTGCCAAGTTCTAGGCACAACTAAGAGCTTGATAATTGTCCAAAACTTGGCACATAAGCAAACGTAATTATATTAGCAAATATAGAAGCTGGGCGTTGAACCAAATGTTAAGACACAGAGATGGCTGTTGTTAAGTACAAGCTGTATTTGGCTCAGCAGGAACCAAGTAGCACACACACTAAATCCATGAATAGCTATCATCTGTAGTCTCCTTTTAGACTTTAGTACACTGTTCTCCCCTCAGGGCAGCAGGTTTAATCACCTCCATCCCGGCCTTGTATCTCTTATTGAAGGCCAGTGATCCAAGGAGGGTCAAGTAATGTTTTTGCTATATCATCATGTAATTCAGTACATACTAATGGGATTCAGCAAATGTATGTATCCTAAAACGTTTGGTCAGGCAAGCAAGGACTGCAAAAATTAAAATCCAGTGTTGGGACCATTTAGCTCTACCACTGAGGAAGTAATGATGCTACATATCTAGGAGCATATTGAGGCTGAAAAATGAAAGTTTCAAAAGATAGATAGATCTTAATTTAAGATGAAGATCAAGATTTAACAAAAATACTTATTAGTAGAAACATGAAGAAATCATGATTTACCCAGGATAAATCAACCTTCAAATTTTTGATGTTTTACCAATGGCATGTCCCCCTTCTGTAGTTTACATTCTTGTGGGGAAAAGGAAACAATAAGCATAATAAATGGATAAATTATATAATGTATTAGGTGGTGAGTAATAGAAAGAAAATAGAGCTAGTTACATTTTAAAATAGGGTGATCAGACTAGGCATCATTGGAAAGGTGCCTTTGAACCAGGTCTTGAAGGACAGTTGGGAGTTAGCAATGCATCTGTTCGTGGAAAGAGGATTCTGGGAACAGAAACAGCCAATGCAAATGGCCTAAGATGAGAGCATGCCTGAACAACAAAGAGGCCATCGTGGCTGGACTGAGTTCTTAAGGCAGAATAATAGTAAGCAATGAGGTCAGAGAGATAATGGGACTAGATCATACAGGATTCATATTCATTGTTATTTCCTCAATGCTGAGTACAATGCCTGTCATATATTAAGGGCTTAATAAATATTAGTAAATCAATCAAATAATCATCCAAGTTGAGGTTCTATATCTTTAGGCCAAGAGCTACTGAAATAATCTTCCTATATTACTTCTTCGATTTTTTTCACTTCTGTGCTTATTATTTGGCTTGTCCACTCAATGAAGTCTGGATTTCTTGACATATAAGGCCTTAACACAGTTCTCTTCTAGTTTGTCTTCGTACCCTTCTCTTGATACATCTAATCACGTAATCTATTTTTGCAGCCAAACATGACTACTCACGTGCTCACTTGATGTTTTTCTTTCTTCATGCTTTTGTTTATGCTGTTATTTGGGGAATGTTATTCATTCCCTCATTTCTGCCTTTTGAAATTCTACCCATCCTTGAGAACCTAGATCGAGTTATTTGTACCATTCTTTGGTTATATGTTATGTACCACCTGGTATTATAATTGTGTATATATATATATTCTTCTTAAATGGGATTTTAAGTTCCTTGAGCATAGGGAGGTACCTTTTAATTATTATTTTTATTCTGTGGTAATTCAAATATAGTAGGTGCTTCATAAATATTTGTCAAATAAGTGAATGAACTTTAAGAATAATCTTACTGGAAGCATTATGTGAGGCTAATTATTAATTAACAATTTATCAATCTTAGTTTAAGATTATCTCTAGGAAATGTATCATTTTAAGCACACAGCGGTAATCCAAGGACAAAAATCTAGTTTCATCATTATTGAAATAATTTAAGTACCCACTATGGATTCTAACATTTTGACATCACTGTTGAAGTACATCCCCCATTGCCTGACATACGCAATTTCTGATGTTAGAAAATACTTATAAAGTGCCAAGTTCTAGGCACAACTAAGAGCTTGATAATTGTCCAAAACTTGGCACATAAGCAAACGTAATTATATTAGCAAATATAGAAGCTGGGCGTTGAACCAAATGTTAAGACACAGAGATGGCTGTTGTTAAGTACAAGCTGTATTTGGCTCAGCAGGAACCAAGTAGCACACACACTAAATCCATGAATAGCTATCATCTGTAGTCTCCTTTTAGACTTTAGTACACTGTTCTCCCCTCAGGGCAGCAGGTTTAATCACCTCCATCCCGGCCTTGTATCTCTTATTGAAGGCCAGTGATCCAAGGAGGGTCAAGTAATGTTTTTGCTATATCATCATGTAATTCAGTACATACTAATGGGATTCAGCAAATGTATGTATCCTAAAACGTTTGGTCAGGCAAGCAAGGACTGCAAAAATTAAAATCCAGTGTTGGGACCATTTAGCTCTACCACTGAGGAAGTAATGATGCTACATATCTAGGAGCATATTGAGGCTGAAAAATGAAAGTTTCAAAAGATAGATAGATCTTAATTTAAGATGAAGATCAAGATTTAACAAAAATACTTATTAGTAGAAACATGAAGAAATCATGATTTACCCAGGATAAATCAACCTTCAAATTTTTGATGTTTTACCAATGGCATGTCCCCCTTAAGTTTAGAAGCACTTCAGGTATGAACTCATCATTAACTCATATATTTTAACTTCATTTTTGAGAATAACAGACAGGGTATTATACACTGGGTAATCTGGGGATTAACTGGTTCTGTTTTTCCCATTTGTAATTTGCAAAACCCAAACTCGCCATTAAAATTGCCAGTTGTATTATAGTTCCTTTGCATATCTATTCAAGAGTTCCACAATATTGTTTATTTTATATTTGTACCTTATTGCTCTGATACTTTAGCATTCTACTCAGCAGTAATGGGAATAGTCAGACTTAATTTTTCAGTTACGTAACTTTTACTGTTGGATCAGAAAAATGGATCTTTTTTTAAAAAAATTTTTTATTAACTATGACACTGTGTAAGATACCATCCAATATGATAGGGAAACCTAAAGTTAATTAAAATGATATGCATAAAGCAAAATGTAATTCACCGGAAGCTTAAATATAGTTCAAAATGTAGTTCACCGGAAGCTTAAATATAAAGGAATATTAATTTTGCAAACAAGCCAATGGGAAATATATTTAGTGATAAAGAACAAATATAGTTGTATATTTTAAAAGTTGTATATTTTTCTGATCATTATTACGTAGAAAACTTGGAAAACAGGTAAAAGGGTAAGGAAAAAATTGCATCAAGTGTTATTATAACCTGGAGACATAACCTTCACGAACTCTATTATTATAGTTTAGCAAGTAAGAAAGGGAGGTTTACAAGAGATTTGACATACTGCATAGAGGCAGAAATATGTGCCAACTGAACTGAGACATCAAATAGAGAAACAAACAGAAACAGTAAAACTCAAAAAACAAAGCAAATGATGACACGGAGAGCAAAAGGTGACAAGTGTAGAAGGAACTTAATTTCCTGGCAAATAATAATAACTTATAGTCGCTAAGGGCATTGCAGCTCAGAACACTTGGTATTTTAAGGATGAAGTTAATGAATTATCAAGAAAATATTATAGATTTACCTGAATGGAACTCCTGAAAGGTAATAGGAAAAGTTCTCTCCTTCTGCCTTTCTTGTAATGAATGGTTCCCCTGTTTTTTATAGAATGTGGGTTGTTATGGTGATGAGAGGGTACCTAACAGGGAGGGGATTATAGATCTCATAATGTGGGGAAAGGGCCTATATCAGCTTCATAAAAAGTTTCAGATTACTCCATTGAGCTGGACTTAGTATTTCACTGTGCCTTTATGTCAGCCCGCAGCAATGAGGTCAGTTAAGTTTTTCAAAGATTCTACAAACCAGTCTGATCTCAGTCTTCCCTGTCTCTCGTGGAGAGAACAGCCAAAAAAGATGGGCAGCAGTGTAAGAGACTGGAAGGGGACTTAGAGGTTTAGATGAGGACGAAGAGTCACAGAGCTGAAGAGAAAGGTTGTAGTCGCTCAGTGACATTGCTGTGTGTTTGATTAGATATATAAAATAAATATCTGTTGGATGAATGGCCAGAAATATCTTTATTACTGTTTAATAACTTAAAGTTGGAGTAGTTCAGGGTTCAGGGTGAGGCAATAGAAGTAGGTTGCTAAAAGTAGTGAGGAAGCAAAGACTGTAGGCATTGAAGAAGTCACAAAACCCTAGTAATTTGGTGTTGTTAAGGGGGAGCAGGGGAGCATTTGAGTAGAACTAATAGAATTTATTTCTGGTCATATCATTCATTAAACAAAAAAGTTTTTGAGCGTCTGTCATATGCTAGGTGTATTATACCAGATATTGGGAAGAAAACAGTATACAGAACAGATCTGTCATGGAATGTATATTCTGGTGCACAATATAAAATGTCAGACAGTAAACACAACCTCCTTTCTCTGCAGTCCCTCTCAATTACGTCTGTGTTCAATAAAACAGGGCTTTGTCTAATTAGAAATTGCGTGGCATATGTGGTTAGGTGGTCAGACTATGCTGATTGATAGTTCCATTTAATTTTATCTCATTGCCTTTAATTTTTTTTAACATAGACTAATCTGGATATTTTACCTTTTTTTTTTCCTTTTCACGACTTGATTTTATTTTAATCATCACCGTCAGTGTACCCTGTTGGTATAAAATTTAATGTCCTGGCTATTTCTTGGCAGCTGGAGACTTAGCAGATAGTTTTGAGGTCTCTGGCCTTACTCTGAAGTTACTGGCTGTTCAGGTGGTTACTGGAAGTGGTGGAGTTCTCCACACACTCTTGGTCCTGGTCTGGCTCTTTTTTTTTTTTTAAATCTCTGCATCTTAGCTTTTTTTTTTTTTTTTTTTTTAATTGTGGTAAAATACACACTAAAAATTTACCATCATAACTATTTTAAATGTACAGTTCAGTGGTATTAAGTACATTCACACTGTTGCACTACCATACATCCACAAGAACTCTTCACCTTGCAAAGCTGAACTCTGTACCTTATCAACCTTAAAAATAAAACACATAGTTATTACAGCAGCGAAATGAGGTTATTTAGGAATAGCAGAGGAATTGCAGTTCAGGGCATGCAAACTATGGCAAACCACAAGCAAGTCCCTAAAACAAAGAAGAGGACTATTCTTTTATAAAGAAAAGAGGAGAGTTGGGAAGGGGTGGGTTTTTGAGCAAAATCCATTGGAGGAAAGAGAGTTCAGGGTTATGGCTGCTTCTCATTAGGCTAGTTGTGGTGGCTTCTCATTGGCTAGGCTGTTGCTGGGCGAGAAAAATCTTCCTTCCTCCAGCTGGGGTATGTAAAGGCAGCTTCTTCTGGTTGGGGAATGCAAGGTATGCTTCTTGCTAGTGTCTGCAAGGAGCAGCAAGCAGGAGTTAAGTGAGAAGCCTTCAGGGCTTCCCAACTCTTTTTAAATGAGGTTTCTTTTATTCATTTTCACAACCTGTTAAACAATAACTCCCCAATCTCTCTTCCCTCAGCTTATCTTTATATTTGAAATGTTCTTTTTCAGAAGAAAAGAAAAACATTTCTTTTGAAATGTTTCTTTCAAAAGAAAAGTTTTAATTTCAAAAGTAATTTAGACATTTCTTTTTTAACCGATGAGATCTCACTTGTGTTTGTGAAATTTTTAAAGGCAGTAGAAGCCAGGTGTTTGTGGATTCTATGCCCACAAAATGAATAAGAACATAGAATTGAAGCCGGAATACCTGAGTTCAGTTACTAGCTCCTCCACTTACTACCTGTGTGACCTTGCAAGTTATTTGACATCTCTGTGCCTCAGTTTCCCCGTCTAAAAAATGGAGATAATAGGGCTTCCCTGGTGGCGCAGTCGTTGGGAGTCCGCCTGCCAATGTAGGGGATGCGGGTTCGTGCCCGTCCGGGAGGATCCCAAGTGCCGTGGAGCGTCTGGGCCCGTGGGCCATGGCCGCTGGGCATGCGCGTCCGGAGCCTGTGCTCCGCAGTGGGAGGGACCGCAGCAGTGAGAGGCCCGCGTGCTGCAAAAAAAAAAAAAAAGAATAAAAAAGAATTTAAAAAAACGGAGATAATAATACTACCTATTTGTAGCATTGTGTTGAGGATTAAATAGTTAATACATGTCCCTTGAGAAACTTACAGTTAAATTATAGAGTAAGACTTATGGATTTGGAAAATTAACAAATACTACAGTGTTATGGATACCAAACAAGTGATAGAGAATAAATGCAATGGAATTGTTAGGAAGGAGAGATCACTGAGATTGTGGTGTCTAGGAAAGGGTCACAGAGAATAATCAAAAGAAACTATCTACAGGCTCCTAACCCCACATCTCTACCAATATCTGGAATTATATGCTCTACCTTCTCATCTCATCAGTCCATACTTGTTTTTCATCTAGAACAAAGACAAACTTTTCTGCTCCTGTCCAGATCCTGTGCCCCAGCTGGAGCCCTGAATCTCATCTCCTTTTGCCTGCTCAAGGACATTACTCTAGCATTCTCTCTCCTACATCATCAATTTCTTACTCTCTGATGGATTGTGCTGATTAGTATATCAGTATGTTGTAATTGCTCTCACTAGAAACAACAAATTTTTTAAGCTGCTTGACTCTACTACTGTCAGTCACCACCCTATTCCCATATTCCCCTCTGCAGGAAAACTTCCCAGAATTGTGCTGTTACCTCTCTAATTCTCCTCCCCACTTTCTCTCTTAAATCCACTCCAATCAGGCTTTGCCCCTATGATTACACTAAAACTGCTCTCACTGAGGTCACTATGACTTACATATTGCTATATCCAATGGTCAGTCCTTAGTCTTCATCTTATTAAACCTGTCAGCAGCATTTGACAGAATTGATCCTTCCTCCCTGACACACTTAAACAAACTTCCAGACTCCACATTCTTAAGTTTTCTTCCTGCCTTACCTGGTTGTCCTTTCCCAGTCTTTCTGCAACTGCAGACTACTATTATCTAACTGCCTACTCAACATTTACACTTAGATGTCTTACAGACTTACCAAACTTAAATGCACAAAACCTAAAACTCCAAATCTTCCCTGGCCCGCACCCCCCAAATGACTTGTTCTAACTGCAGCCTTCCCTTTCACTGTTGGTGAAATACCATCGTTCCAAAACTTCTTTTTCACACTTCTCCGCTGGAATTATCAGCTAATCTTGTTGTTCTACCTTTAAAGATACGCAGAATGTGGACCACTTCTTACCACCTCCACTGCTACCACCGTGGTCCAAACCTCCACCATCTCTTGCCTAGATTTCTGCAGTAGCTTCCTGAATGATTTCCCCTTTTTTACCCTTGCCCTACAATCTGTTCTCAACTCAGCAGCCAGAGTAATCCTGTAAGAGTATGTCAGGAGCTTCTCACCCTCAGCACTGCAGACATTTAGGCGTGGTGATTTTTTGTTGTGGGGTTGCCCTGTGTGTGTTGCAGGGCATTGAGGCAGCATCCCTGACCTCAGCTCGCTGGATGCAAAGTAGTGCCGCCAGCTCCAGGCGTGACAACCAGAAGTGACTCCACGTGTTGCCACAAAATCACCCCTGGATGAGAATCACTTGTTTGTATCCCTCTTCTGCCCAAAACTTTTTTTTTTTTTGGGGCCACGCGCGGCATGTGGGATCTTAGTTCCCCCACCAGGGATGGAACCCACGCCCCCTGCATTGGAAGCGCAGAGTCTTAACCACTGGGCCACCAGGGAAGTCCCTCCCCTACCATTTGTATCTCTTTGATCTCATCTGTTTCTGTCTTCCTCCTCCTTTATGCTGATCCAGTCACACTGGCTTCCTTCTAGCCACATCTACCTTAGAGGCTCTGTTCTAACTGTTCCCTCTACCCAGAACACTCTTTCAGATTTTTGTGTGGCTAATTCCTTCAGTTCCTTCAAGTCTCTGCTCAAATTTCATTTTGCCAATAAGGCGTATCCTGATCACTCTTTTATACTACAACCTGTTCCCCTCCCACAATCCTTCTAATCCCCCTTACCTGTTCTGTTTGGTTGTTGTTTTTTTTCTCGTAGTATTTATCACCATGCAGCATGCTCAATAATTTACTTTTGATGTCATGTTTGTCTGCCCCTGTTAGTGTGTGTGCCCGCATAAACACATCACTCTGTATTTTCTCTCCTAAATTACCAATTTCTTTTTGTTCAAAAACAAATCTTTTGTTTTTTTAATGAATGGAGGAGGGTATTGCTAGATTTGGAAGGAGAGATGGGATTTGCATGGTTATGGATTAAGGGGAAGCAAAGTGAGGAGGGTAGATGGCATAAACCAAAGTACAAGATAAAGAAATATGTCGGTTAGGTATGAAGATACTTTTTTTTAGTATACCAGCCTGGCTGGAATTAAGGGCTCAGGATTTGGTGTGGAAGAAGATACAGTAATAATGATAGGTTGGAACCAGATGGGATGGTAGGTTGAAGAGTATGTACAGTACAATCCTATCAGAAATGGCGAAGTCATTTAAGATTTGTGAGTCAGAGAGTTGAGAAAGATGAAAGTAGTATGTTAATGATGGACACTGTGGTTTGGCTCACTCAGAATCCATTTCAGACTTCTTCTAATGTCCGTTCCTATAGGTTAGAGGCTGAAAAAAACTAAACAGTTTCCAGATTATCTTCAGCTAGGCTTCCAGATATGATTTAGTTTCCACCAGTCAGTCATATGCACTTGTCTGAGGCTTGAACCAGAACTGAGTTAAACAGGGAGAGAGGTGGGATATGAAGCATCCATTGTGCTAGAAGCCAGGCATTATAGTTCTAGAGCTAGTGTATAAGAACAGTGATTCATTTGCTCTTCTGGTCCCATATTACAGACAAGTCATCTCACACTCCAACAGGTAAGGTTAGTTTAATAGGCTATTTAGTAGCAACTATATTCTTTCTAAAGCAGTAATATATTTGTAATCTAGGCTTACCTTTACCCAAATAAGTGTGTTTTCTAATATTCCTCCCAAGCACATACGTTTATAAACAAAATTTGCAATTCGTTTAAGCATAGTAAAACGTGTCCTTCCTGAAAATACCAGGATTTGCCTTTAAGTTAGCACTTTACATTTTAATCGTTTTCTGTTATTAGCCATTTGTTGTACTTAAGTAGTAATCATTTAAGTCTAAAAGATTAAGGACCCTGTTTTAGTAGAAGGATTTCTAATTTTGAGGTTAAATCTTGTATCTTTTTAGGCCTTCCTGTATGTCCTTGTTGTTCCAGTGAGGTTCAAAAGGAATAAATCTGGCGTTTTAAAAAATCCTTTGCCACAGTGTGACCCCTATTTAAAAACGTGTGATTTCTATGACTCATAGCCACAGATATTTTTCTTAACTGGGAGTTAATATATTAGGTGTTTGCCTCCCTTGAAATGATCTTCAGTTATTAAAATTGTTCTGGTCATGGTCCTTAGAGTTTTATACCTAAATTCAATATATGGTTGATCTTAGGAGTCTGGATCCAGCTTTTTCCCATATTATGTTCAAACCAAAAGTTCCCTTGAGACTCTCTTCATTTTTACTGTATCACTAAATGCATGTATCACGTAAGATAAATACCAGATGTCATAACTCATTGTTTATATTATTATTTAGCTTGTCTTATCAGTGTTTTAATATTTATATTGCATTGTATAACAAAAACTACTTCATGTTGTTCAGTGCTAATTCATATGTATGTAATGTACTTAATAAAATCTTTTCATGTTGGTTCTGTAAAATTTCTTAATTAACTCCTAATGGTGTAAAAATTCTTACTCTAACATATTTGAAAAAGATTGCTTAACATCCTATGGAAGAAACTTTTAATCTGTTATTCATTTTGTAGGTTATTGAAGACAATGGTGTTCGAAGAGTTGTTGTGGTTCCTCAGGCACCAGAGTTTCATCCTGGTGGTCACACAGTCATCCATCGTTCTCCACATCCTCCTCTGCCTGGTTTCATTCCTGTACCAACCATGATGCCCCCTCCACCACGCCACATGTACTCACCAGTAACTGGAGCTGGAGACATGGCAACACAGTATATGACACAGTATCAGTCTTCACAAGTATATGGAGATGTAGGTAAGTATCTAAAAATATTCCTGTTTTATGGAGTTGGCTTTTTTTTTGCTTGGATATAATAGGTACTACTACTATATAAAAGAAACAAAAAATGGTAACAGTATCACAGTCATTTTCTGTTATTCAAACACTGTGTTAAGGGAACTCTATTCAATACTCTGTAATGACCTATATGGGAAAAGAATCTAAAAAAGAGTGGATATATGTATATGTATAGCTGATTCACTTTGCTGTACACCTGAAACTAACACAACATTTTAAATCAGCTTTACTCCAACAAAAATTTATTTAAAAACAAAACAAAAAAACACTGCAGATGAGTAAACAGAAAATCAAAGAGGGGAAGTAACTTCTATCATGCAGCAGTATTTAGTGGGGACGCATTCAAACAAGAGGTCTTCTTTGTCCTGCTGCTCTCCAGGCTCTGAGGAAATTTTTTAGCCAGGAATAATCATGCTACTGTTAAATCCTGAAGCCTCTGATGCCACTAACCAAAGTTGCTAGGTTCTGTAACATACTGAAAAAAAAAACAGTAAGACATAACATCTGCCCTCAGGGAGTTTAAATTGTTGGGAAGAATAGATAACTACACACACACAAAATAATAATCTTATTCTTTCCTATGGCTTTAAATACCATCTATATACTGACAGTTCTTAAATTTGTGTCTTCAGTCAAAACCTCTCCTCTAAGTCCCAGACTTTTATTTCTAACTCCTTTTTTTTTTGACCATGACGTGCGGCTTACGAGATCTCAGTTCCCCAACCAGGGATTGAACCCTGGGCCACAGCAGCGAAAGCCCAGGATCCTAACCACTAGGCCACCAGGGAACTCTCGTAAATGCCTTCTTGATAACTCCACTTAAATTGTCTCATACATCTCAGTTATAGCATTTTAAAACATAAATCTCAATGATGGAACCTGCTTTTCTTTGCCATCTTCATCCCAATAGATGGTACCACTGTCCACTCAGTTTGCTCAAGGGAAAACCAGACGTGGCCATGTTTGATTCCTCCTCTTTCAACCCCCACTTCAACTGGTATCTACTTTCAGAAGTTTCCCAAATGAATCTACTTTTTCTCCACTGCTCCTCAGTTCTAGTCCACCATCAGCTCTTGTCAGGACAGCTGCAGCAACAGCCTTCCCGTTGGTTTTCTGCCGTCATTCTTGCCCCCAACCATCCAGGCTCAGCCAGAGTAATCATTTTAAAATATAAATCAGACCATTCTTCTGTTTAACGGATTTCAGTGACTTTCCATTGCATTTAGAATAAAATCCTAAACCCTTCCCCTGGACCAGGATTTCTCAACCTCAGCACTCTAGATCTTTGAGGAAGGATAAGTCTTTATTGTGGAGGACAGAACTGTGCATTATAGGACTCTAGATCTTTGAGGAAGGATAAGTCTTTATTGTGGAGGACAGAACTGTGCATTATAGGATATTGAGAAGAATCCCTGCCCTCTACCCACTAGATGCCAGTAGCACACAACTCCAGCCCTCACCCTGACTCGATTGTGACAACTAAAAATATCTCCAGACATTTCCAGATGACTCCTGGGGGCCAGGATTGGCACTGGTTGCAAACCGCTGCCCTGGACAAGATCCTGCCTTGTCCCACTTTTTCCCATGCATGTGCCCCACCTTCAGTTTTTCAGAACCAAGCTCTTTCTTGCCTCAATGCTTCTGCAAATGGTGTTCTCTCTACCAGAAGTACTCTTCCCCCTTTTCCATGCAAGGCTTCTTTATTATTTTTTTTTCTTTAGATTTCAGCTTTCAGAGAGATCTTCCCTAACCTTTCCTTGTCAGTCTCTAGCACTGAAACCTTTTGTTTCTTTCACAGAACTTAACACAATTTGATTTTTTTGTTGTTTTTTTGGATGTCTTTCTCCCTTATTTAACTGTAAACCACCTAAGAACTGAATCTGTTTTATTCATCACTGTTTTCCTTGCACTTAATCAGTACCTGTCATTTACGCTTAGTAAATCTGTAGAAGAAATAACTCTAAATACAAAATTTAAATTGTGTAGCACAGCCTGTAAGTAGTAGATGTATTATATATATTATGTAATATATTACATTTTTTTCAAACTTATTTCTATTGCCGAAGTAATGCATATTCCATAGGTCTGAGTGTGGTTTGGTTTTCTGCATTTCTAACAAATTTCCAGGTGAGGCTCATGCAGTGGTCCAATGAACTTAATTTTGAGTAGCGAGAGTATATACTATAAATCGGTCTCTTCCATTTTTTTACTCCTAATTTACTCCTAATTATGACTTAGTTTTTTAAAATGTGTTTGAGAGGGACTTCCCTGGTGGCGAAGTGGTTAAGAATCCGCCTGCCAACGCAGGAGACACGGGTTCGATCCCTGGTCCGGGAAGATCCCACATGCCACAGAGCAGCTAAGCCCGTGTGCTACAACTACTGAGCCTGCACTCTAGAGCCCACGAGCCACAACTACTGAGCCCGCGTGCTGCAACTGCTGAAGCCTGCACACCTAGAGCCCATGCTCCGCAACAAGAGAAGCCACAGCAATAAGAAGCCCATGCACCACAACGAAGAGTAGCCCCCTCTCGCCACAACTAGAGAAAGTCCGCGCAACGAAGACCCAATGCAGCATCAATCAATCAATCAATCAATCAATATTTTTTAAAAATGTGTCTGAGAAAATTATAAGAAAAAGCTAAATATTACAATTTACTATGGTTTTACATTGTTAAAACCCATTGTTATTCAGAGGAGATATGCATTAGAATGTATAAATATGATTCACAGCGATGAGAAGGAAAGTGAAGCATACAAATCTACGAAGAGCACTAATCTGAAAACCAGCTACCCAGTGATGGAAGATAAGAGTCATATTGTATTTGAAGTTATAAGCCAAGGAATTTACCACTAGATCCTAGTAACTTACAGTAGTTTTACAGTAGTTTTATAATTAGTAGCTGCCTCCATGACCCCTTTTCCATGCATATTTTGTTTGGATTCCCAAAGTGGGACCTAATCCAACATTTCACTGTCAACAACTATGGTTATTGAGCCTGAACTTTGCTAGACACTATGCTCATACATGTATTATCTCACTTAAGCCTCAATAAAGTCCTCCAAAATACAGATAAAGAAACTGAAGCTCAGAAATGTTAAGTAATTTCTGCAAGGTCACAACTAGTTCATTGTTGAGGATTTTAACCTTCTCAGGTCTATTTGATAATAAATTTCCTATTACTACAACATATTTTTTATTTTCCCCTCATGGTTCATTTATCATTCTATTTGCATAGTAAATGAAATATAAAAACATTTGGATAGCTACATTTTTAAAGTATGCACTAATTAATTACAGTCCCTGTGGTTTTTTTTTTTATTGAGATAATTCACGTAACAAAATTCACCATTTTAAAGTGTACAGTTCAGTGATTTTTAGTATATTCACTAGATGCTAGATTCACTACTGTTATCTAATTTCAACACATTTCTATCATCCCAAAAAGAAACTCTGTGTCTATTAAGAGTCAGTCCCAATTCCCCCTTTTCCCCCACCTCGTAATCTACTTTCTGTCTCTATGGATTTGTCTACTCTAGAGATTTCATGTAAATGTTCATACAATATATAGCCTTTTGTATCTAGCATTTTTCACTTAACATATTGTTTTCAAGGTATATTTCAAGCTTGTACCATGATAAGTACTCCTCTCCTTTTAATGGCTGAAAAATATTCCATTATGTGGATATAATTTTGTTTTTCCATTCATTAGTTGATAGACATTTGGGTTGTTTACACTTTTTGTCAGTTTTGAATAATGATGCTGTGACATTTGTGTACAAGTTTTTGTGTAGACATATGGTTTCATTTCTCCTGCGTATATAACTAAGAGTGGAATTACTGGCTTATATGGTAATTGTATGTTAACTTTTTGAAGAACTGCAAAATTGTTTTCCATAGTGACTGTACTATTTTACATTCCTACCAGCAACGTATGAGAGTTCTGATTTCTTCCTATCGTTGCCAAAATTTGCCTTTAGATTCTAGCCATCCCAGTGAGTGTGAAGTATTATCTCAGTGTGATTTTGATTTGCTTGTCCCTAGTAACTACTGATGTTGAGCATCTTTTCATTTGCTTATTGGCAATTTTTATATCATCTTTGGAAAGATGTCTATTTAAATCCTTCACCTCTTTTTAATTGGGTTATTTGTCTTTTTTTGAGTTGTAAATGTTTTTGTGTATTTTGGGTACAAGTCTCTTATCAGATATATGATTTGCAGATATTTTCTCCCATGTTGTCTCTTTACTTTTTTGATGGTATCCTTTGATGCAGAAAAGTTTTTAATTTTAATGAAGTCCACCTTATTTTTTCTTTGATTGCTTGTATTTTTGGTGTCATATCTAAGAAATTATCAAATCCAAAGTCGTGCAGATGTGTGCTTGTTTCCTTCTATAAGTTTTATAGTTTTAGCTCCTACATTTAGGTCTTTGATTCATTTTGAGTTAATTTTTGTGTATAATATGAAGTAAGGCTCTAAACTTACTCTTTTACTTGTATATATCCAAATTCCTGGGTTTTTATTTTAATATTATTGTGCATATCCTTACAGTATTCAAGATTATACTAATTTTCTTAAATCACTGATAAAATTTTTTTACTGAGATTTTTGAGACTTTTCCTTTGAAAAATATTTTCCTCACTACAGATTTTAAATTTACAATGAAAATGAACTCTGAGGACAACTGATTTAACAATATTTATGAGGGTATTGATTTATATTATATTGCTCTATGACTTATTAGAATGAATACATTCTAAGTCTCAGCCCTGAGTTTACAATATCTGAAGATGTAATACTCTGTACCTAGATTCTGTTATTAGTTAACAGTCCCACTCACTTCTTTTTACTGACTCTTAAAACCTTTTTTAGTGATGATTTGCTTTTTTTGAGTCATAAGGGAATTTAGGTAGGTGGAGATTTTCTCTTTACTAGTTGTTATGTTTGAAGTTGAAAGAGATGCTAAAAGTAATGGCTACAAAAGAGTAAAAGAAGAACTGTACACAGCTTAGTTCAGCTCTTATTCCCCACCTGTAATAGTCATAGCATACCACCAAGCTGTTTCTATGGAGATTAATAGTTGAGAAAAGAGGAAGGAAAGAAGTGGCTGTAAGATTACAATTATAATCAAGTCACAAAGCTTGGTTCTCTCAGTTGGTGGAGACACAGAAGTAGCTTTGTTATGCAAGATTATTCTTTGAAATACTTTATAATACATAAGTTTTATATAATATAGATAGATTTATTTCCTGTTCTTTTCTCATGCCATAAATGAGTTTGGAGACAGTGACCTTTTTAAATGTCTTTTATTTTTTATTTCTTCTTAGATGCCCACTCTACACATGGAAGGTCCAACTTCAGAGATGAAAGATCTAGTAAGACATATGAACGTTTGCAGAAAAAATTAAAAGATCGCCAAGGAACACAGAAGGATAAAATGAACAGTCCACCATCATCACCCCAGAAATGCCCTTCTCCCATAAATGAACATAATGGGCTTATGAAAGGGCAGAATGCTAGTGGTGTAAACATAGGATCAGCAAAGAACAAGTCAGGAAGGGGGAAAGGTGGTGCACAAATTGATACAGAAATAGAAGGTAACTATTTAAAATATATTCTAATTGTACTTTTTATCATCATTTAACCTAAAAGTATATTCTAACCTTTCAGTCATTTCGTCATGCTTCACATAAACTGCCGATTAATAGCCTAACACTTCTTAAATGTGAGGGGAAAGTTTTAGAATCTAAATTGTTACTAGGGTATTTCTTTTTACATTTTGGGAAAGCTCAATTAATAATTTCACCTATATCTAAACTTTACTAACCAAGAGAAATTCCTCTTTGATAGGAAAACTCAAAGTTCATCCAGATTCCTTTCCTTCTTCTTTCTGGACCTAGATAAGGCTATGCTGATTTTTATCAAAACTCTTTAATCCTCCCAGCTTCTTTATATGCAAGTCTCTGATAGCAACTAGTTCTGTCATTCACCAATCTATATACTCTGTAGTTAGGATAGAGTATTGTCCATTTCTTTCTTCAAAAGTTCTTTTCTTTCAAAATCCCCATGTTTCCCTTGGATCCTTCCTTTAACCTGTGACTTTCACCATATGAACTCTGAGCATTACTTCCTTTTCTTTAAAATTTCCATTCCCCATCAACAAATTTAATGCTTTAACAACCTCTTGGCTTGTATATTAACGTTTATCAAAATGTTCTCCCATATTTTTGAGACCTTCTGATCATTCTTTTCAGCACTGATGTTTCAGAAGAGTTAAGCTAAAGTTTCAGATACGTCAGTGGTGGCGACAAGTTATGGTCAAGTCAATTATATTCCTATTTTGGGAACCACAGTTAAGGCAGGTCATGAAACAAATACTTAACTTGTCATTAAGAGGTATGAGATTGGCAAATAAGGACTTTCCAGAGAGAGAGTATTCTTTACTTTTTTTTTAAGTATAAAAATATACTTTCCGTAAAACTTATTGACTAGTTCAGATGTATATAATGGTATTATAATTAGTAATCATGGTCAAAACAGACATAGAAACTGAGGCAGAAGAACTCTAAAGAGCCACAAGCTGCTGAATATGAACTAAGAGGTAAAAACTAGAAAATCAAACTCAAATACCAACCACTTAGTATATGTTTTAGAAGACATATTGGGAAGGGAGTGGGATGATTGCATTTAGGTTCATTTTTTTTTAATATTCAAAAAAAAAAATTTTTTTTTTTTTTTTTTAAGAAAAAGATGAAGAAACTAAAGCTTTTGAAGCACTTCTTTCCAACATTGTCAAACCAGTGGTAAGTATCTTATGTATTTTCTTGACATTTATATTTAGTATATTCATATAGGATTTTGGTATATTCAGGCCTTGTTTAAAACTTAACTATATGTAAGGAATGTGAGGTCAGTAGTGGATCAGTACAGATCTGACATAAGGTGAGATAGTTTAGTTTAATCAGTGAAGCAGAATACTCAACCAAGAATTTTTAAACAAGTTTTTAATATATGCTCA
Source organism: Physeter macrocephalus (assembly GCF_002837175.3). Lineage (NCBI taxonomy): Eukaryota > Metazoa > Chordata > Mammalia > Artiodactyla > Physeteridae > Physeter > Physeter macrocephalus. The sequence goes on along the minus strand of NC_041226.1, from coordinate 19,097,799 downwards.
ATGACATTGGAAATGACCAAGCAAAGATCTAATAAGGAGTGTAGGTACAACTGATTATCATTTTTTTAAAAACCCATTTATATTATTTCCAAATTAAATATATCCAATTTTTTTGTGTAGATGTAATAGAAGAAATCAGAAAAAGGTATGACAGCAAAACTGGCTACATAAAATTTTCTGCATATTTTTAGAATAGCCTAAATAAAGGCTATCATTCTAATAGAAAAAATATTTCCATCAGATAAGAAAAAAGATTAAAGTGCTTGTACAAACTGAATTTTTTTTTAATAAATTTATTTATCTTATTTATTTTTGGCAGCGTTGGTCTTCGTTGCTGCGCGCAGGCTTTCTCTAGGTGCAGCGAGTGGGGGCTACTCTTCGTTGTGGCGCGCGGGCTTCTCATTGCAGTGGCTTCTCTTGTTGCAGAGCACGGGCTCTAGGTGCGCGGGCTTCAGTAGTTGTGGCTCGTGGGCTCAGTAGTCATGGCTCATTAGCTCTAGGGCGCAGGCTCAGTAGTTGTGGCGCACGGGCTTAGTTGTTCTGCAGCATGTGGGATCTTCCCGGACCAGGGCTCGAACCCGTGTCCCTTGCGTTGGCAGGCGGATTCTTAACCACCGCGCCACCAGGGAAGTCCCAAACAATTTTTTTAAACCTATTAAGACCCCAAAGGGTTCTTTACTAGTAAGTAAAAGAAATATAAAGTAAACTTTTCTGAAACTGTGAGGTCTCATTTCTCAATAAAAAGCTACACAAATGAAAATGTTTGTTGCAGCATTAATAATCAAAATAAAATAAAGGAATGCATAGATAAGTTGGGATATTTTCACGGGACAGAATGATAATAGGCATTTTAAAATACGCTTTTGAAGAGTGCAAAAACATGCAGAGAAACTTTAGTAAGGAAAAATGCTGGAGATCAAGCTGTTTGGACACCATGATTACAGCCTTATGAAGAAAAAAACGTTAAAGTTAGGGACTTCCCTGGTGGCACAGTGGTTAAGAATCCGCCTGCCAACGCAGGGGACACAGGTTCAAGCCCTGGCTCGGGAAGATCCCACATGCCGCGGAGCAACTAAGCCCATGAGCCACAACTACTGAGCCTGTGATCTAGAGCCCGCGAGCCACAACTACTGAGCCCACAAGCCACAACTACTGAAGCCCGCGTGCCTAGATCCTGTGCTCTGCAACAAGAGAAGCCACCGCAATGAGGAGACCACCCACCACAATGAAGAGTAGCCCCTGCTCGCCATAACTAGCAAAAGCCTGCACCCAGCAGCAAAGACCCAATGCAGCCAAAAATAAATAAAATAAATAAATTAGTTTAAAAAATAAATACTGTTTTAAAAAAATCTACTGACATCTTTAATAATGCTTAAAATTAGACATATCATTACCTTTTTACTCTCAGAATTATTACCCCTTCCTGTGTGGTTACTAGAACCAGTATCTTACTACAGGGTTCCTTAGGCTCAACCTTTGAGTTATCTTCAGAATATTTCTATCACTTCCTAATCCTCACATGCAGACAAGAATCAGGTATTACCACTTCAGTAACTTCCTAGCTAGACGTTGTTTAACCCAACAGACAGCTTTTCTTCAAGAACGGTTTTGATCACTACCCAACAAAGACCACAAGCTTCCTCAAAAGTTAAAATATACTGTACATAATTCAGCCACTTCTATTTTCATGTTTGCCTACTACCATTTAGTCTTCGTCAGTACTCACACGTATTTTTACACAGTCATGTCTATTTTCAGCTACTGTCTAAAAGTGGATTCAGAATGGAAGGATTGTGGGGACTTCCCTGGCAGTGCAGTGGTTAAGACTCCACACTTGCATTGCAGGGAGTGTGGGTTCGATCCCTGGTTGGGGAACTAAAATCCTGTATGCTGTGTGGCACGGCCAAAAGATAAAACTAATTTTTTTAATTTTTTAAAATAAAAAATGGAAGCATTGTGTAGCAAAAAAAGAACTGAATTATTCAGGCCGTAGTCACTAGTTGAGTGACCTCAGACAAGTCACTTAACCTTTCTGAATGTGTTTCATCTATGAAATGAAGTTATGTCTGTTTTGCCTGCTTTAGAGCATAATTATAAGGATCAAGTGAGGTGGATATAAAAGGAAATTTTACTTCTAAAGTAGCATACAAATAGAAGACATATTTCAGATGATTTCTGTATCTGTATTTTTAACCCTCATTATTCACCTCTTCCTCTAGAACCACATTTCCTCAAGCATCCTAAAGAATACCCAAGTTTGTATTTTTGCCAACAGCTAGAACCTCATCTAGAAAACCAAATTCTTCATCATTTTTCCTAAACTATTTTCTCTTCTCCATTGTTCCTCTAAAATAAAGAAGGAATTGGATTAGATCCCTTTCGTTTTCTAATTCCTTTCAGTATTTCCATCGGTGAACACGTACTCATCCAGATTTCTCTGGCTCACAGTATCTGTATTATCTTAGATTTCTTCTTTACCTTTAATTCTCCCCATGCCAAACTGAATTCCATGCTTTATCCATTTTTTCGCTATAAATTTCTAGGATCTACTTTTTCCTGGACACACACACACACACACACACACACAACCTCATCTTTACACAGGAATTTCACAGTACCTTAATGGCAGTCCACTTCTCTTTCTTCTTTACTACAACTGGTTACATCCTTCTGAAACCAGCACCAGAAAACAGCATTTTTAGGCATTTTTCAGACTACATTCATTCTCCTTGATCTCCCTCCAGTGTTTGACATTGTTGATCATTTCCTCGTTCTCCTATCATCCTTTTAATGGTCCACTATCTATCTCTCTCTCTTTCTCCCTTAATCTATGGTTCTCATGAGCATGAAATTACTAGGTAACTCTTTAAAATACACACTCACACATGTTCCAGCAGCTTACCCATTTCTTTTCTACCAAAATTATATCCCATCCCAAATCCTTTAAAAATCTATTCAAAATTCACTTCTCATGAAGTTTTCCACAGCAACCCTAGTGTAATCACATCTTTTGTGCCTTAACATTTATATGCAAGTAATAAAATATCTTTTTTAAATAATGAGTTGGGACCAAGAGTTTTTCTGTAAAAATGGATTGTCCAGAAAAGTTGAAATTAGCAGTGTGTCTAATTTTTTTTTTAAGCTATACTTGGTAAATTCAACCTAGTATCCTGGAAAAGTCTATTTAGTTTAGTTAAAATTCTAATTGATAGTATTCTACCAGTGTTAATTTCTTAGTTTTGACAGAAATACATCATTATATAAAATGTTAACATTAGAGGAAGCTGGGTAGAAAGTATACAGAACTCTGTATGTATACTATCTTCCCAACTTTTCTGTAAATCTAGATTTATTCCCCAAAAAAGCCATTTTAAATATACTGTATTTAATTAAGGTAAACAGATCATTTCACTCATTTTTATAGATGACACCTGGAACCTAAAAGGTTGAGAGTTTAGTATCACCAAGCATATTAGTGACAAGTCTTCTGTCTCCCTGCTTAGTCTTTTCTCTACTGCCTATGCTTTTGATGATGTAATCAGTACCCACATAGCCTAATAAGCTTTATAATGTAGATGCCAGTTAATGCTATTAACTGACCTACCTTCAGAATACTGTTCACTTCCCTGTTCTCACAGTTTTAACACAGTTATGATCATCCCATAAAATCAAGAAACTCTAAAGGGTATAGATATATGTATGTTAACATTATGTTTGTTTAAAAAAGGAAAGAAAACCTTACACAGTTACAGATTAATAGCCAGATGGACACTGGTTAAAACAAGGAATCACTGTTAAGTCCATTGTAAATGAAACATAGTTCTGTACTAAGACTTTTTAAAGACAGCATGACAGTAAATATTATATTTCCTGTGATTCAACAGAAGCAAAATAAATACAGTAACAGTCTTCTAAACTTATTCAAGCTTTGAGAGCTTTGAAAAGGAGAGAAAGTTATGCTTGTGTATAGATTGTTTATTCTGCCTAATTCAAGATAGGGGCTTCATCCTAGTGGTTAGTGGTTTTGTTTTGTTTCTGTTTGTTTTATTGTCTTTGACTAAGATAGTCATTAAATGTAGATAATTTTAAAGCAAGCTTTTACATTAATGTCTGGGTATTGATATAATCTGATACCTTTCTTACCAATCTTTAGTTTAAATCAAATCCCTAGACTTTTTTTTCCTCTTTATTAGACTTTTCTTATAAAAGTAATCCAAAATGTAAAAATGCTATTAAGACCTCCAGTTTTTCTCTCATATCTCTCTTCGTCCCACCACACATACTCACAAAATCCCCAAAGGTAAGGATTAGTACATTTTTACAGTACATTTTCAGATATTTGTATGCATTTTTTAATTTCTTTAACACAGCTGAAATCATTGCATATATATTGCTTTGCAGCTTCCGTTTTTCCTCTGTTACATAGCACCAGTATATTGAGGATCTCTTTAAATGTCAGCACGTACATGTCTACCTCATTTTTTGAACACCTGCATAGTAATGTGTTAAGAAGCTATACCAATATTTCCAGTTTCTTGCCACTATTAAGAGTGCTGCGATGAGTATTCTTAAGGGTGTATATTTATGTACTTATGTAAGTTTATGGAATATTATCATGAAAAAAAATTCCTGGAAGTAGAATTCCTGAATCAAAACGTAAACACATTTTAAATTTTTATAATGGTTCCCAAGTAGCTCTACATACGGATTGTACCAATCTATACTCCTATCCTCATTTAAGAGACCACCCATTTCTCCAGACCCTCACCACACTAGATATTAATCCAGTATTTCATCCATTAATTAATTTTAATCTTCCCTAACCTGGTGGATGAAAAGTAGTATCTTGTTATGAATGTAGATATATTTTATATATTTTTTTATTTTAAATATTATTCAGTTATATTTCTTTGGACAGTCCACGTCCTTTGCTCATTTTTCCGTTGAGTTTTTGGTCTTTTTCTTATTGTTAGACACTTTCTAAAGTGAGGAAATGGAACCCTTTCAAGCATGTTACAAGTGGTTTTTTTCTGCCCTTCTTTCGACTGTACATGATGTTTACACTAATAGTTTTAGACGGCCCCAAACGGTCTTTAAACCTTTGTTGAACCTATCCTCCCTTGCACAGCAAATTGTATCTCATCTACAAAAGGACAGGTTTCTATTTGTGAGCCATTTTATGTAAGTAGTTAGATATATTTTATTTAATCTTGAAACCCCATTAGACTTTTTTTTACTGTTTGTTGTACACATTACAGTTGTTTCAAAGAGCTTTCAAATATTATGTTTTTGCAGGCCTCAGACATCCAGGCAAGGACAGTAGTACTTAACTGGTCACCTCCTTCCAGCCTCATTAATGGCGAAACAGATGAGACTACTGTACCAGAGCTCTATGGTTATGAAATTCTGGTCTCAAGTACTGGAAAAGATGGGAAATATAAAAGTGTATATGTGTAGGTATTTGTTATGTTTTACTCCATCCCATTATATAAGTTAATGGTTTATCAAAAACAGCTTAAAACTAATTCTGTGCTTTTTTCCCTCTGCATGCCTTTATTTTGAATCTATAAGTTGACCAGTGATAGTAATTTCAATGTAAATAGTCCAAATGCGGGTTGGTTCACATTTCTGTCTACACTCCCTTGGAATAATCACTTTCATTGCCCACATTCAGCTTTTTTATTTTTCAGTAGGCTCCCTAATAAATATTTCACTATTCACGTATTCCTGAGACATAAATATAAATTGTAGTATGTAGAAGCCAGGACCAGAAATGGAGAACTCTTATATTGTGAACTCATGCAATGTGATATTGCTCCTCTAGGGAGTTGGATTTAATTCTTATATGTACAAGCTCATATCCCATTGAAAAATGAATTTAGTACCATTGTTCCTCATTTGTGTGTTGGTATGTTAATAATCATACTTTGAAAAACCATAGTTCTCTTTTCTTGGTTCTAAAGCATATTATATACCAAGAAGCCTTAGAAAGTATCAGTGGCTAAAATTGTGACGTTTATGATTGAAGGTTGTAAAATAAATTATTTTTCTCTTCTTATTCATATAGAAATTGCTTATTCTGATGAAAAAGAGTAAAGTCGATTACTAGTTATAATTTCACCACCAGGAAGATTGTAAAGGAGGTGGTTAGCCATTTGAATGATCATTACTAACACACAACACTGGATACATCAGCCTTCTTGGTATCTTTTTTCAAAAAAATAGCTAGTATGGGGAAGAAAGGAAAGAGAAACTGCTCCAGTGACTGTCATCTAGCAACATAAGGTTATAAAAATGTCCTGTCTCCTTCTCTCTATTGAGACTTCCTTGTGTTTATTCTATTTCTTTTTCTTAAAAGAGACAAAACCTACCTAAGAGGTAAACAGAGGGTAAAGGACCATCAACGTAAGGGTTTCTTTTTGTGTTAATTGCTGTTCTAGTTTGATATGGCTGCTTTCTAGAAGGAAGGATTTATCTCCATTTGCAGCCTGACCAGAGAGCTCAAGAGGGACATTAGTCAACCTTAGTCACCTTTTTTACCCTGTACCAATTAAGGTCTCTTTCTGAGGCTGCTGCTACAACTGCCTGATTCATTAAGGTGTACTTCTATCAGTGAGACAGGTTTCCTTTCTCATTCCTTTCACTGGCTTTGATTTGAGAAACAGGATAGCTGTGGAAGGAAAGTGTGAGGGAGGTGGGAGGTTGGAGGAAGAAGTCCATAAAGTGGAAAGGAGAGAAACTTAACTGAAAGAAATGAAACAGAAAACAGTGGTTTAAAAGAAAAGGAAGAGAAAACAGGCTAGTTTGTTGGCTACATACCCAAATAATAGTTGTATCAAATGATTATTTAAGAAAATAAGTGCTATTATATTTGAAAATTTAATAGTGGCCATAAAAAATGCTTTACCTTAAATTATGATTCAGTTTTTTTTTAGTCAACTCATTAAACTGTAACATTTTAAATAAAGTTCCGTGTTATATTTTAAATAAAATCCAATAGTGGCAGACTCCTTGTAGAAATTTGGTAGGTTTGATTTCAGTGGTACATGTGTTATTTAGCATTTTAATTATATACCAGTGGATTTTCAAATAATTGAAAATGGTTCTGTTTCTTCAGTAAGCTAAATACCTTCCCTAACTCCACAGGGGGGGGAAAAAAAAGAGTCTGGCTTACACAATTGATTTGCTTAGCATACCTTTTTGTTTTAAAGTGGTATTCAGGTACATGCTTAAGTTCGGCATATATCTTAATTACACAAATTGCATATTAGTGCAATCTGAATATGGTTACAGTTGGAAAAGTAAGAAGCAGTATAATTTCATAAAGTACCACAAACTGTAGTGTACATAATACATATCCTCTGGAATGCTTTATCAGACAATGAAATGTTGCCTTTTTTTCCCCCAGAGGAGAAGAAACCAGTGTCACTTTAAATGATCTCAAACCAGCTACAGATTACCATGCAAAGTAAGGAATTCCTATATGTTGCTTTTATATGATATAGCATAGGGTTTGTTTGTTTTTAATGATTTCCTTAAAAGTCTAGAATATAATTTAAATATTAATTTTGGATTAAAAACATGGGTTTTGTGGACTTTGATTTTTCTTGTGGTATAATTATCAATACTTTCCAAAAAAAACAAAAACATTTAACTCAAATGTTATATTGAAGGGTAAATCACCCTGTTTGTAGGACCTAGGGTTTAGAATGAATATACAGATAATATGTATAATATAGCTATAATATCTAATTCAGCACTGGAAAATTGTCCCAGCCTTTGAAACTTTTACAAAACAGAATCATAAATAATATTTGCTACTTACGTATTTTTACTCCATCCTATTTTGTACAAGTTTGGGATATTAAAACTCTGAGAATTTCATAACATTTAATTAGGATAACTTAGATACTACTGTTTTGTTCTGCACAGTTCTTTTATAATTTACCGAAATTACTTTATAGACTCTAGGGTCTCCCCAGCTGGGACTCAGTATAACGATTTAGTCAGTCACCTCTATTTTTAAAAAGAACACTTGTAGTTGGGATTATTCCTATTAAACTATTAAATTAAGTCTTCAATTATACATCCTATGGATAAACCCAAAGTATCATCCAACCTAATATTTTTCAAACTGTAGATTGCAACCATTATTGAATCATGAAATTAATTTTGTGGGTTATATTCAGAATTTTTTATAGTTAAATATAATCAAATGGAATAGAAAGTATCAGTATCTTACCCTAGTTAAGGATGTTGTTTCAGGGTACTTGTGCGTGCATGAATGCGTGTGTGTGTGTGTGTGTGTGTGTGTGTATAAATGCATATCTCAGAGACACAGTCACAGTTTAAAATGTATTCTTACTTTCGGCAGTCAGAAAAATATGAAAGCCCCCGGCCTATTCTATTTTTCTTTTTTTTAAGGGTCACCCTTTATTTCTGATATGCATATTTTCTCAATAGAACATTCAGAGGGCATCTTACTGACTTGCCTGTACTTAAGGTGATGCTATAGAATGGTAGGATACAGTGATTCTATCTGCAGGTTAAAACAATTTCTTCTATCACCTTAGAGTCCAGGCAGAATACAATTCTATAAAGGGAACTCCTTCCGAAGCTGAAACCTTTACCACCTTGAGCTGTGAACCTGACATACCTAATCCACCAAGGATAGCCAATCGGACCAAAAATTCACTCACTTTGCAATGGAAGGTAAGAATATTCTCTAGAATACTTCCAACTGAACATTTGTTTTCCTTTTTTTTCTTCTGTAGTATTAAACTTCATTTGTTTTTGGAGACAAAAAGAGGTTTAAGCTAACTTGCACTTGCTCTTCACGTATATTAAATAGGCATTTATTTGTTCCTTATATCCTAAAATAACACTCTTATCAGTTTTTCTTACTATAATGTAAGTATAGCAGAAAAGATTGATTTATAATTAGCAGCCCTTACACTGAATTTGTGATGACACTGCAATGTGTAATTCTCAGGCTCATTACTACTTTCTATAATACTCTGTAATGACACCTTTATATCCTGAATTTTATCCTAAAATGAGATTCATAATAACTAGACTCATAGTTTTTAAAATATTAATATGCCTTAAAGGAGGAATAAAATTATTTTTAATAGAATAATGTATTTTTTAATATATAAATATTTGTGCCCAGCTACACAAGAAGATGTAATGAAATGGAAAGATTTTAGATAGAATTGGTAATTCACACACCACAGACATCATTGTCATTGGTGACATGATTTTCTGAAATGATACCTAGGTCTTGGTAAATTTCTGAATAAAATTGAGTATAAGCTTTCTCAAGTTGCACAGTAGTTGCATTTGGGGGAATACAGTAACTGTTAAAACTATACCACAAATACCTTGTAAAATGGAATTAGGGTCTAGGCAGTAATAATTATAAACAGATATTTCACCTGTATGGATGTCCAGGAGCACATTCAAAAGTCCTAGAGGAAAAGAACAATTCTTCATTGTACTGAAATGAAGGTGAAATTCTTTAGTTTTAGAGTGATTAAATACTGGGGGGAAAATGACCAAAAAAGCTGAAATTTTCACCACTGAAAATTAACAGATTGGTGAATTAGCAGTCTTAGGCAGTTGACACGTGGAGTCTAGAAGCAGAGATCCAGACAGTATGCCCTCTTGGAGTTCCTTTCAGAACACTAGTTCTTTCACTTTTTAGTGTATTACACAATATCACTTTCAGATTGTAAGTTGAGTTTTAATGAAAATGACAGGATCTATCCCAGGAGCTTAAAGCTGATAAAACCTTCTGATAAAAGGCAAAGTTTATTTATTTTTTTTTAAAGGGATTATAGGGGTTCCCTGGTGGCTCAGTGCTTAAGAATCCGCCGGCCAATGCAGGGGACATGGGTTCGAGCCCTGGTCTGGGAAGATCCCACATGCCGCGGAGCAACTAAGCCCGTGCGCCACAACTACTGAGCCTGCGCTCTAGAGCTCGCAAGGCGCAACTACTGAAGCATCCACGCCTAGAGCCTGTGCTCTGCAACAAGAAAAGCCACTGCAATGAGAAGCCCGTGCACCGCAACAAAGAGTAGACCCTGCTCACCGCAACTAGAGAAAACCCACACACAGCAACAAATACCCAATGCAGCCAAAAATAATAAATTTTTTTTAAAAAGGATTATAAAAGAGATCTTGATAAAAGAGATTGTTCAGTGTTCATAAAAATTTGAGTAGCCTCTTGATTTGTTTTCTTGAAGTTAAAAGGATTATAGGATATGCATGTATTTCTGTATTCTCTGTGTGCATTTTTCCAGGGCTAAATCCCAGAGAACATCTGCAACACACAATAGATGCCTTAGATTGGATCATCACAATAGCTTTTATAAAAGCACTAATTTGTACTCATTTTGTTTGTTTTTTGGTGTTTGTTTTAGGCACCTAGTGACAATGGTTCTAAAATCCAAAGTTTTATTTTAGAATGGGATGAGGTAAGTACATTTAAACTTTTTAAATTAGGCTAAAATGTATGCATATCCTCAGGCTGAAATACCTTTTTGTTTATGGTATATGAGTCAGCTGACGGTGTTCTTAGAAACCATTACTGACCAGACTTCCCAGTGTACTAGTTGTTTTCAACTAAACCACCACCAAAGCTATCACTTGGTTAATTAACTTGATGGAATATTTTCTTTCATATCAGCCTTAAAGGCAAGCATGTTCATTTACTGTGACTGCTTTAACAAATTACCACAAACTGAGTGGCTTAAAACAACACTTTTATTCTCTTATAATTCTCGAAACCAGAAATCCAAAATGGCTTTCACTGGGCCAAAATCAAGGTGTCACCACAGCTGTGCTTACTCCAGGGACTCTAGAGCAGAACCCATTTCCTTGCCTTTTCCACCTCTGGAGGCTGTGCTCATTACTTGGTTCATGGCCACATCAGATTGCCTTTTCTCCCCCTGCTGCCATTATCACATGGCCTTCTTCCTCTTCTGTCTTCAAGTCCTTCTCTGCTTCCCTCTTAAAAAGGACACTTGTAATTCCATTTAGGACCCACCCAGATAATCCAGGATAATCTCTCCACATCTCAAGAGCCTTACCTTAACCACATTTGTACAGTTCCTGCTACCATATGAGGTAACATTCACAGGTTCCAGGGATTAGGATCTGGATAACTTTGGGGGCTGTTATTCAGCCTACCACAGCAAACATACTGGGCTTTATTGTTTAGTACTTTGTTTTACTGTCATTTATATATATCATGTTCTCTTTTGCCCTGCTGCTTCACTGCAGCTAAGAGGAGGGGCCAGAGGGAGTAGAAGAAATTCCACTGATAACTTGGGAATTCAAATTGAGGTGCAACCCAAGTAAGTTTTATTCCAGAAGGCCTAAGAGAATTCAGAATTAGGAAGTCTATTGCTGTAACTGAGAAGAAAACTCAGTTACAGTAACTGAGAAGAAAAACCGTATCATCTTAATAAATTATGACAGATATTTGATAAAATGTATCACCCATCTCATTTAAAACTCAAAACAAATTAGGAATAGACAGGTAATTCCTTATTTGGTAGTTTTGTATTAAGTGCAGTACTATCACTAAACAATAAAAGCACTTCTAGTCAAAGCAAAAACAAGTCAGAGTTGCCAGTTTTCCCCACCTTTATTTGACATTATTCAGGAAGTTATAGCTAATACAGTATGATTTGGAATCAAAACCAGAGGTAGAGCTATGGTGGCTGGGCTGGGGGGGCAAAATTATCGTTTTTTTAGAGATGACATGATTTTCTATTTAGATAACTTGATAGAATCAACTATAAACACTATTAAAACTAACATTAGAGTTCAATAAAGCAACCAGATTCAGACTAAAGGTTTTCTTTGAAGCAGAGGTCACCCTAACCGCTCTTTATCTCTACCACACAATAATGAGAAATGGGTAGAAAATAAAAAATTTCTTGATTTTATGTAGCATCTTAAATTTCTAAAACTCTTCAGTTGTCCTGAACTGCAGACTTTTCTCTCTCCCACCTTAATGTCTGTAATGGGATTTTTCTCTCTTGTTTATACTCTTTCAGTAAGCAGTAATAGTGCCAAAATCTTTAAGGAAGTTTAGCAGCTATCTAGGTGGTTTGGGGATGCATAGGGACCTTTTCTTGAAACTGTTTGCATAGAACTTTTCATAGGTTGAGGAAAGCTGCCAGTTATGCATATCAAAGATCAACCTATTTCCACTGCTACCAGTCCCCCCATAGAGATTGTGGGATCCATACCCAGAAAGAGTTTCTTTTACTAAAAGCCAGAGGTTAAGCATCAGATATAAAACAGGGTGCTTAGTTCAAGAAGCTATACAGAGATGCCTGCTCTTCAGTTTTTGAATTCTGCGTCAATGAACAGTGAGTATCATATAAAAGATGTGTTATCTTAGACTTCTCTTGAGATTCATGACATGCATGTAACAAAGATGACTTTCAGTGTACACTAGCTAATATGTTACTGTCAATTAGGAATTAATGTGAATTTCTTTTTACAATAATGTACAATGATATATAATAACTGTTTCTTTTAGGGAAAAGGAAATGGAGAATTTTGTCAGTGTTACACGGGCTTACAGAAACAATTTAAAATTACTAAACTGTCACCAGCAATGGGTTGTAAATTTAGACTATTAGCCAAAAATGACTATGGTCCAAGGTAAGATACATTTTAATGTAGATACTTTAGACTATTCATTTGTATAAATTATTCACAGTCCAAAATTATCCACTAAAAATTCTGCCTTAGTTACCACTTCGTTGATACAGTTAAGATGTGTTACTAACCTAGCAAAGCTATAAGAGAATTTGTTAATTACATAAACTGCAGTTTTAAAAGAATACTAATTCACTTTTAGGTATCTGACCTGGTTACCATAAAGATATTACCAAATCCAAGATATATTATTGGATTATAATTAGTTACCAAAATTATCATTTGCCCCAAAAATGTCACTTATCAAAAATGAGTTCTTGGGCTTCCCTGGTGGCGCAGTGGTTGAGAATCTGCCTGCTAATGCAGGGGACATGGGTTCGAGCTCTGGTCTGGGAAGATCCCACATGC